>NC_072426.2:40540000-40850833 GCF_028878055.3 Symphalangus syndactylus
ATCACATGATTTTGATTATTTTTAAATTTGTTAAGATTTGTTTTGTGACCTAACTTTGGGCTGATGAGAACAATGTGTACTTGTAGTTGTTGCATCAAATCTTCTCTAATTGTATCGTAGGTCTATTTGGTCTATATTGCAGTTAAAGTCCAATGTTTCTTTGATTTTTTTGTCTAAATCTGTCCACTCTCTGTTCAATGTTGAGAGTGGGTTGCTGAAGTCCCCAATTATTATTGTAATGGAGTATATTTCTTCTATTAGTTCTAATAGTATTTGCTTCATATATCTGTGTGCTCTGGTGTTGGGTGCATATATACTTATAATTGTGATATCTTCTTGCTGAATTTATTTATATCATTATATAATAACTTTGTCCCTTTTAATGTTTTTTGACTTAAAGTATTTTATCTGATATAAGTATAGCTACTTCTGCTCATTTTTGATTTCCATTCACAAGGAATAACTTTTTCCATTCTTTGACTTTCAGTCTGCATGTGTATTTCCAGGTAAAGTGAGCTTCTTGTATGCAGCATATAGTTGGGTCAATTTTTTAAATCTATATAGCCAGTCAGCAAAACTTTTAATTTGATAACTTAAACCATTACCAAAGATGTTATTGAATGTTGAGAATTTACTCCTGTTCTTTTGTTAATTGTTTACTGGTTGTGTTGTATACCCTTTGTTTTCTTCTCTGCCTCTTATTGTTTAACATTGCAGTATGGAGGTATTCTGTAGTGAGGTCATTTTACTTCTTTCTCCTTCTTATTTATGCATTTGCTGTACCAGTGAGTTTTATACTTTTGTGTTTTTTCCTAATGGCAGATATTGTCCTTTCACATCCACATGTCAGGCTCTCTTATGCAATTCATGTAGGGCTGGCCTTGTGGTGATGAATTTTCTTAGTTTTTGCTTGTCTAAAAAAGATCCTATTTCTTTTTTATTTCTGAAGGATAGCTTTCCTGAGTATAATATTCTCATCTCACAGTTTTTTTTTAATTTCTTTCAGCTCTTTGAATAGATCATCCTATTCTCTCTTGGCCTGTAAGGTTTCTGCTGAGGAATCTTCTGTTAGTCTGATAGGGATTTCCTTATATGTGACTTCTTGCTTTTCCCTTGCTGTTTTTAGATTCTCCCCTTGTCTTTGGACAATTTCAATACAATGTGCCTCAAGGGGCACCTCTTTGGGTTGAATTTATTTGGAATTTTTTTAGCTTCTTAATCTGGATGTCATATCTCTTCTAAGACTTAGGACATTTTTAGCTATTATTTCATTAAATAGGTTTCTGCCTTTTAGCATCTTTTCTCTTGCTGTAACTTCTATAATGTAACTATGTATTTACTTAATAATGTTTCTTATGTCCTATAGGGTTTCTTCATTCTTTTTCTTTCGTTTTTCTTTTCTTTTCTCCTTTTTTTTGGTCTCCTTGGATAATTTCTGTATTCACCTTCAGAAATTTCTTTTTCTGCTTAATTTAGTTCTACTATTAAAGTTTTCAATTGTATTTTTTATTTCACTTATTGAATTTCTCAGTTTCAAGATTTCAGTTTGGATCTTTTTAAACAATACCTATCTCTTTGCTAAATGTTTCTTTCAGATCATAAGCTATTATTTTGTTGGATAGTTTATTTGTGTTCTCATGTCTCACTGAGTTTACTTAAGATCATTATTTTAAATTTGAGTCTGTTACTGGAGAATTATGATGTTGCTTTGAAAATGCCATGCTTCTTTGCTCTTTCATGTTTTTCCTGTTCTTATATTGATATTTAAGATCTTGTAGGACAGTCCCTTCTTCCAATTTTATCTAATAGTTTTAATAGGGAAAGACTTTTTCCTGTAGATATTTTCAATAATGTGGGTTGGATAGAGTGCTTTGGCTAAGGTTCTAGGTGGGCACTGTTGTATATTATCCATGATTTCTAAACCTGTAATCAATGTCATCAGTGTCTGAGAGTGCATCAGTGGTCTAGGCTGCAATTATTTGTGAAATCTGTGGCAGAGCTTTACTGAGGACAGGGATGCCAAGTTGGTTGGTCCTTGGTCTCCAGGAGAGCCCACAGAGGTGCATAGTCACTTTGCCTGTGGAGGGGGCAAGATTGCCTGTGGTGGTGACAGGCTCCTCATGGGACAGTCAAGTTTATGGAGAGCGTGCACAGTCTTGTGATGGCCCCATTTTGGATGGTGCAGGGTCACTGATGGTGATGGAAAGCCCTGGGCAGTTGGCTCTTGGATTCTGGGGAATGAGCGTGACAGGTCACTATGTCTGAGGGCTGCCTTCCCAGTGTGCTGGATGATTTATGCCCTGACATGTAGAGCTCCGCCTGGGCTCTGGTAACAAAGTTACAGCTGCACCACTATGTTCATCTTTTGTCATGATGCTGCAGCTTTCCTGGTAGGTGAGGTGGAAGGTCAGCAAGCCCCAGGGATGTGGAGGTGCAGGGGCTATTGGGCCCCAGGGAAGAATAAACTCAGGTGGTGGCTCCTCTCTAAAAATGGGGCCATGCTGTGGCAGCTTGGGCTTTTGGAGGTGAAGAGGACCCCATGTGAATTTTCTTTCTGGGACAATGCAGTTGCATGGACTCCAGGCAGTCTCTGTACTTGACTCAGCTCCTGCAATGGCTGTGAAGCTCTCCTGTTAGTAGGAGTGCGAGTATTCATTGTGGGAATGTGGACTACTGAGGATCTCTTGCTTATGTTTTTTCTGCAGTGGAAAGCTCTTCTTGGCTTGCAGACAATCCTGGCCAGACACTTCATTTCCTCTATATGCATATATGATACTACATAACCCTAGTATCTATGCCTCAGAGGGTTTTTGATATTTCATAATAGAAAAAAAATCATAAGATTTACTGTATCGTAAAGTGCTTTTTTTCCTTTGATGAAGTCATTTGAAATATTCTAATATCTAGCAGTTGTCCCTCTGAAACATTTCATGGGGAAGGGGGAATCCTTCCAAAATATGGAGGTTTAAGATTGTAACCTGATCCAAGTGGAGCTTGACTTCTTGGCTCCTGATTTTAATGCTGTTTTCCCTCATTATATACTAAGATAGCTTTATACAATGTAATTAGTAGTTTTAGTCAGCACATTCATTTCAGGGTAAAGGGAAAACAAAATAAAATATCTGGGAATGGGTATATATTTTAAATTAATAAAGTTACTTTATTTCATCCTCCCTCTTTACTAGAGAAGCTAAATGCAAAACTAAATAGACTAGCAATTATTATCCAATTATCCACAGACATGTGTATGATTTAGCTGTATTTTTAAGAATACCAACAATGAGAAAGCTAACAGTTTCACAATTAGCTGACAAACAAAGCCCCCATTCTCTCTCTACTCCTCCTCCTTACTCTCTGATTTTACAAGATCAAATTAGTATTACCGAATAAACTATCTCAATGCTATACTGCTACTGCTAAGGATTAAATTCTGTTTCACCATCTAAACAGAAATTTAATTTCCCAGTCTAAACAGAAGACATAGATCCAAGAATATCTAATGAAATACAACCCGCAGTGTGTTCTAATCACATAGAGTCGACGTTTTCAGTTAATCCTAAAGAGAGTAATAACTTCCCCCAAAATCAGACACTGTCCAATGCCTTGATTTCAGTCTAGTTTGACTTTGAGCAGAAACTCCAGACAATATGCACCTAAACTATGGACCCACAAAATCTATGAGATAATAAATTTATGTTGTTTTAAGCTGATAAATTTGTGGTAACTTGCTATACATCAATAGAAAACTAATACAGTTTAGTTCAATATTGTAAAGATTTCAGTTCTCTTCAAGTTAGTCAATAGAGTCAATGCAATGTACATAAAAATCCCAGGACTTTTCTGTGCTAATTTAAAAAATAATTTTAAAATTTAAGTAGAAAAGAAGATCCAGAAATGACCAAGTTAATACTGAATAGGAAGAACAAAGGAGGAGGATATATACTGATACTAGTGCAAGGACAAACATTACATGGAATTTAAAAATATATCCAGGAGCAGAAATAGTGTAATATATATACAATCACTTGATTTATTACAAAGTTGACCTCGAAGTAAAAAGAGAAAATATGATTGATTTGATAATTGTTACTAGGTCTATAGGAAATCCACATGGAGAAAATTTTATCTTAATTTTTACCTTCTACAACATCTGTCAAAAATCAATTTCAGGCCAGGCGCGGTGGCTCATGCCTGTAATCCCAGCACTTTGGGAGGCTGAGGCGGGTGGATCACGAGGTCAGGAGATCGAGACCATCCTGGCTAGCATGGTGAAACCCCGTCTCTACTAAAAAATACAACAAAAAATTAGCCAGGCGTGGTGATGTGTGCCTGCAGTCCCAGCTACTAGGGAGGCTGAGGCAGGAGAATGGCGTGAATCCGGGAGGCGGAGTTTGTAGTGAGCCGAGATCGTGCCGCTGCACTCCAGCCTGGGTGACAGAGCAAGACTCCATCTCAAAAAAAAAAAAAAAAATCAATTTCAGGTGTATGATACATTTAAATATGAAAGGAAAAACAATAAAGTTTCTACACGGTATCTTCATAACCTTAAAGTTTGGCAATTATATTTTAAGGAGGACACAAAAATCACTAACCATAAAGGGAATATCTAATTGATGTACTAGTTTTATTAAAATAAATATTATTTTTCTAAAATAAGCTACCAAGTGAATAGTAAGCCACAGAGTGGAAGAAGATATTCACGTTACACTCATCAGACCAATGAATAACATTTAGAATGTGTAAAAGTCTTATAAATCAATTTTAAAAATCAGATAACTTATTTATGAGTGTCTTAAATAGGTACTTTACAAAATAGAAATTTACATGATCAATAAACATATAAAATGGTTCTCAACTTCCATATTTATCAAGAAAATGCATGTTACAGTGCTCCAGCACTGCATATAGACTAGAATAGTTAAAATTAAAAGGACTGGTATCATTGAGTGTTGCCCAAAATATGGACCAACTTAAAAAGCAATGGTATTGCACTTCTGGTGGGTTAAACATATATATAAAACTTTGGAACTTGCCATATCTTCTAAAGCTAAATATGTTATACTTGATGATGATCTAAGAACTCTTCTCCCAGGTGGAATTGAAAATGTACTTAAATGTGTGTTAAAGCACATGTATAAGAATGTTCATAGCAGTATTATTAATAATTGTTAAAAACTTAGAATGCTTTTCCAGTAAGGAAAATGGATGAATCTTTACAAAACAAAATGTCATAGTTGAATTTCACAAACTATTTTGAATAAAATAAACCTGTTGTAAAAATGTACATATGTTCTCTGTTCCATTTATATAAAACTAAAAAATAACAGGCAAAATTAATTTGTGGTGATAGGGAAAAAATGACTCCTTTTTAAAAGGTTAATGACTGGGTAGGCACACAAGGTGTATTTCTTGGGGTACTGATAATATTCAACTTCTTAATCCACGAATGCTTTCATGGGTGTTTTCACTTTATATAAAGTCATTTATATTTTTTATTTTACACTTCTTTTTACAAATGTTACACTTCAACAAAATGTTTACCAAATAAGTAATCCAAAAATATAAATATTTGGTCATAAATCAGGTATGGTTCTTCAACAAGAATCCATCTCCCCCTACTAAACAACAGGACTTCTGTGCTCCCTAGAGTTGAACATACACACATACACACACACAAACACATTCACGTACAGCCAAACACATACATGCCTGGAAAATATTGCTGGATTCAAGATATGTGTGTGAAGGATGATTGAACATTGATCTTTGAGAAACTTTTATGGTTGTTATGCTCCCCACATATGTAATATATGATTTGTAGTTGCATGTCTGATATAAAAGATCTAATTTTTATAAAATTGTGTTAAGAGTATTTGATTGAGACTGACAACATGAAGTAGGAAATCCTTAAATGGTGACCTACATCCCTAAGGCAGGTGAAAAGTATCTTAAGAATCAACTGTTATTTTGCAAGGTGTAGTAACTCAGTTTTAAAATGGCCCCACAGATCCCTTCCTCTTATTATTTACAACTATGCAAAACTCCCTTCTCTTGAGTATAGGCTTGAACTATTAACTTGCTTCTTATGAACAGAATGAAGCCTTCTAAAAGACTGTGACTTTAATCTCCCTCACAGGCTCTTTCTCACTTTCTCATTTGGTTCCTGCAATTGAAGCCATCTGCTATGCTGTGTCCTGTTCTTTGGATCAGCACAGATGACAAGGAAGTGAAAGTAGTCTCTGTCCAACAATCAGTCTAACAGCCTGAGAAGAACTGAATTCTGTCAATGACTATGTAAGCTTTGAAGCAGACCTTTCGCTTGTTGAGCCTTCAGATAGACAGCAGCCCTAGCTGACATCTTAATTGCAGTCTTGTGACAGGTCCTCAGACAGGACAAGCCAAATTATACCCAGACTGCTGATCCACAGAAAATGAGAGGTAGTAAATATGGTTGTTTTAAACCACTAAATTTGGTAGTAATGTTACATAGTAAAAAACAAGAAGTATACAATATATCAAATTGTGCTGCTTCTTTATTTCATTCTTTAAAATTTTATTTCCAATTTTTAGTTTTTAAAGGTATTATCTATGGTATTAAAAACTAAATTTATTATTAAATGTATTTTATTATAGTTATATTAATATTCTGTTACATATTAGATATAATACAAACTTATTGATTTATAAAATTATTTATCCTGATATATAAAATAAATTGACATATAAAATAATTATTTTATTAATCATCGTTATTATTTAAAATAACCATATATAATCATAGCCTAATTATATCTCAAAGCTACTTAATGCCTTCTTTAATTGACTAGTTTCACATTCCAAAGAATAGTCAACTAATTTTAAGTATATTTGTAGAATTTTCTTGGATAGTTCTAAGTAGTTTGGTCACATATTTAGTTAAATTGGAAGCAAGTAAATAAGAAAATAAATCCACCATGAACATATCTGATATTGGAGTGTGAAAGGCAAATACCCAGATAGTTATGATAAAAATGAACAAAGGTATTAATCTGACAAATGTAGGGCCAGATTTAGCAAGATTTCAGATTATGTTTTATTTTAATGTCCATTTATCATTGTCTATCAGATCCAAAGAATGCTCATATACATTGAATGAATTGACCATCTGTCCTATTTTTTAAGGATGATTTGACTAAAAACATGTTTTCTCACGTCTATTTTCTCATAATAGCACTTTTGACACATCCATTTCCCATTTTTGGTTTTAGAAAATGAGATCACTCTACCTATGGAAAAGACAAAGGAAATTTTAAGTCTCTCCCCTTGGGTTGTTTGTAGTCTCACTGAGAAGAAGACAAAGATGTGTATCTTTATCTTCCCTTAATACCTGTAAATTAGGAAAAGTATGAATGGAAAAATAAAGGAACAAACGGAGACAATGAGATATAGAAAAGCTCAAAGAAAGATAAGTCAGAACTAAACGCAAGTTTTCTTATGAATAAAGTCTCTCTTCTTTATTTACTTTTATCTTGTTTCCTCGATCGGTTGTCTTACAGAATTAGACTAGTCAATTCCAAAGATGACAAGATACAAACATGTAGCAAGCACGCAAATTCTCAGGAAAGCTACACTTGAGACTAGTTATGTGGCAATGAAATAGACAGATCGAATATGTTTTGAAGCTGCCATAATTATCTAAATATTTAGTAATATTTAATCTGTAAGATATTTTGGTAGGTTTCCTTGAGAAAGCACAATTTCTTCTTTTTAGAGGGAATGTCACCTGTCAGTTTTTATAAAATATATTGCGTTTGGGAAATCTAAAGCCACAATTATCCATAATTTTTAAGGAAAATGTAAAATCATCAAATCAGTAGCAATTTTATATTTTGTTTCTGAAATTGTTTTCCCACCCACTTCAACTTTAGACAATTTATCGGGTTTTCAGAGAAAAAATACACAGGAGATACAAAGAAAAAATATTCCAGGTTTATCTTTCCAATATGCTTTTGTTGATTTAGGATTTGTTTAGCTGTTGATTTTGAAAGTTTATTTTTTCATACATACTAGCTGCATATAGTTGATAAAAGCCCCAAATACAGCCAGGCATGATGGCTCACACCTACAATCCCAACACTTTAGGAGGTCAAGGAGAGAGGACGGTTTGAGTCCAAGAGTTCAAGACCAGCCTAGGCAATGTAGTGAGACCATGTCTCTGCTAAAAATTTTTTTAAAAAACTTAAAAAGATTAGCTGGGCATGGTGATCCACACCTGTATTCTTAGCTACTCAGGAAGCTAAGGCAAGAGGATCACTTCAGCCCAGGAGTTCAAGCCTGCCATGAGCTTATGATCACACCACTGCAACAGAGCAAGGTCCTGTCTCAAAAACTAACGATAATAATAATAATCCAAAACAAGAATATGAAATAGCTAAATCTGTATCCACAATTATAAAAAAAGAAAGAGATTTTATATTCAACCACTGAATATGTATATGGAAGACAGGATGGCTTCCTCTCTACCCACCAATAGAAAAGTAATGTACAATATTAGCAAAGGTTTGTGCCTTCCCAATTTTCTTATAGCATTCTGTGGCTTGCTACTTGAAACATCAGGGGAATTGTTGTATTCGAAAGAAATAAAATCATAATTGCTAAGGTCAAGCAATGGCTTCACGTGATGACGTGTATATTTTGTTATTCTATCCTCCTTGGATCGAAGTGCTGACTATTTAGCACAAGAGATATTTCTAAGCAATTTGAAGGTATTATTGGCTTCAACATTTGCTTTGTGCTTTTCTCAGAACACCAAGTACATAATAGAGTTTTGTGATTTTTTTTAAAAAAGGGGTGTGAATCTGCAGTACTACAATTGAAATAATGACCTACAATAGTGGTGATTCAGAAGTTGCCTTTTAGGGCTACCTAAGACTCAGTTCCAACCATAAAAACGGCAGAGAATAAACCAATCATTTAAAAGTGTCTTATAACCATTTTTTTCAAAGTAGCAGTAATTTACGAAATTGCACAGCACATTAGTCAAGTCTTGTATTAACTAAATTTTAAATTTTAAATAATCATACAAAGTCCATATCAATGCTTTGATACTTGACATTATGGTACAGTGGGTTTATCATTTATTACAATGAATTATTTTCCCAAATTCTTGCATCTGCGGTTTCTTCTAAGAAAATAAATTTATTCTATGCATTTTCAAATCAAATCATTTGCTATAAATGATAAATTTTTTTCTAAATTGTCATAGAAACTATGCGTATTTCAACATATAAAATAATCAAATTCATAGTACTTGAAGGAAAAGAGAAGTCCAAATTTAAAAGATAGATTTATCTATCAATTAATTACATTAAATTCCAAAATATAAAGCAGGTTCACCTTATAGTTTTTGCTCTTTATTCTTTTAATTGGGGAAGTAAAAGTGATGAAATTTAAATACCCAACTCCTGCTTCCTTGGATCTTACTGAGGCGGGGAGAGGGTTACATCAGGTTATAAATATTAAATAACTCGTGTAAAAGAAGGGAACTTTAATGAGCAAGAACCCACTGTACAAGCTGAAGGTGATAGTAATTATTTTATAATGTTATAGTGTCATCTTATAGATAAGTTTTAGACATGTTTATTTTATGAGAAATCTAGATTTTCAGTATAATAGTTATTTGAAATTATCAGGTTGCCACAAAAAAATTATTGTAAACTCAAATTTCTTGTCTCACCAGATTCCAGAAATAGTTGTATAGACAGCCAATAAAAGATTTTCCTTCATAATATTTGTGAAATACACAGTAAAAATAGCATGCGATGACTAACTTAGAGAGCAATAATGAACCCTCATGGGTGAATCCTTATGAACCCTTATGGGTGGCAGGCTTAAATAGGAGTAAAAACAGATCGGAGAATAATTTGTATAATCTGATCCCATTTTGGAATACTAATAAATGTCCAAATATATATATATATAAATTTTTTTTTCATGTATCTGCACAGAAAACACTGGAAAAAGCGTGCAGTTATCTCTGGGTGATAAGACTACAAATGATTTTATTCTTACATTTTTAAAGAATGTAGAATCAAGAATATAATTTCTAATGTTTCAATTATAAATATGCATTACCGGATAATTTTTAATAAAAATAATTGTTTTATGTGACCATGAAATAAGCATCCTTTGTTTTCCAATGTGAAAAATACTATCAGTAATACATTGGTAAGATGAATATGGTTTGTATTTATGAGGAGGCTATAGTTAATGGAGAATCAACAAAGAAACTCTAATGACATTCAGAAAATGAAATGATAAAATAAATACAGAGTTATATATGACAGCATCTATCAGAGGTATATAATATGGTCCAAGAGTTAATCAATGGCAAAGGAAAGAAATAAGAACTATAATATATTTATAAGAGTGTTGGAAACATGGTAGTTTTCAATAATCAATTAATCAATTAATTACAATTTTATTTTACAATTAATTGATTAAGTACATTTAATCAATTGATTTTACAATAAATTACATTTTATTTCAGTGCTAAAATATAATTAATTAATTACATTTAATTACATTTTATTTTAATGCTAAAATATAATGTATACTAGTCTTCTGTTTCAACTTTTATTATTTTAACTATGGAGATTGAAAAAAGCTAAGGTACAATTATGCCCAATCTTCTGCTCCCCAGTCTGGGGTGTATTACCCTTAAAATCAGTGGGTGGACTGTTCACTTTTGCAATGGACTAGTACTACAATTGTCTTTCGATAGTCTCCTTCAGAAACTGTGTTGAAAAAGCCTAATAGATTAGGCACTCTCAACAACAACAACATCAACAAAAACAAAAGCACTTTATCGTCATTCAGAAATAAAATGAGGCTATAATTACAACACTAGCAGCATTTTACAGTTTACCTCAAAATTATCCTTTGAGGTGGACATATTTCATATGTCCTTTACATGGAACGTTTTAAGCATTTCCCTTATGAGTTTCAGGTGGTATTGATACTGGTTTGTTGCTGTTTTTTCACATTCTCTTTCAACTATGTGCATTGTTTAGGACAAGACATGTTGCTGTGGCATATGTTACTAGGCTACTTAACTGTTAAATTGGGCATTTTTCCTTGACACAAAATCCTATGCATTATCTTTGCCCAATGTGTTTAGTTTAAATTCCTCTGCCCACTATTCTAAAAAAAGAAACTATAAACACTAAAGTAGAATCAAGAATGAAAAACTCTGGCCAATTTATTTTATCTATACCATATAGATGGATCTACATGGTATAGATATAATAATCTACAGCTATATAGATTAATCTATATCTATAGTTATAGATATCCCTAAGTGTTAACAAATACATTGCCTACAATGCGTAACTTATATTTTTGTATTTTTATTATAATGGTAATTGATATATCAGCATATTTTTGCATTTATAGCTGCTTAGTAGGAATGTGGGCTATAATTGCCACTTTCTACCTTTCTATTTACTTAGGAAACTCCAGGATTCTAAAAGTAAAGCCCTATGGAAATAAATCAATAACATTTCAAATGAAGACCCAAAATTGGGAAATGCAAATCACAACTCTGACATCAACATTAACTTATGTAAATGGCTCATTTGAAATTATCACACTTATTTCCGTTTATAAAACACAGTTATCTTAACCTTAAGCATTTTATCATCCATGTGTTTTCATCTTTGGGCTTCTGAATATATACCAGCTAGACAAAACAAATAATAGTCTTTATAATACCTACAGATCCCTGTAAGAAACAAATAGCCTACTGGGTTACCAGATGCGCTATAGTACTACAAAATTACAGGAACAGACTACAAAATTAAAGGAACAGATGCTCTTTGTTAACCTTTTTTCTAACAAAAAAAAAAAATAAAGTTTTAAAAATAGAGATTGGAAGCAAACTCAGAAACCTCACATCTCTAAATATTGGAAAGTTTGAAAAACAGGGATAACTGAAAATATTGCTTAAAAGCATCAAGCTAAAAATGAAGAGATATTCTTCGATAACAAAGAAGACAAACATCAAGAACCAAAGGATGAATTTTGAGTAAATAAATATATTGAATGACGTAAACAAAGAACAGTGATAAGAGTAATCTATGCAACCTCAAAAGTTTTTTAAATAATGGAGAAACATTGCTTGGTATTATATAAAATTTGTCAGTGCTGTGATTTACAAAAGAAAAGAAACTGTTTAGTCAGGGAAAAAATAACAAATTTTTAGGAAATAGAAATATAAGGATTTCAGGCCGGGCGCGGTGGCTCACGCTTGTAATCCCAGCACTTTGGGAGGCCGAGGCGGGCGGATCATGAGGTCAGGAGATCGAGACCACAGTGAAACCCCGTCTCTACTAAAAATACAAAAAATTAGCCGGGTGTGGTGGCGGGCGCCTGTAGTCCCAGCTACTCGGAGAGGCTGAGTCAGGAGAATGGCGTGAACCTGGGAGGCGGAGCTTGCAGTGAGCCGAGACTGCGCCACTGCACTCCAGCCTGGGCGACAGAGCGAGACTCCGTCTCAAAAAAAAAAAAAAAAAAGAAAAAAGAAATATAAGGATTTCAAATACAAATAAGGACAAAAACAATGTTTTGCATGTAGTGACTCATGGATTGCCTTATACGTAAGAATGAGAAACTCAGGTGGAGAAGAAAAACGAGCCCTTCAAACTCATTCATATTGAACCAGAACAACCACAAACAAACAAAACCTTAAATACTAATTATCTTCTTAAAAGAGTTAAAAAAACAAAATAAATGTTCATACATAATTGGGTAAATGTAAAACTGGCAAAATTGAGTAAGGTCAATGAAATGTATCACTGTTAATTTTCTGATTGTGACATTGTGCTATAGTTATGCCAGATGTTACAGTTGAATGATACACAGTATGTTTCTATACTTTTTCTAACAACTGTTTGTGAATCTCAAAGTAACTCAAAATAAAAAGTTAAAAAATTCAGGAAAATAAAGGTTGACCTTTTCAATCATCTCAGCTACTGTTCCAATTACAAAGTTAAGTAAATCTTACAAATTTCCTTCAAATGGTCTTAAAACATACCTTTGAGGATATTAAGACCTTAGGAGAATATAATTGGAAATCATTTAAAATCAGAAAACTGAGAAATTGAGAAATAATCAAAAGCCGTTAGATTCACAAACAGAGTGAGAGTGTTATGTGACTGTGGCCAGAAAAGAACAATTAAACATCCCCCCCACACACACACGTGAGCTACTTAACTGGGCAATGATATGGCCATAGAAAGAAACCATGAATTCGAATACCAGAGGTCGCTAGACAAAATGAAAAGGGGTAAAACCTAAATAATTGTCTTAAATATTAACCTAAGCAAAAAACCTATGTAAAATCAAATTAAAATATTAAAATAACATTAGAAAACTCCAAATACATGCAAATACTAAAAATCTAATTTAAGATGAAATCAACCAAATATAAATCTAAGACCATTCCACTCCTAAAAGAAAATATAGTAGAATATTTTCAAAACTTTGGAGTTGCCAGTTTTTCTGTTTTAATTATGACTATTTTTAATTTAGGACAAGACTGCTATGATTTGAATATTTGTCTCCTCCAAAACTCAAGTTGAAATTTAATCCCCAATGTGGCAGTAGTAAGAGGTGGGGCCTTAAGATGATGAGTATGCTCAGCCCCCCTGCCATGTGATTCCCTGTGCCAATTCAGAACTCTGCAGAAAGCCCTCATCTGCAAGAAGACCCTTACCAGATGTGGACCTTTGACCTCAGACTTAGCCTCCATAACTGTAAAAAATAAATTTCTTTTCTTTATAAATTACCCAGTTTGAGGTATCCTATTACCTGAAACAACAGAAAATGGATTAATACAAAGAGAGAAAAAAAATCATTCACCGTTAAAAATAAAACTAAACTGGATTTCACCAAAATTAGATTTTCACTTATTAAAAGACACCATTAAGAAAATGGAGAAGCAAGCCACTGACACAGATTGGAGATAAAAACCATGTATTGACAGTACGCATATTCAAAAAAGGACTGCTATCAAGAACAGAGGAAGAACTGCCAAAAGTAAAAATATGAAAAATTATTGATAAAAAAATAAGCAATGACAAATGCTCAACATCCTATATGACCAGGAACATGCATAAGGAGATACTATTTTACACTTACAAGGGTGAGTAAAATCAAAAGGACTGATAACACTAAATGTTGACACGTGGACAAGCCAGAACCCTTATGTATTGCTCATGGGAGTGTAAAATGGTGCAAATATTTTGGAGAGGAGTTTCTTACATTAAGCTCATATTTAGCCCTCACCCTGGCAATTCACTACCAACAATAAAATTTAAGCAGGAGAAATAAAAATTCCATTGAATTCCATGAAATAATATGCATAAGTAGGTACATAGCATTGTTATTCATAATAGTCCATAAAATGAGAAAAGTCTAAACATCCTTTAATAGAAGAATGGATAAACATTCTTGAGGCATGTTAATGCAATTGAACAGTGTAAACTTAAAATAAAATTCTAAGCCCCCTAACTGATTGAATGGACCTCCCTTTCAGCCAATGATCTTCTAAAGTAAATGTGAAAAACTAGTTCAGGCCATGATGGGAAGGAGGGGTCAGACATATCTCATTATGCCCTCCTCCCTTTGGAATTCAGGCACAATTGATCAGTGTTAACATTAAAAAAGAGATCTTAAGACTGACCAAACAGACTCTTTGTGGCAATTAGATACATCACAAAATGACATATACCAGGCCCTGTAAGAAATTGAAGTATTTTACCCTGAAATATATTTCTTCAATATATTTTAAATAGCCCTGTAAAGCTGCCTCTTGTGGGGAAAATCAACATTCTGTAAAGAATTCTCTTCCCTTTCCAGGTCTTTTCCTGATCCAGGAGAGATTAGCTAAGAGTCTGGTACCTTTTTAAGTCTGATAACAAACATTTGCCCTCTATTCTATCTGAAGCCTGCTACCTGGAAGCTTCATCTGCATAATAAGAAATTTGGTCTCCCAAACCTCTTATCTTAACCCAGACATTCCTTTTTTTTCTATTGACTCTAGGTCTTTAGATGAACTCTTTCAACCAATTGCCAAACAGAAAATACTTGAATCCATTTATGATCTGGAAGACCCCGCTTTGAGTTGTCCTGCCTCTCAGGACCAAACCAATGTGCATCTTACCTGTATTGATTGATGTTTTATGTCTCCCTAAAATGTATAAAACCAAGCTATAGTCCGACCACCTTGGGTACATGTTCTCACAATCTCTTGAGGCTGAGTCATGATCGTGTCCTTAACCTTGGCAAAATAAACTTGTAAATTGATTGAGACTCACTGCCTTGAAGGGAAGAACCCAGTAACTACCCAATTGACCAAAGAGCCCTTGGGTCCTGAATAACCAGCAGCAATACCCAGGTAGTATGCCATGGACCTTGGGTGAAACTTTGAGACATGCTGGCTTCAGGTACTAGCTCAGCCACAGTGGGGTAAAGTACCGAGTGTGCTCTTGAGGTCCCCAATACAAGCCTACACTCTTGGACAGCATTTCTGGACCTGCCCTGGACCAAAGGGGAGTCCACTGCCCTAAAGGGTGAGTCCCAGACCTTGTAGCATTTACCGCAAGCTGACTAAAGAGCTCTTGGGTCTTAAGAGAACATTGGCAGTGGCCTGGCAGAACTCCCCACAAGCTGACGGTGGTGATGGACATGGGGAGAGGCTCCTCTGCCTGTGGAAAGAGGTAGGGAAGAATGGGAAGGACTTTGTCTTACGGTTTGAGTGCCAGCTTAGCTACAGTAGACTAAAACATTAGGTAGATTTCTAACATTTTTTACTTCAATCCCTGGCTTCCAGACAGCATCTCTGGACCCACCTGGACCTGTGCAGAAATTTCCACCCTGAAAGGAAGGACACAAACATGGCTGCCTTTGCCACTGGCTGACTGTAGGGCCCTAGGTCCTTGAGGGAACATAGGCAGTAGCCAGGTAGTAGTTACAGTGGGCTTTGAGCAAGACCCAGTGCTGTGCTGATTTCAGGTCTAGCCTAGGGCAGTTCCAGTGATGTGGCCACAGTGGGGAGGCCTGTGTCATCCCACTTCCAGCTCCAAGTGGCTCAGCTCAGAGAGAAACACTGTTTGTTTGAGAGAAAGTAAGAAAAGAGAAAAACAATCTCTGCCTGGTAATTCAGAGAATTCTTCTGGATCTTATCCAAGACTACCAAGGTGGCACATTTATGAGGCTGCAATAACCATAGTGTAACTGGGCTTAGGGTCCCTGCTAAAGCAGATACAGCTTAGATCACAACGTCAAAGTCATTTTTAATATCTGAAAAGCCTTCCCAAGGAAGATGGGTACACACAAGGCAGACCGTGAAGACTAAAACAAATACCTAACTCTTAAATGCCCAGATACAGATGAACAATGTTTATAAGCATTGAGACCAGCCAAGAAAACATGACTTCACCAAATGCACTAAATAAGACACCAGAGACCAATCCTGGAGAAACAGAGATATGTGACCTTTTGTTACGGGATCTTTGGGGTTTTGCTTTTCTGGCCTGAAACCTCTGCCTGGTGGTGCCTTTGCCCAAGTTTCGCTTGGGTGCACTGGGCTCATTCTGCCCACCCTGCCTGGCAGGCTGTGTTCAGCTCAAGCTACCAGCCTAGATCCCATGCCTGCTAAAGGTGAGTCAGGCATAGAGCGGTGAGGGGTGGGTGAGTGAGTGTGGGGTCCGGCCACTGCTCAGTCAGACATGCCAGCTGCTGCAGTGGGGCAGACAGCTACAGGTGCCGGCATGGGTGCTGGCTATCCGCAAGGCATAGTTGAACCAGGCACACTGCAAGCAGCTTCCCTGGCTGGCCCTGGGAACATATTGACGCCCGGAAGCTTGGCGACACAAGGAACTACAGGAACACGAAAAGGGAGTCACACCCCTGGTTCTGGGAGCTCCCAGGTCTGGGATCCCTGAGAGGCCACAGCTCTTCTCTCCTTCTCTTCACCTGCAACATGGCAAAACAAGGGACATGTTTCTGCCCTGTTTGTGTTATAGCTATTTAAGTTCCGCCATTCAGTGGCTCCCAAGTTCTTGTCCTGCAACCAGGAAGAATGAGGTAGGCAGACAAGTGGAGGGTAAGCAAGATGAAGGGGAAATTTATTGAGCAATATAACAGCTCACAGAAGTCCCACAGAGGGTAGCTCCTTTCTTCAGCCAGGGTGTTCTGATAAGTGTTCAGCTCCAAGCAGAGAAGACACCCGGGAGTGGGAAGCTCCTCTCTGCAGGCAGGTCATGCCATCATTTTGTACCTCTCAGCAAAGAGAAGGCCCTGGAATGGGTTGCTCTTCTCTATAGCTGGTAGTCCTGATGTCTCTGCAAGTCTCTGAAGCTCTCAGCAGAGAGGAGGCCATAAAGTGGGCAGCTCCTCTCAGGTTCTGGTCATCCCAACATCTCCCACTATCAGCAGAGAAGGTAACTCCTCTCTGCAGCTGGTCATCCCATTGTCTGCTCACCGCTGGCAGAGACTTGGGCTTTTATGGGCCTCAGATGGGAGGAAGTGTGCACTGATTTGGCTCATGGGCGACCATTGGTGGGCCCAGAAAAGGCACCACAAGTTCCCACTCCAGTCTGTGGGACTGGCAGCCCAGGCCCCAGCCTTCAGGACCTCCATGGCCTGAAGGTGGGGCCTCACCAGGGATGTGCCCGCTTCCATCCAGCAATCTGTCCACCTCCTACTGTCATTCACAGTGCCTGGGCTTGGCCCTGACTTTCCTGCAAGATCACAGCGGGCACCACACCAACAGCAGGGAAAAGCCAGGCAGCAGGAGCAGGGACTTCTGATCCTGAGAGGGCAGGGGGGCCTTCCAGGAACCCCAAGAGTGCAGGGATGCCTGAGTCTGCAGCCATGATTTGGGTAGCTGCAACTGTGCCCAGGGTTGGGGGGGTGGGGCTCCTGCCAGCTCCATGGAGCTGGAGGTCAGAGTCTGCAGCCACAGTTTGGGTACCCTGGGAGCTCCTGCCCCATCTTGTAAGGGCCAGGGCTCCTGCTTGTCCCCAGCTCCCAGATGCTCCGTGGAGAATGCAGCCCTGGCCATGCCTCCTTGCTGCAGCCAGCATGATGGCAACAGCAGGCAATCTGGAGCAGCCACTGCCATTACTTTCAGAAAACTAAAAATAGCTATTCTGAGAAAGTTCAATGAATTTCAAGATGATAGAAAAGGAATTCAGAATTCTATCAGATGATTTTAACAGAGATTGAAATTTAAAAACTAAAGCAGAAATTTTAGAGTTGAAAAAATGCAATTGACATACTGAACAATGCATCATAGTCTCCTAAGTGGAGAATTGATCAAGCAGAAGAATTAGTGAGCTTAAAGACAGGCTATTTGAAAATATACAACCAGGGGAGATAAAAGAAAACAAGTATTAAAAATTGAAGCATACCTATTAGGCCTAGAAAGTAGCCTCCGAAGGCCAAATCTAAGAGTTACTGGGTTTAAAGAGGAGGTAGAGAATGGAAAGAACTTTGTCTTGTGGTTTGAGTGGCTATGCCAGCTTAGCCACAGTGAAATAGAACATCAGGTAGATTTCTAAGGGTTTTGACTCTAATCCCTGGTTCACAGCTAGCATTGCTGGACCTGCCTGGGGTTTAGGGGAACTTGCTGTCATGAAGAGAAGGACACAAACATGACTGGCTTCACTACTTTCTATAGGATTAGAAAGTTAATTCAAAAGGATAATTTCAGAGAACTTCCAAAATCTAAGAAAGATATCAATATTTAAATATAAGAAGATTATATAGAACACCATTCAGATGCAACCGAAAGTGCAATACCTCAACACATTTAATAATCAAACTCCCAAAGGCCAAAAATAAAATAAAGGATCATAAATGCAGCAAGAGAAAAGAAACAAATAACATATAAGAGAGCTACATTACATCTGGCAGCAGGCTTTTCAGTGGAAGCCTTATGGGCAGGACAAAGTGGCATGACATATTTAAAGTGTTGAAGGAAAAAAACTTTTACCCTACTATAGTATTACTGGTGAAAATATCCTTCAAGCCTATAGCAGAAATAAATACTTTCCCAGACAAACAACAGCTGAGGAATTTCATCAACACCAGACCTGTCCTGCAAGAAATTCTACAGGGAATTCTTCAATCTAAAAGGAAAGGATATTAATGAGCAATAAGAAATCATCTTAAGGTACAAAACTCACCAGTAATAGTAAATGCACAGAGAAACACAGAATATTATAACACTGTAATTTGAGGGTACAAACTCCTATTTTATGTATTAGGTAATGGAAAAACTAAATGATGAACCAATCAAAAATAATAATTACATACTTTCAAGACAAAGACAGTACAAGAATACATAAAAACAATAAAAAGTTAAAAGGCAGTGAGATAAAGTGTAGCATTTCTATTAGTTTTTTTCTCATTTGTTTGTTTATGCCATCAACTTTAAGTTGTCATTAGTTTAAAATAATGGATTGTAAGATAGTATTTGCAAGCCTCATAGTAAGCTCGAATCAAAATATACAACAGATACACAAAAAATAAAAAGCAATAAATTCATCACACCACTAATGAAAATTGCCTTCACTAAAAGGAAGACAGGAAGGAAGAAAAGAAGAAAGAGAAAACCATAAAACAACCAGAAAAAAATACCAGGAGTAAGTCCTTATTTATCAATAATAACATTAAATATAAATGGATTAAACTCTCCAATAAAAAAGACATAGAGTGGATGAATAGATTTTAAAAAATCATAATGATCTCTTGCCTATAAAAAACATACTTCACCTATAAAGATAAAAACATACTTCACCTATAAAGATAAACACAGACTGAAAAAAAGGAATAAAAAAGATATTTCATGCCAATGCAAACCAAAAAAAAAGAGTAAAAGTAGCTATACTTATATGAGACAAAGTAGATTTCAAGATGAAAATTGTAAGAAGAAACAAAGAAGGTGATTATATAATGATAAAGGGGTCAATTCAGCAAGAGGATATAGCAATTGTAAATATATATGTACCAAACACTGGAGCACTGAGATATAAATTGCAAATATTCTTAGCACTAAAGAGAGAGATAGAAGTCAATACAATACTAGCTCACTTTTAGTATTGGACAGATCTTCCAGGCAGAAAATCAACAAAGAAAACTGGAGGACTCACATTATCTGATTTCAAATTATATTAACACTACAAAGCTATAGTAACCAAAAGAGCATGGTGCTGGCATTAAACAGACACATAGACAAATGGAACATAATAGAGAACCCAGAAACAAATCCATACATCTACAATGAACTCATTTTCAAGAAAGTTGCCAAGAATATACACTGGGGAAAAGACAGCCTCTTCAAAAAATGGTGCTAGGAAAACTGTATATCTACATGCAGAAAAATAAAACTAGACCCCTATCTCTCATCACATACAAAAATCTAAGACTAGAAACTATAAAACTGCTAAAAGAAAACATTGGGGAAACTCTCCAGAACATGAGTCTGGGCAAAGATTTCTTGACTAATACCCTACAAGCACAAGAAATGAAAGCATAAAAGGACAGATGAGATCAGATCAAGTTAAAAAATCTTCTGCACAGCAAAGAAACTATCCACAAAGTGAAGAGACAACCACAGAATACGATAAAATATTTGCAAACTACCCTCTGAGAAAGGATTAATAACCAGAATATATAAGTAGCTCAAACAACTCTATAGGAAAAAATCTAATCATCTAGTCAAAAAGTGGACAACAGATCTGAGTAAACATTTCTCAAAGGAAGACATACAAATGTCAATGGCAAACAGGAATATGAAAAGGTGCTGAACATTGTCGATCATCAGAGAACTGCAAATCAAAACTACAATGAGATAACATCTCACCCCAGTTAAAATGGCTTTTATCCAAAAGACAAGCAATAACAAATGCTAATGAGGATGTGGAGAAAAGGGAACTTTTGTACACTGTTGGTGGGGATGTAAATTAGAACAACCACTATGAAGAATAGTTTGGAGTTTCCTCAAATCTCAAAATACTAAAAATAGCATGGAGCTTGCAGTGAGCTGAGATAGCACCACTGCACTCCAGCCTAGGCGACAGAGCAAGACTCCATCTCAAAAACAAAAAACAAAAAAACTAAAAATAGAACTAACATATGAGCCAGGAATCCCACTGCAAGGTATATACCCAAAGGAAAGGAAATTAGGATGTTGAAGTGTTAACTTCACTACCATATTTATTGCAGCATTATTTATAGTAGGCAAGATTTGGAAGCAACTTCAGTGTCCATCATCAAATGAGTGGATAAAGAAAATGTGGTACATATACACAATGAAGGACTATTCAGTCATAAAAATGAATAAGATCCTGTCATTTCTAACAACATGGATGGAAATGGGAGGTCATTATGTTAAGTGAAATGAGTCAGCAATAGACAGAAATGAGTCAGGAATAGAAAGATAGACTTCACATGTCTCACTTATTTGTGAGAGCTAAAAATTAAAACAATTGAATTCATGGAGATAGAGGGTAGAAGAACAGTTACCAGAAGCTGGGAAGGGTAGTCGGGAACTTAGGGGGAAGTGGGGATAGTTAATGGGTACAAAAAATAGAAAGAATGAGTGAATAAGACCTAGTATTTGATAGCATGACAGAGTGACTATAGTCAATAATAATGTAATTGTCCATTTTAAAATAACTACAAGAGCATACAATTTGTTTATAACACCAAGGATAAATGCTTGAGGAGACAGATATCCCATTTACTATGATGTGGTTATTATGCATTACATGCCTATATCAAAGTATCTCATGCACCCTATATATAATCACACCTACTATGTACCCTCTACAATTAAAAATAATAATTTTTTTGAATGGCAGGAGCAAAATTTCTTACAGCATCTGGATACACTGCAGCTATAGTAACCTTGTGGTTTTATTATTATCAGTGGTACTTATCAGTGTTGTCTTTTGCTACCCAATTCAATATTCTATAGCTACTCAACCACTCTTCGTCTATGCTTCTATTGTGTCTTCTCTTGACATGACAAATGCTTCTGGGATTAATTTATGCTTCTTCCTAGCTTTTTCTGTCACAATGTCGCCATACTACTGCTTTTTCTCTATCTTCTAGCTTCTGTACTTCTCAAATATTACTGCTATTTCTATATGGCCCTTTTCTAGAGGGTCACATAGACCATCAGAGGATCTGATTGAATTGACTAGTTACCATATGAAGTGGAGAATGTTAGTACTGTATGTTCTATACCTCTCATATTGCCCTGCCTTGTAGACCATTGATTATTCCAGATGATTGACTGAGTGAGAGGTGATCCCTGCTCCAATAATCCCTGGCTCGGCTTGCAGAACCATATGGAACAAAACACAGTGATCCATGCACCAGGAACCTCTTGGAAGGAAACTGAAAATGTCATGCACACAGAGCCTCTCCAGAAAGAGTATTGTAGTAAGCAGCCATCTTGTGTGGCCTGCCCTAAAACATTCATTTATTAATGTCTCTTTCATGGACATCTCTTTTCTTACACTGATCAGTCTTTGTATTCATGAAGCAATACCACATGATTAAGATTGTACCTTTGCAATTAAAAAAAAAAATTCTGATACTCGACAACGCCTCTCGTATTCTTTACTTTCTGGATTTTCTTAGATATTTGGTGATTCTGCTTTGTTAGGATGGAATTTTAGTCTTTTTATCAGTTTCCAAAAATTCCCCCTTGAAAATTAGATTGGAGTTACATTTTTATAGGTTATTCATGGCTAAATTGGCATTCAAAATATTGAAAATTTCTACCAAGGCAACTATAGTAGAGTAAAATCCACTGAGGCAACCTCTTACAATCCGGAAACTACAACATTTCCACAAGGCCAAAGTGAAACAAAATAGGAAAATATCAATAGTAATATGGCTCATATAATAATAATATTACAGCCATATAATAAATGTTTCATATTTCATTATATCAAAAGATTTTAGAATATAAGAAATGCTAATTACTCTAACATGATAGCTCAGAAATTAGAAATATCAACATTGTTCAAATAATAAGATAATAACTATTAAGTATTTACTTTGTGCCAGGGTTCCAAGAGCTTAACTCGCATTGGAGCATTTAATCCTCAGTGGGAGATTTATCATCCCCATTTTGCAAATGAGGAAACACTTACAGACAGGTTAAGCAACTTGCCTAACATAATACAACTAATAAGTGGTGGAACAAGGATTTAAACTCCAGGCAGTTTGATCTAGAGACCATACTCTTAACCATTATTAAGATCAGTCTATGAAATATGAAAACCATCAATTTAATCTCACAGAGTCACTTCTTTGAGACATATGTCAAGTTTTATATATATTAAAGGCAACTTTGAAAAGACTGCAGTGTTGATGAGAGTAAAAAAGACAATAATATGTTTATTATTTACATTGCCCAAATATTTCTATGATGGTTAAACAAAGTATCAAATCCAGCCTCTTAGCTTGACGATGTATGTTTTGTTTTCTTTTTCCTTTTTTCTTTTAGCTAACTCTTGCTCCTCTCAGGAAGAGAACATATTTAAAGTTTATTTGCCTAGGCATCAAGTGTTAAAATATTTTAGTCAATTTCTGATTAAAATGATTACTTTCAATCAACATTTTCTTATATTTCCTTCTGATTTTTAATTTCAGAGCAAGACAATTATGCATTTCTTTAGTCGACAACTAGTTGCTAATTTTTTACTATGTGTCAAGTCTTATGATGCCGAAGTGAAGAAAAGAGATTTAAAGTCATAGCTGTGGTTTCCTCTGGACCTTAAATTCTAGCAGAAAAATATGACAAACATTGTAATCAATGCTATGATGGGCAGGTATGTGGTGTTATGTGAATATATAGGAATACCTAATTCATAAACTGAGTTTAGAAAATCCTTACCGAAGAAAGTGGCATCCAAACAAAGAACCAACAATGAATAAAAATTAGTATAGATAAAGCAAAGCGGGTCTAGTGGAAAGACAAAATGATTGACTTCACTTGCGTCCGTGTGAAGAGACCACCAAACAGGCTTTGTGTGAGCAACAAGGCTGTTTATTTCACCTGGGTGCAGGCCAGCTGAGTCTGAAGAGTCAGGGAAGGGAGATGGGGTGGGGCCATTTTATAGAATTTGGGTAGGTAGAGGAAAATTACAGTCAAAGGGCAGGGGTGGGGGTCACAGGGTTCTCAGTTGTGGAGGTTTTGAGCCAGGATAAACCAGGAGAAGGAATTTCACAAGCTAAAGTCATCAGTTAAGGCAGGAACAGGCCATTTTCACTTCTTTTGTGGTGGAATGTCATCAGTTAAGGCAGGAACCAGCCATCTGGATGTGTACGTGCAGGTCACAGGGGATATGATGGCTTAGCTTTGGCTCAGAGGCCTGACAATTGACTGTCAAGAGGTGGAAGGATTTGGTGAATAATTTGAAAAGGGACCATCAGAGGACGATGGCCACACTTCTGGCTCCAGCCATCAGGTAAATACTAACATTCCTTTAAATTTGCATTTTTTGTTTTAAATTGTTTTTATATTTATTATCTTTATTTAATCTGAGAACAACTTTTTGGAAGATAGAGAGGTATGCATTTTCTAGCTGAAAATACAAAGTGTTTACATAATTTGCCTGAAGTTTCAGTTGAAGGGGGTAAGGGAGGGTAGTTAGTGGATTGCACACAGAATGAAGTTCTTTTCACCATCATTTCTACTCATTTAGAACATACCTTTTGTTCTACTGTTTAAAGAGCAACATGTCTTCTTTCAGATGTGATTATTATTTGGATTCAAATCAATGATACATTATTCCCTTTGTCATCTGATGTAGACATTTCTAACTGGCTCTCCTGACAGAAGCAATCCATCATCATAGCTGGTGGAACAATTTTGATCAACCATGTCAACACCCCTATCATTATCACCAAGTGCAAATGCACATTAATATTCTATGTAATGGCCAAGCAGATGCAGAAAGACAATACATCTCTTCAAAAGGCTCCTGCAGGCCTCTTCTTTGTTTTATCACCCTCCTTCTTTTTTTTCAAGCTTTGATCATATGTTCTAATTAGATCTCAAGGTTCATTTGACTATACCACAAGCTTCTGTATGGCCACTGGAATCCTTCTAGCTCCATTTTCCTACATTCTCCAATTATAAACTTAGATGGAAGTTAAACAGCCAGTGAGAATTCAGAAAGATATCTCACTGAAATGGTAGAAGAGTTCACTGCTGTACCTCAGTAGCAGGCAGGCACCTCAAACTGGTTAAACTGTGTGCATCACAGTATTGGTGCTATGAAAGTTTCTTTCACAATAGTTTTGCATTTTTTAGGTGTTCAAGGTATTTCTTTGTGGTGTATGTATGTGCGTTTCTCTCTGTGTGCGTGTCATGTGTCTGTGTGTTTTGTTTGCTTTTTGGATGGGTGGGTGGTTAGTAAGTGTCACAAATTATTAAAAAGGAACTTGACCTTATAGTGATTCCAACAGAAAGGAACAAAATCTAGAGATATCAGAGAGTCCTTTGTGCATATTCCAGGGACTATGTGGGCAACTATCTCTGATGGTTGCAAGAGGAAGAAAGAAGGATTTCAGCATAGATGACAAATTATCACTCAAATGATGATAGTCTGTGGTTATAGGCCCTGTCCTCCCACTTGGATTTTTGGTATTACCTACTAAAAGTGCTCATCTTGGAAGAGGATGTGGAGACTCAGATGCCTTCTCTGCTTTCCCCATATGATCCAGGAAAGCCTGTTCCTTAAGACTTTTCTCAACAATCTTACCTCCCAAGACAGACAACACTACTAAATACACTCCTTGAAGGATGAAGGCATCTTGCTCAAGGAAAGCAAAAATTACCCGGTGACCATCAAGCAGGCCATCCAGAGGCAAAACTCCTTATCTGAGGAATTTAGAAGTAATCTGACTTCCCTATTATTGAAAGCATGCATCTGGTACCAGGCTATTTTCCCAAAACTTTGTAAGTAACTAGAATTTCTACAGATCTCTGGAATGTATGCATATTGAAACTCATTGTGCAACCCTTACTAACATCAAGGCACCAAAATATCTACAAATGTAATGATTCCTCATGACCTACATGGCTAATACAGTTCAAATTACCCTTAAACTCCCACTTTAAGGTCCATAAAAACCCCTAAGGAAAATCCATCGCTGCACACTCAGTCCTCTCTTGCTGAGGTGTCTCACTGCACTCTTCTGCAGCATTCTTTCTATCTAATAAAACCTTCCTTTTCAAACCTATACTGTTGTCAATAAATTCTTCTTGCCAACCTGTGAGTCAACCACTTTCTGATGCTGGGGCTCTGACACCCTGCCGGGCATCTCGTTGACTCGTACTGGGACTTTACTGGGATTTCTCCTTTCTTATTTTCTCTCTGTTTCCCTCAACAGTCTGGTTCTTTACTCTTACAAACCAATGGTCTTTGGCCAAGACCACTCTTCAGTGGGATCCTGAAGCCCTAGAGAAGGAGTATCTGTCTGTCTCTGCCCTTGGGGCTAAGAAACTAGCCAGGGTTCTTTTCCATTTTCGGACTACCAGTGAACCAGCTTAAGTACTCTTTGGCAATTGAGGGTTTCTGACTGAGGGCACTCCTTGGTGTTACCCAAAGGCCGAGACAAAAAAGCAAATTTACTATTGCCCCCCAGGCTGGCAAGTCCACTTTCACTTTAACACTGTAAACCGTACCTTGGAAATGAGCAGCAGCAAAATCAACTCTGCGCAGACACAATCTACTGGTTGTGGATCCCATTGAATTCAAGTTTGTCACAGACATCACATCCCAAGTCATGGACGAGTTCTTCACATTAGGTTTGAGCTGACCACTCAAACAAGGGCAGGCCTAGACTGCTCATCCAGGCAAGGGCAGGCCCTCTATCCATGGTAGGCACTCCCAAATAGAGTGAGCAAAGGGAAAAGGGAGGTCAAAATCTCTCAAAGACACCTCAGGGATCTTGTAGTGCCTTATCTAAACCCAACAGGGATTCAACTCATTCTTCAGTTCTATCCAATTTGCCCTTGGGTTGCATGCTTATAAAGTGGTCCCATTTTGACCCACAAACTCCTTAAACTTATATATTCAGAGACCCCATATGTTCAGGTCTTTTGGGCTTTATCTGATACCTAAAATTACCTAAAAATCATTGCACAATCTTCCATAGAACTTCTTCTCTACCGGATTCTGATGTCTTAGATGATCCTTCTATTTGCCTGTCACACTCTCCTCAGCCTGCTCCCACTTTACCTACAACCTTTTCCATGTGCTTCATCCCCCAATCATCACCCTCTCCCCATAAACAGATACTTTATCCTCCTCATATACTTGCACAGGAGTTACATGAGCCACTAGTACAGAGTCCTCAGAAAACCCCCAAAATGTTTTGCTTGTCCACAAGGTGGCAAATGAAGATTTGGGAAAAATTAGAGTTCATGCCCCTTTCCAATATTGAATCTTTTGCAAATTGAATCCCAGTTGCGTTCATTTAGCCAGGAGCACTCTAAGTTAATTCAAGAATTTCAAGACTTAACTATTTCCTTTGTTTTAACCTGGCAAGATATATTTGTGGTATTAACTAGTTGACGTTCCCGCAAAGAAAAATCATGCCTTTAGTTTGAGCTTGGGTGGATGAAGCTCATGCTCGTAATCCTAATGATAATATAGCCAGGGAAGAAGCTGTTCCTGACACAGAACCCAACTGGCAACACCAGGCCGCCAATGTCGGCCCAGACAGAGGCAGGGGCAGGCGAGATTATGTAATAACTTGTTTGTTAAAAGGAATGAAAAAAACTGTAATAAAACCTGTTAATTTTCCTAAATTATGAGAAGTCAGTTAGGAGTCATCTGAGAATCCTGCCCTTTTACAAGCTAGACTGCTGGACACTATGCAAAAATATACAAATTTAGACCCCCAAAGCCCTGCAGGCCAATCCATTCTGGCCATACACTTTCTAAGTCAGGCATCCAAAGACATCAGAGAAAAACTCCAAAAATTAGAGCAAGACCCACAAACTCCTTTTCCTACTTTATTAAATGCAGCCTTTCCAGTTTTCAATAATTGGAAGGAAATATCAAAAATAAAAAAGGTGGTGGGGCACGGTGGCTCATGCCTGTAATCCCAGCACTTTGGGAGGCCGAGGCGGGTGGATAACCTGAGTTTGGGAGTTCGAGACCAGCCTGGCCAACGTGAGAGAAACCCCATCTCTACTAAAAAATACAAAAATTAGCCTGGCATGGTGGCACATGCCTGTAATCCCAGCTACTCGGGAGGCTGAGGCAGGAGAATTGCTTGAACCCAGGAGGCGGAGGTTGTAGTGAGCTGAAATTGTGCCATTGCACTCCAGCCTGGGCAAGAAGAGTGAAACATCGTCCCCCCCCCAAAAAAAAAACGGGGGCCGGGCGCGGTGGCTCACGCTTGTAATCCCAGCACTTTGGGAGGCCGAGGCGGGCGGATCACGAGGTCAGGAGATCGAGACCACGGTGAAACCCCGTCTCTACTAAAAAATACAAAAAATTAGCCGGGCGCGGTGGCGGGCGCCTGTAGTCCCAGCTACTCGGAGGCTGAGGCAGGAGAATGGCGTGAACCCGGGAGGCGGAGCTTGCAGTGAGCCGAGATTGCGCCACTGCACTCCAGCCCGGGCGACAGAGCGAGACTCTGTCTCAAAAAAAAAAAAAAAAAAAAACGGGTAAATTGGAGGAGAAAAAATGCCATCGCCAACCTAATTACATGGTGACAGCACTGGCACATTATTTTTCATTAACTAATAACCCCAACACTCATCCTTGTGCTACTAACAGAATGAGGACCCGTTATTGCTGCAGAAATCCAGGACACTAGAGTAGAAAAGGTTCCAAACCTCCAGGTTACAAGCCAACCCTGGAAGCCTGTCCTCACTAGAAATAAGAGGGTCATTGGAAGAGCAAGTGTCCCTCTCTCCCTCATGAAGTGGGGCACCTCTTCCTTCTGGGCTGTCACAGCTACAACCTTATCAACCTACATAACAAGGGAGTCCTGCAGAATGGGGACAAGGGCAAAGTCAAGGACAAGCTCTTCTAACTCTATTCCTGGATTATAATCAAGCCTCTGAAATTCATCCTCTAGATGACTGATGGGGCCTTGAGGCCATCCAGCCCCTATCTTTTCCATCTCTATGGGTAAGCCTAGAGTAAATCTGATTGTGGCTGAACAACAGATAATATTCTTCAGAGATACAGTTGCCAGTTACTCATCTTTAAACATTTATTATGGCTCAATGTGCCAGTCCTCTATTTTTCTCACAGGTATTGATGGAAAACCCCAAGGAGGCTGTTTTACACTGCCACTCCCTTGTAAAATGGAAGGCTATTCCTTTACTCATTCCTTTTAGTCGTGCCAAGATGCCTTGTTCCATTATTAGGCCATGACTTAACACAAAATTACATGCTAATTTACAGTGAAGCCCTCACCTTCCAGCTGTATTAACTCACACTTCACTAAAAGAGCAACTGCAGTCTATAGAACCTCAAACTCTAAAACAAGTGCCATTTGAAGTTTGGAATACTTCTCTTCCTGGTCAATCAATATCAGCTGCCCTTGTATTCATTCAGCTTAAGATTCCCAATAAGTTCTTCAGAATCCCTGATACCTCTTGAAACCAGAAGCATGAAAAGGGTTACAGCCCCTAATAACAAAATTTTTAACCCATGGATTATTGCACCCATGCAACAGACCTTGCAACTCTCTCATTTTAGCTGTAAAGGAACCAGATGGCTCCTACCAACTAGCACAAACCTTAGAATTATTAATGAAGCTGTTATTCTGATTCATCCTACTGTCCCAAACACTTATACCCTTTTTGGACAGACTCTCTCCACCACAGCTTAGTTTACTGTACTTGATCTTAAGGATGTCTTTTTCTGCATTCCTGTACAATCAGATAGCCAATTTTTGTTTGCTTTTGAATGGCAAATAACTTAACTTGAACAATTCTTCCCCAGGGAATGGCAAAACACTTAACTTGAACAATTCTGCCCCAGGGAATCAGAGATAGCCTCCACCTTTTTGGACAGGCCCTAGCTAGAAACCTGTCTACCCTGCCGCTTCTCCAAGACAGCAATCTACTCCATTATGTGGATGACCTACTAATCTGTAGTCCTAACAAGGCTGTTTTAGACAAAAATACAGTGTTAGTACTAAACAAACTTGATGACTGTGGGTACAAAGTATCTCCTTCTAAGGTACAAATATTCACACAAAGCATTCACTTTTGGGGCCTTATGTTAACCCTCAGTAAAAAGAGCCTCTCTAGCGCTCCTAAAGATCTTATCTTAAACACGACAACTCCAGGAACTAAACAACAGCTTCTGTCCTTTTTGGTTATGGCTGGGTTTTACAGAATATAGATTCCTTCCTTTGGATTAAAAGGAAAACCTTTATATGAAGCCCTCCAGGGAACTGAGGAACAACCTCTATCCTGGACTTATAATGTGAAGCATGCTCTAAACACTTTAAAAACAGGCTTTAATATCAGCCCCTGCCTTAGCCCTACCTGATCTGACTAAGCCTTTCTTTTTTTATGTACACAAATGAAGGGGGATAGTTTTGAGAGTGAGCCTAAGATGTATGGCCCTCTAAGCACCCTAAAGCATATTTTTCAAAAGCTTCACACCTAGTATCCTAGGAATCCCTCCCCACCTCCCAACTTAAGAGCCTTAGCAGTGGTGGCCCTCTTAGTCTAAGAAACCTTAAAAATATATTACCCCTCCTGGGATCTTATGGGTTTGCTTCATTGCTAATTACCCCCTAGCTGAAAAAGGAGTCTGTGCTATCATCAATAAAACATGTTCCACTTCTCTTTTCTGTACAGGAATGCAGAAAAAGAGAAGTGAAAACTAATGTCCAAAAAAATTTTCAAACAAGCCACATGGCTATACACACTTTCCTAAAGTAACCACAATTGGGCCAAAACCTCTACTGATTGGTTTCTAAAAATCACTAGGCTTCTCCTATTACTTGGACCTTTATTCCTCGTTATTCTTCTTTTAATCTTTGGTCTCTGCCTTTTTAATGCTCTCATTAAGTTTATATCATCCAGGTTACAATTCCACCACAGATGACTCTGCAATCCTAATATTGGCCTGCAACAGCAACTTCCATTTACATGGGGCCTCTTAATGGAATCCTTTCTTCTCCCCATGAACAAGTTTTTCATGATCCTCATTCCCTTCATGACAACAAAGAGAAAAGGAAAAATACAACATCCACTCACTATCCCCTTTCAGCAGGAAGTAACCAGACAGACCTGGGGGCCCTCTTCACTGTGCTGTTTTCTGTTTCTTGAGACTATAATAGGCAGCAGGTAGACATGAGCATGGGGGAACACAAAGGGTCAAAGATTTGGCCAAGATATTTTCAGAAAGAAAATGAGGAGAGGAAAGATCACCTGGAGACTATCAAGCAGGCCATCCAGAGGCAAAACTTCTTATCTGAAGAATTTAGAAGTAATTCAACTTCCCTATTATCAAAAGTACATAACTTCACCCCGCACTCTTCAACTACTCAATGATTCCCACACCTCAGCCTACTTCAAACCCTAGATACCTAGCTCCAGACTCTTTAGAGAAGAGGATTTGAGGTTTCCTCTCATCTCCTCCTGTGGCTATCCTAAGATTATTAAACATTTTCTCTGCTGTAATCTCCAATGTCTCACTATATTGACTATTACATAACTGACTGCAAAGCATGTCCATATTTGTGTAAAATATTATCAGAATTGTGGGAAAATAGATAAGTTCTATGATAGAGTCTATTTCTAACTCATGTCGACTCCAAGTCTCTATATTGGTGCCCACCTGCAAAATCAGAGTGTAAATGAAAGAATTGAGCTGCAATTAGAAGCCTTAATAAAAAGCAACTTTTCAGGCTTTGCTTTTTTCCTTGGCTATTGTTGGGGCTTAGGAACTGATACCCCAAAATACATGCTTTGATATGCCGAACTGAAGAAACCTCAGGGTCTCTCTGACCTCTCACTTCCCCATTGTCTCTCCCAAAGCACAGGATGAGTTGTTGCCTGAAGTCCCTGTATCTGCCTAAAGTACTGATCCACCAGGAGAACAACTGTTTATTCTTCTCCTTACTATTATCTCATTATCTATTACAGAAAAGAAGGCCAAAAATGTAACCACACTTGAATAGACTCTTTCACAAGATAATGTCTGTCTCTCAGGCTCATTCAAATTACAAGGAGAAATATATTAAAGTTAATCATCTCTGCCCTCCAATCTATTCATTCTCCCTAGTTGTCATTTATTGCCTGTCAACAGAATTCCTCTTCTCCTCCCTCCTATAACCTGTTTTGCCAAGACCTAAGTTCCCATTCTTTCTGTACCCTCAAAAGATGATATATAAGCTTCTAAACCCCATTTGGGGAATAGGTAATCACTCCGTGATTCTCACCGTGTACACATTAATAAATCTGCATGCCCTTTCTCCAATTAATTTGCCATTTGTCAGTTGATTTTTCAGTAAACCTTCAGAGGACAAAAGGGAAGTTTTCCCTTTGGTCCCTACACTATTAATTCCTATGTCTTACCTACTCAAATTTCTTCAAGCTTTAAACAAACAGAGTTAAAGCAGGAAAAAGCAGAACAGGTAAATGACAGAAGTTTCTACTTATAGAACACTTGTAAAAGCGTATGCAATGTCCTACAAACTATCATTTTTTTCTTCATCTTATCTTTATAATTGGATTTAATTATATTTTCAAAATTTTAAGGATAGCTCATATATATTGAAATTAATCTCTCATACTTCAATATTCAGAAATTCTAGATCTAACATAGAGATCATTTCACCTTCCTGATTAATATAGGCAGTATGTGGGGCACAATGAAGACAGACTTTGCGGCCAAGACAAAAGTACCTGAGTCTTCACCCTGTTGGAACAGTGTCTATCAGAGTGACTTTGGGAGAGTAATTTTAAGTTATTTGTTTCCTTCCCTATCCATAAAATGGTTTTCCAAGTCCCTTGCTCAAGGGTTGCTTTAAGGTAAAATGAGAGAATGTATGTGAAGTTCCTGTCAGGTAGTGATCTCTCAACAAAACTTCCTTCCCTCAGGCTAGATTTCATTATTAGCAGCTCAAGGGTATAACTTTTACCTTTACTTGATCTTCTCAGCTTCTGTTGGGAATTTTATTTTAAACTGAAGGGCATTTTCTCTTTGCTTCACTTCTTAAGTAAATTCAATACATTTAAATTATTTCACTTGATCTTCCTACCTCATCTTCTTTTACAGAGAAACTAATTTGACCTTCCCTCCAAGCTACTTGTCACTTGTCTCTTTTTCCAGTCCTTATGTTATATTCCTATTCTTAGACAATGATTTCAAATGCAATTATTTAAGTAATATTTTTCAAATTGCATTTAATTAATAAAATATGTTGTATTAAACACATTGTATTGCAATTGCATTTAATTAATATAACGTGCTTTGCTTGTCTTTCTGTTAGTATGAACCTATGGTTGAAGGCATTCTCAGGGGTTAACAAGAATTCTGGACAGAAATATGGCTATAAGTAAGTATTAATCAGGCTGCACTTTGACCCACTTCCTTGTAACCAAAAGTCACTAGATCCTGAATATTTGTATCCCCATTCCCACTGCTCTTATAGATAGAATCTCTGACATCATAATCATAAGGCTTTTCTTTAAGAATTGCTTAAGATGTTCTTCAGATCCCCAATTCCAGTGAAACAGCTGATGACAACCATTTTGAAGATCCCCACAGAGGAACAGAATCAACATGAGATGGTTTCTTCCTCTCCCCATCCTATGACTTCCCCCTGTAGTCTTCCACCAATTAACAATCTCCACACTTTGACCCACTCCAAAACCCTTAAAAACCCAGCCCCAAACTACCTGGGGAGATGGATTTGAGGTTCCTTCCCATCTTCTCCTTCGATGGCCCAACCATTAAACCTCTTTCTCTGCTGCAACCTCGTGTCTCAGCATATTGACTTTTTGCACATATTGGGCAAAAAAACCTATTATGGTTACTTGGTTGTGATAACATCAAAAGTACACTGAATTTGGAGCCAGGAGACCTGAATTCTAATCCTACCTTTTACATTAATTAGCTACGTGGATGTAGGTAACTCACTTCACTTCTGAAGGCTTGAAAGCCCTCCAAGGATTTTGAGACAGGCAATTTTTCCCTCAATTTAGCACTATTATTTCATGGTTTTATGATTCAACTTTTGCAGCATCACAGTGTTCCATTAGTAAAATTATATTGTTTTTTCCATATTTTTAAATCTAAACTTTTAAATAACTATTTGTTTTCATTTTTTTCTGGTGTGTTGCCTTTGTCTTTCCCCTTTATTCTTTCATGTTTTGCCTACCTAAGGAAAAGCTTACAAGAAGGAGCTGTGTCAACAGTAGTTGGTATGGATCCACACTAACTTTTATTTGGTGTTTTAACTAAGAGAACTTAATGTATGACATCGTAAAATTATAAAAACCAAATCAAGTTTTATAACAACAGCCATAGAATGGTCTTTTTTTTGCAAAACCAGAGATACATACATATAAATGAATATGATTTATGTAGAAAATGATATTAAAGGATACATACAAAATTATTGAGAAGGAATTAGCCCTGGAAGAGAAAAATCTGAGCTAGAGGGGTAAGTCAGGCTAAAATTTGTGCTATAAATTATCCTATATTATTTAATTTGGTATAACAAGAGTGCATTATTCTTATAATAGGAATATTACTTTAAACATTTTTATTAACTGATGTTTATTTTATGTATATAAGGCTTTTATTCAATGTGGCTTTGTAATCTACCACATACTGGACACAAAGTTATAAACAGGAGAGACGACTGACGTGGAGGAAGATTCATTAGCCTCACACAGGAAATGCCTTGGAGTAGACCATGGGTGAATCTGTTTAAGCTGTGACCCAAGCAGAAATACTTTCTTCTCAGAGTGATTTGAAACTATTATTCTCATTGAAGCTATGATAAGAAAACTAATTATGATAATAGACATACGGTTGGAAGAGGAAACACAGGTAGAGCTGTCTTTACATTAGAGAAAGAACTGAGAGAGCTAGGCAAAAGCCATCACTGGGAGTAACAGAACACAGCAGGGGGAAGCATTCTGCAGGGCATATTGAAACAAAGCAAGTCTCTCCAAAAAAATCTAAAGAAAATCTTTTTAGAAAGTGCACAAGGCAAAGACTAATGGCTCCCTGCAGATATTCATAAGGATATAAGAAAGAAGAGGCTTTCCAAGAAAATATAACATATTTCTTTTCTTTTTTTTTTTTTTTGAGACGGAATCTCGTGCTGTCGCCCAGGCTGGATGCAGTGGCGCGATCTCTGCTCACTGCAAGCTCCGCCTCCTGGGTTCACGCCATTCTCCTACCTCAGCCTCTCTGAGTAGCTGGGACTACAGGTGCCCGCCACCACGCCTGGCTAATTTTTTTGTATTTTTAGTAGAGACGGGGTTTCACCGTGGTCTTGATCTTCTGACCTCGTGATCCGCCCACCTCGGCCTCCCAAAGTGCTGGGATTACAAGCATGAGCCACCGCGCCCGGCAAAATATAACATATTTCAACAACAACAACAAAAGACTGGGCTAGATTTGAGACATACTAAGAGTCATTAACAACTAGAAGTTCTTATCATAACACTATCTATACTGTTTTCAATTGTGTCACTTTATGCCTATACAAAGTATAAAGAGACCACTTTACAGAAGGTGGGTTCAGTCATTGTCAGGGTATCAGAGTATCTTTTGTTTTCCTTTATTATATTGTAAGGACAACATAAAGTAACCCAAAGGGAAGGGAGAGAACAGCTTAACCTCTCTAAACACTGCACATTTTGGAAAAGTCTAATCCTCTCTCCCTGTCCCAAATCCTCTCATTATATCTAAGCCCAGTGGAAGTATGCTGGTCCTCACAGGCTGGCAGTTTTCTCAACCTGCAATTAGAGTGTTTAGCTCTTTTTGCCAGCTACAGCTTTAGTCATCAATTCCAGGAAACCCTGACACCAATTCACTGAATATCTAAACATACATTAACTATTTGATCATCTATATTCCCAGATGCAATGAACATATTTTCTTGTTATCTTTTTAAGTCTTCTAAGTTATACTGTACACAATTTAAATACACTTGCCTTAGTTTCTGAGACAGCAGTTTCTCGGTTTTCTTTCTATCTTTCTCAGTTATTTCTTGCCAATCTCCTTTGTTAGCTCCTCCTCTTCAACATGAATTCTAAATGTGTTTGCTTCTATATCATATTTTCTGCTTTAATATACCCTGTCTATATGTTATTACATCCTAAGAAAAAACCAATTCCTATCATAGGTCAAACTTATGCTCTAAGTTGCAAAATCATATACCCAATGACTGATATAACTATAAAATGAACAAATTCAATGCCTAAAGGCCACTAAATTGGAATCAGACTTCTACCCGATACTGATTCCTTCAAGTCTTCCTTAACTCCGTAAGTTACTTTCACACGCACACAATGCCCCAAAACAAGAAACCCCAAAGCCACATTTGTTTCCCAATTTCCTTCAATCCCACATCCATTCCCAGCAATTTCAGTCAATTTTACCTCCAAAATATGTTTTGAATTTGTCTACCTCTTCTGCAACTCTCTAGTGCATTACTAAATAAATACAATGCAAGCAACATATGTAATTTTTAACTTGCTAGTAGTCACATTAAAAATAATTTGTGCAGGTCAAAGTGATAATATTTTGGATATATTTGGTTAAAATATATTATTGACATTAATTTGACATGTAAAGTATAAATATATATGACATTTTATATCATTTTTCCTTGATAAATTTTCAAAATTTGTTGTATGTCATACATTTACATGGCACATCTCATTTCACATAGCCAAAGTTTAAGTGCTCACTAGTCACATGTAACTACTATATCGGACAGTGGAGAAATAACAACAGACTCATATCTGGTATCCTCACATCTATTCTTGCCCATCCTCCATTTCCAATAACATACTTCCTATGGATTGGTGAGAACTGAAAACGACATAATCCTCTGTCCCACAGGGACAGGGACTTGGCAGACCTTCCTATTCCTGTGTTAATAATACTAAGAGCAAGCAAAACAATACTTAGCTGCTTTTTCCAGGAAATACCTGCTCCTGGAAGAGAAAACTGAAACAGTTAAACTGACCAATTATCAAGATTAATAAGCTCATTAAGATTTACTACCAAACCTTCAATTCATTTTGTCCACTCATCCAAATCTACTTATCAAAGCAATCCAACCAGTTCTCTCTCTTCCAAGATACACTTTAAAAATCACTCAGCACAGGCTTTAAAATGCTTCTCTAATTTCCCCACCTTGAGTTATCCACACATTGGCCAACAAACCTATTATGGTTACTTGGTTGTGATAACACCAAAAGTACACTGAATTTGGAGTCAGGAAACCTGAATTCTAATCCCAGCTTTGACATTAATTAGCTACATGGATGTAGGTAACTCACTTCAAGGTGGTATTCTCTTTTATTGCACTAAGTCTTAGTTGTAGTTTTGCTTGATTTAACATACTTTTGGAAGTCTTTTGGAAAGTCAACATTCAACAAAATCAAGAGGAAACTTCTTAAAATTCAAGTTGGATCATGCCCCTCCCCTGTTAAAGCTATTTCAATAGTTATTAATGCTTTAGAACAAAATTCAAACAGCTTAGCATGTATGAAAAGGTCAAAATAACTTATTGTCTGTCTTCCTTTCTAAACTCTTACCACTCTACTCCTCCATTCAGTAACTTTTAGAAACAGTGCCTCCTTCCTATTCTTTAGGTATAACAAGCATTTCCAAATTTTAGCATCTTTGCAATTACTCTTCTCTGCCTGAAACATTCCTTCAGTGTTTTAAAATTGCTGCCACATTCTTATTCTTATTAACTAACTAAAATTCAATCTCCTCAGAGTGGAAGAGACTGCTTTGACTGAAAGTGATTTATCTCTTAGGCCAATTTTCTTTTCCTCATATCATCCTACTTCCTTCCTATCACTCATCATAACTACTTTATCCGTATCTTTCTTTACTCCCTGTCTCTTTCCACAAAAATGTAAACTCCATGAAAATGGAAATCTTACCTGTCTAATCTATCTTCATATGGCTAAGTGTTCGATAGATTTATTGGCACGTAGTATGTACTCAATAAAACAACAAAATAAGTGAATAAAAAGACAATAAATGGATAAAAGAAAAAGAAAGGAAGGAAGGAGGGAGAGAGGGAAAAAAGGGAAAAGAGAGAGGAAGGGAGTGGGGTGGGAGAGAAAGAGAGGGAGGAAGGAAGGAAGGAAAGAAGGAAGGAAGGAAGGAAAGAAGGAAGGAAGGAAAGAAGGAAGGAAGGGGCCCTGAAAATGTGCCATAAGCAAGGCAAATGTGATAATCCCCTCCGTTATATATTAGAACACCATGTAACAATGCATCAAAGGGAGAAACCCAGGACTCCAGAGCTACTACAGCATGTAGCTGAGACCAGGATCAAGGTCTTCTGATTTCTAATTCTGTGCTCACCACAGCCTAACACACTGTCTTTCAGCCTTCTCTGATTGATGTGGTTCTTTTGAAGCTGAATGTACAGCTTCAGATTTAATAAATAAGGCATTTGAAGGAGAAAATGATTCTCTGTGCATTAATAGGTGAGTTCATATGTTTTTGCATTTACATCTCCCACTTGCATTTTGACTAGCAATTACTTCTGTCAATTTAATACCAACATTTTCTGTAATCAGAGACATGTTATACCCTGGAACAGACTCAATGAGTCCCTGAAACTGGTGAGACAGCACTTCAATCCCTTCACCTTGGCTGCTCTAGTGGTGAACATGCCTGACTGCCAGTCTGATTTCCTAAATCTCCTCTGAGATTTTAAGTGGTTAGAAATACTTTTGACATATGCTTAGCTTCAGCTCATTGCAAATACAAAAATGCTGTTCCAAATACAAGCCTCACTTTTTTTTCTATTATTATTGTTATTATCATTATTAGTATTATCTGTATCACTCTTCTGAAGTCACTTTTGGAGAGGTTCCATATCCTGAGACAGAGAAATCCCTGAAAATTATATTTGATCAGTACATTTAGTGAGGCATAAATGGTATAATTAGTATTTGATTGAAATTTCTATCCTCCTTTAGTAGTAAATATATTGTAAGAGATTGTTGTCTACTCAATTTTTTTTTTTTTTTTTTTTTTTTTTTTTTTGAGATGGAGTCTCGCTCTGTCGCCCAGGCTGGAGTGCAGTGGCGCAATCTCGGCTCACTGCAAGCTCCCCCTCCCGGGTTCACGCCATTCTCCTGCCTCAGCCTCTCTGAGTAGCTGGGACTACAGGCGCCCACCACCACGCCCGGCTAATTTTTTGTATTTTTTAGTAGAGACGGGGTTTCACCGTGGTCTCGATCTCCTGACCTCGTGATCTGCCCGCCTCGGCCTCCCAAAGTGCTGGGATTACAAGCGTGAGCCACCGCGCCCGGCCTCAATTATTTCTTATCCCTTCTCTCTTGCTAAAAGAATCTCAATTTTTAAATATTAGGCGGCTTAAGGCAGGTGACTGAGGAACTGAAAGGGATGACTATGCTGCCACCCCAACCGTACAGGATGAATTTTGAACACTCTATACAAAGTCTAGTAATTCTGTTCCTCTTGCCATTTAGCAAGGTCATGTTTCTTTGACGTGCATGAAGACTCTTAAAAATTTGAACTCTGCTTATATTTCTACTCCTCCTCCATCTGTACACTGGGGTCCGGGTAACCTTCACCTAATTGTAGTTCTTTCTCCTGTCTTTACCTCTGTATCCTTGCAAATGTGCTAAGCCATAATTCCAACTACCCAACTCTGACTCATTCATCAAAGCCCAACTGGAATGTCAACAAATGGCTACATCTTTGCATAATTTTCTCCATGCAGAATTTAAAGCCTCTGTATTTTAAAACATGATTCCATGTGCTTCCATTATATTACTTATCACAATGTATTCCTGTCATTTCTTATGTACCTCTTTATTCTATGAGAATGTCAATTACTTGATAGCAAAGATCATGACTCACCCATGTTTGCATTCTTAAAATCTAGCACAGTGATTAAAAGATAGAAAATACTCAGCCATTTTTCAAGTGATTGACTGTATCCTGTACAGGATAAAAAATTACTTCTCAATATGATGTCTTCTTCATTTTATGTTTCCTATGTTCATGATTATCTCACATTCCACATACCCTCCTCAAGACTTTTGTTCTGTTTTATACTTTCTAGCTGTTATTATTTCAAAGAGTTTTTTTTTAGGAGATGGTATCAAAAAGATTATGTATAGCTTAATATCTTAAATTGGCAGCAGGTACATTTATAAAAGACATTAAAATATGGCAATTTAATATTCTATTCACTAAAATATTTGACTAATTATACCTCTAAATCTTTACCTGTCATTAAACAAATGATTATCTGAAGTGATTTAAGACTCTTTGGATTGGTTTATTTTACTAATTAATAAGCAAAAGACTGTTTAAATTGACTTATGGTCACATAATTAATGTTAAAAATAACTGTTACTGTTGAAAATCATGATGATGATGATGATAATGATGATGATGACTATGACAGTAAGAGCAGGATGACAGAAGTGGGTCACTTTGTATTTTCTAAAGATGGATACAATATTATTTCTCATCTCACATGCTCCTTTTGACCTTTACGCTCTTTCCATTGAAAGATGGGGTTCGTGTCTCCTCTCCTTTGAATCTGGGAGGCTTTTAACTTGCTTGTAACCAAGACTGTGACAGAAGTGACACTCTATGATTTCCAGTTAGGATAGAAAAGGCAATATGGCGTGTGCTTTGTTAACTGTAACTTATTCTTGGATCCCTGAAATGTCACACAAAAAGCCCAACTATCCAGAGGCTACCATGCTGTGAAAAAGCCAAGTCCCAAATGTTGCCTTCTTCAGTCTTCTATTCCTTAGTCCAGATGTCAGACATGCACAAGAAGAAGTTTGTGCCCTCTCTAAATTCCTGACTCATAGAATGTGAGAGCATGATACATTGATGGTTGTTTTATACCACTATGTGTGGAGTAATTTGTTATGCAGCAATAACTGGAACAAAGAGTGTGACAAGGAATGTTTATGTGTTCATCAGTCCTATTTCTTCTTAGGCACAGAGGAAGAGGGCATTCACCAACTCCTTTGCAGTTTATTCAGGTCCTTTTGATGGATTTTGTCCGATGAGATGTAGAGGAAAGTACATCGCATTGAGGTCTGGCCACCAAACTTCCTATTCAATTATCTACCCTCTCTCCCATTTCTGCAGTGACATGGAGGCCAGCTTATACAGATGGCAAAATCGAAAGTTTGAAAGATACTGAATCATTGAGTCACTATCTTGTAGAGACCTATTCAGGAAAACAGGCTGGCATCAGATCAATGTAAGGTTGATAAATAAACCATCACTGCAATAAGCTACTGAGATCTGGGGGTTGTATTATAGCGAGTAGTATTTGTTATTCTAACTACTACAAAAACTAATACTCACTAAGCAGTTACAATGCCCTAGAAATTTTACTGAATGGTTTGCATACATTAACCCTTTTAAACTCCGATGAACCACCCTTATGTAGGTACTTTTGTTATCCCCATTTTACAAATGCAAATCTGAAGTTAAAAGACTACATGACTTACACAGGGTCACAAAGATATTCCAAAGAATGGGAATTTCCTTGAAGACGGAGGTAAACCTAAAATAAGTCTGTACTCTAAGAGTTAAATAAGCAAACTCCACTGGAAGAGATTAGCCATTTGTAAATGCATTGTCAATGTGAGTTTTTGGTAAATGGGAGCCGTGAATTGAATCCCAAACCATTAATTTTAGAGACAAAAGAAGGTATATAAAAATCCCTGGTTTTATTTTAATTTTATATTTTTTAGTAAACAGACCACTGTGGAATTGTTACAATGTATTTTACAGCCATTTTTAAGGCTATAAATAATTTTTGTTATGGGCTCTTCCTATATTTTACGACTTCAATTAAATTTCTGATTTCTGTTCCAAACATTCAATATAAGACAGTATAAAACACACTTTAATCACTAAATTTATAGATGATTTTGTGACTTTTTAGCACTTATAACACCAAGGGACTGATAACGGATAATGCGCATAAAATACACTCCAGCACGTTCCACAAACTCTATCCTTAGGATCTTTTTTTCTTCCACAACCCAACAACTAATACATACACTAAGAAAGGCTCATCAGGGCTGTTCTACAATTGTCATCATCTTTAAAGAGTAATCTTGTCACCTGAACTAGGTGAAATGAAGAACTTTTAAAACAGCTACATGGATCCAACTTTACAGAAGGTTCTATGAAGACAAATAGCATCAAAGAGACATGTACTGTGCATAATTACATTAGTGGCCACAAAATACAATGCTTAGTACACATCCTTGGAACTCTTAAAACCATCTTAAATAACAGATCAAGCAAATTTAATTCTTTGTGAAAATATATCTCAAGGTAGTTTCTACTGTCCTTCATTTTTGTAGATTAAAATTTAACAAAGTAACGTCACATGTTCTTGTCCTTAATTTCTTGAGGTCTAATGATTACCTTTTGAACAAATGTCCAATTTGGAAACCAAATCAACCACTTTATTTAATGCAAAACACTATAACATTTTTTTTTGGGTGGGGCAGGGTCTTACTTTGTCACCCAGGCTGGAGTGCAGTGGCAGAAACTGTAGCCTTGACCCCCCAGCGTCAAGACATCCTCCTGCCTCAGCCCCACAAGTAGCTGGGACTATAGGCACACACCACCATGCCCAGCTAATTTTTCTGTTTTTTACAGAGATGGCGGTTTCACCATGTTGCCCAGGCTTGTCTCAAACTCCTGAGCTCAACCATTCCACCTGCCTCAGCCTTCCAAAGTGCTGGGATTATAGATATAAGCCACTTCACCCAAACAGACTTTGTTTTAAAGGTCTGAATCTTCCTTATTTCATATAGCCTACATTCTTTTGTGGGAAGAAAGAAAATAGATAAATAAATGAATAAATATGTAATATGTCAATGATCATGACAAATGCTATGCAAGCATAAACTTGAGTAAGAAGATAAAGAGTAGCTGAGGTGGGAGACGTTATTTTTAGATGTGGCTCTATATAGGATCTGTGTAGGATGTTGGATAAGGCAAGGATGAAGCTGACCTGAAGAGGCCTCCTGTGCAGAGTCTTGGAAGAAAGCATCACAGTTAGAGAGGACAGTAAGTGGACAGATGCCAGAAGCATGGGCCTGTCTGAGGAATTGGGGGAACAGCCCCAGGCCAATGTGTCTGAATCTCAGGGAGCAGGGAAGAGTAGTAGTAGGATAAGTGCTCTTTAACAAATTGCCCAAAAAGTGATTCTTGGGATTTATGTGTTTTTAACTGTTCCATCAACAAAGGGAAGTCTGTGGAGTCTAAAGGCTCCCATGGTATAAAAACATTGAGCTGTTTTATTCTCCTATGGTAAGAGGAAATGTTCTTTAGGCATTCAGGTGCCTGAAGACCCTGAATCTCTTCCTGTGACTTTCCCTACCAGTATATGACCTCAAGCACCTCTATTCACTTAGAGAACTTTTGCTATCAGACTCCAGAATATTTTTCCCTTTGAAATTGCATTATTTAATTTACAGATACGGGAGTTATAAAATTCCCAGTCTCCCTCCATTAGCTACATCAAAGTCTGTTTTCTAAAATTCATCATTTTATAAGTTGTATTCCCATATTATTTTCTCCAGAAGGCTGATTCAACTCTCCAAAAGTTGTTTTTGAAATGTAGATACGCAGAGAAACTTTACGTTTGAAGAAAGAGGTTAGCATTCCTTAAGAGTTTTTAGGATAAAAACAAGCTTTTGTACCAAAATAATAAAACTTACTAGATTGAATACTTAATATAAATCTAACTTATTGGCCGGGCGCGGTGGCTCACGCTTGTAATCCCAGCACTCTGGGAGGCCGAGGCGGGCAGATCACGAGGTCAGGAGATCGAGACCACGGTGAAACCCTGTCTCTACTAAAAATACAAAAAAAAATTAGCCGGGCGTGGTGGCGGGCGCCTGTAGTCCCAGCTACTTGGAGAGGCTGAGGCAGGAGAATGGCGTGAACCCGGGAGGCGGAGCTTGCAGTGAGCCGAGATCGCGCCACTGCACTCCAGCCTGGGTGACAGAGCGAGACTGCGTCTCAAAAAAAAAAAAAAAAAAAAATCTAACTTATTTAATTACTTATACAAGTTTATAATAATATGACATTTAATAATTCACTTAACAAAAAGCAAACCAAAAACTCTAAGATTCTGCAAGTAACCGTCTTCCCCATATTACCCTTCCGTTCACAATGTTAGCCATTTCCCCTGAACACCTGAAGGTGTTTTCAAAGGGAGATGCTTGGCTCCTTATATTCAGCTACTTTGAGTCAAAAGCTCTAAGCTGCACTTGTGTAGAGCTCTCTGAGTGCAGGACTAGACTGCATCAAAGTCCTATTGGACCATGGACTCTCCTGCCAGTCCAGTGGTGTTGACCCTTTGGTGAAAGAGCACTTCCCGGAACGACTTCAAGCTGAACATCTTTCTCTCAGCATGAGCAACTGAGATCACTAACTAGCGCTGCTTTTGTAGCTTAACACATTTCCTGAATATCTTTTTCTTACTCCAGTCACCTCTGCTCCCTTAGTCAAAAGTTTCTTCAAATGGGATACACAAGAGGAGGGCCATTAAATGTGCTGAGAGCGTAAGACTTCTTGCTGACCAGTGCCAGCAGGCGTTCCAAGGTTTCCCTACCTTATATTCTGTTTTCAGAAGAAACAGCAAGAGTCCTGTTACAGACTTCTTTCCACTAAGGTTTGATTTAAATTTGCATATAAAACTAAGGTTACTTTGCTATTGGCCTTTTACGAAGTTCCCTGAGGAATCCCCCTGGTAGGTGGTTTCTTTACAAACTGGTCCTAACACTAGAAAAGAGTCATATTACTTCCAGAAAGGACAAAGTGTTTTAACTGGCATTCCATGAGTCCTGTGAGGTTGAAGAGCAGAGTAACTTAGATGAACTTAGGAAATCTGCCTAACACTGAAAAATGAAAAGCTATGAAGTCTTTATACATTAAATAAATTGGAAATGGTGCCTGAATAAATTCTCCACAGTCAACAAAGTATCGGAAAAGCATGAAGGGGAGAAGAGCACATTTGATAGCCGTTAGGACTATGGAGAGAAAGTGTTCCCTGGGGTTAGAAAAACTGGCTTGACAGGGAACTATGATCATTAGTACCAAGCACCGGGAACTGTTGCCCTGTGGGTGAAGATGATCCACCACAGGGCCTCAAGCAGTATCATCAGGACCCAGGAACTAGTGAGCTTACCAATTTATCCTCCAAATTGGACACTTAAAAGTAAAAGGTGGTATAATCCAATACTGTCCTGTGCAAGCCAAGCCATATATATATATATATACTCATCCTGTCACTATATTTTAAACTCACTTAGCATATACTTATTTTATGTAAACTCATTTGTAATCCCCATAATCTTCAGACACAATTAATACTACACTTCCTCCCACCCCCTTATCCACAGGGGTTATGTTCTAATACATCCAGTGAATGCCGGAAACCTTGGATAGTACTGAATCTGATTGCCATCGATCCGAATACATTTCCATTTCTGTCTTCCACCCACAAATGTAATGCCTTTTCCATCTTAACTAAGCACTTATCATACCCTGTGGCTGTGACTTTTGAGTCTGAAGAGTGATAGCAAAACTAATACCAGTTTCTTTTTCCTTCTTTACAACCCTACAGATAGAAAATTCATTCTTACTGTAGATCTTAGCAACCTTGGCATATGATTTTTTTTCTTTCCTTATTAAGTCAAGAACTTTCACCTTTTCACTTAAAGGAAGCACTTTACACCTTCTTTGGCATATCAGAATTGCCTGCATCACTACGTGCACTTTGGGGTCATCATGAAGTAAAATAAGGGTTACTTGAACACAAGAACTGTGATACTATATGACTAATGGGAGGGCAGCATAGACAACATGGATCTGTTGGACAAAGGGATGATTTACATCCCAGGCAGGACAGAATGGAACAGCATGAGATTTCATCACACCACTCAGAAGAGTGCACGATTTAAAACTTATAAATTGTTTAACTCTGGAATTTTTTATTTAATATTATCAGACTGTGGTTGACCACAGATAACTGAAACCATGAAAATCAAAACCACGAATAAGGGGAAGTCTACTGCTCTATAACATGAAACAACAACAACAACAACAAAATGACATGACAGAATACAGTTGATGAATTTCAACATTCTATAAACCTTAAAAATTGAATTTCAAAACAGACAATAATCAAAGGCGAGGCTAAAATTTAATTTTACGTGTTGAACAAATAATGCAAAAATATCAAAAGGAATGTAAAACTTCCTTGCAGCCTTTGGAGAAGGGTGGGTTCTGGTAATTAAACAACTTTATTTGGAAAGCATCAGGGCATGAATATAAAATTCGGAAATTTAAACAAAAAAACGAGAGTTTGATCTAGAAAAGAAAGGGTGAGAAAAAGAGAACCTGGATGAATGGCAAGCCATCAGGGTGAAAAGAAGAGTAGAGGAGGGTGGAGAGTACAGCCTGGGACCCTAGACTGTGAATAGAAAGGGTTAGCAGAAGGCATTCTAGGTGGTCGTGTAGCTCCAGGAACCTTGAAGAAAAGACAGTTCTAATATTCAAATATTTGGGATGATTGGATGTATAAAGGAAAACTAATAAAAAGGTGAGTGGATTCTTGGAATAGCCAGGCAGGATTTTCGTAAAGGCTAAAACAAAATCTCTGAGGCAAGGTTTAGTAAACTTTTTCTGTAAAGGGTCAGGTAGTAAATATTTTAAGCTTTGTGAGCCATTATAGTCTCCTCATAACTCCTCAACCTTGCCATTGTAGCACAAAGAGTCATAGATATAAACCAATGGCTGAGTCACGTTTCAATATGATTTTATGGACACTAAAATTAGAATTTTATACCATTTTCATGAGTCAAAATATCATATTCTTCTTTTGAATTTTTTCAACCATTTAAAAATATTAAAACCATTCTTAGGCCACAGGCCATACAAAACATATGGTGGATCAAATGTGGCCCAAAGGCCAAAATATGCCACCTGCTGATCTAAAATAGTAAATAATGATTCACATATATGAGAAATAAAAAATAAAAGAGAACCCCCACACATTAGAAATGTTTGGCAAATAGTCAGTTATAAAGTAGAAAGGTATTATTAATTTTATAATATTTGAGATATCAGCATTTTTAACAGTCTGTGTAAGTTTTTCTAATTAGCCCTAATTTGTAATTTGGTATGATTTTATCTATTTGAAATTAGCTATTTCCTGAGGTGTTGGCTATGGAGTTGATTATTTTTTAAAGAACTTTATTAATATCTAATTTACATACAACTTTAAATGCAGTTTGATGAGTTTTGGCAAACGTATCCTCCAATGTAACCACCTCAAATGATCGGTTTTCATAAGAGTCTGCTAAGAATTTGAGACAGTGATAAATCAATCTGTAAGTCAATCTGGGGATAACTGACATCTTAATATTGAGTCTCCAACTTTAGGAATATGATCAATCCCTTCAGATATTTAGGTGTTTTTAATTTTTTAATATTGTATTATAATTTTCAGAGTATAGATATTATATTTGTTTTGTTAAAATTATTACCGCTTATTTTATAATTTTGGATGCTGTGATATAGTCTACTTTAAAAATAATATTTTCCAATTGTTAATTGCTACTACATTGAAATACATATTTTGAGTTTCATTGTATCATTGTATTTCTCTATTGTCCATGTCTTATTTAATTTGCATTTTTTTTCCTTCTTTTTGGAGATGGAGTTTTGCTCTGTCACTCAGTCTGGAGTGCAGTGGCGTGATCTCAGCTCACTGCAACCTCTGCCTCCCAGGTTCAAGCAATTCTCCTGCCTCAACCTCCTGAATAACTGGGACTACAGGCGCGTACCATCATGCCCAGCTAATTTTTTGTATTTTAGTAGAGATAAGGTTTCACCATGTTGGCCAGGCTGTTCTCGAACCCCTGAGCTCAGGCAATCGTCCCACCTTGGCCTCCCAAACAGGCGTGAGCCACTGCACTTGGCCCTAATTTGCATTTCAAGCATGGACAGTCTCATTTTTTTCATCGTCTCAGGAAACACTGTTCAGTCCTTTTACATACAATGATACTTAAAAGTAGAAATTCAGTAGTGTTCTTCCATTTTCCCCTGCAGGGAAGAAACTGATGACATCATGTAAGTAAAAATATAAATGGTAACATATAGAGCTGAGAGTTGAACTCGGGTCTTCTGATTTTACACAATATTCTTTCACTATTTGCCCATTTCCAAACTTAATTCCAGAGAATTGTAATTGGATAAGATAACATTCTACATTGGTTAGTAACTAACTGAAATTGTAAAAGTCTTTCCCTTTAGTAGTTTGAGTATGAAACTTCAAACAGACAGAAGCTCAGCCTGGAAGACACATAAAGAAAAGATGTCTATAAGGCCACGAAGAAAAAATAATGTTATGGAAGAAAATGAAATAAATTTATAGAAGTCGTGACACTGCAGGTAATCTCAATTGAGAAAGTTATATTTAGTTCCAGGAAAAGTCATAAATCTATTCATTCCTGCAGGTGCAATAGAATCAGACCCAAAGATTGTCTGATTATATAAGCTGATATTGTATATTGGACTGTGTCCCAATTCTAGAAGCCATGTAAATGATTCATGCAAAAACAATTAATGTAAACTGGGCCATGTAAATTTATCTTATTTTTCTTTGTTTCCTCAAGAATTAACCTTCATCAAGTCAGATATGCAAAATATGTTCCTATTCCCTCATATACAGAGTTAGAAAACTAACACAGAAAATGCAAACTTGAGTTATGGACCTGAAAATCTACACACTTGGCTTTGGAAAGTATCTCTATATTTTTGAAGCGCCTTTGATAAGTTACATATGAAAATCCACAAACAAAACATGTGAAATCTACATTCTGAATGCCCGTTATAGGAATAATTTTACCTGAATCTTGCTTCTTTTTGTGAGGATACTTCACTGCGGGCCACTTATACTACCCTCTCTCTCAATTCAATTATGCACTCTTTTAAAATTTCCTCCATTTGTGGTTAAATGTCTTTTACCAAAAAAAAGATGAATATTGAGAGTTCAGTTCTTCATGTTTTAAGGGGTCTATAAAAATTATGTGCAGAATTATAATGCTACCTTAAACTAATATAGGTTCAAAAGCATAATTTGCATTAAACAGTCTATAATTTAGATACCTGATGTTAATAAGCATAAGTATCCTCTTATTTAAACATTGCCTTATAAGAGATTTCTTGATTTAGGACTTTGCCCTTCATGTTGCTCTACAAGCATGCTTATGTAGTTAATATGCGTCAAGATAGATAAAAATATTAAGTAGCTTCAGTAGGTCTAGTACTAGCTGTATGTGGTAATAATAGTAGTAGTAGCTATCTTCTTATTATAGCCTATTATTTATTAAGCATTTCATTTCTATTAACTCATGTACGCATAATAATCTTTTGAAGTAGGTTTAATACCATGTCTATCTTACAAAGGAGGAAATTGAGGCTAAGTAAGATTTGTTTCTTGCTTTAGTTTTAACCATTATATTATGAACTCTTAATAGTTGTATAATTTACACGTATATATTAAATATCAAACAGATCAAAATATTTAATACTGCTTATTCTATGAGTTTGCTAAGTATGATAGTCTATAACCTCACTTGTCCACACACCGAATCCAGTGGAAATAGCAATACTAAATATCACAGTATTTATCTTAGAATTTTAAACAACTGCTAGCATAATTATTGATCAAAACAAATAGTAAAGACATAATCATATTTTTATAAAACCCTATAAAATGCCAAGTTCTGATCTTGAGTTAGTATTTTATTGTTTCAAAGGCACTGAAGAGTATTCACAAAAATTCAGCCATAAAATGGGATTCTTATACACTTACAAATATCAATAGCATAGCCTATCCCTCCCTGAGCTTGTATAATTATACATTTATTGCTTTAATGTTGACACTTTTTAGATACCTTGAAGAAAAGATCAAATACTTTGCAGTTCTAAGGCCAGAATATTGGCCAGCATTAAATGTGACCTTGTAAAAAGAAGATTATACCAGATCAAGTTTATTCTCTTCTGTGAAAAAGGGACAGTCTTTAAGAAAAAAAGGGATAGATTTTCATTTACTTGCACCTAAGTGAGAATTTATTTTTATCCTATAACCCAGTTAGTGATTAAGTCCATAAGTTTATGGATCCTTTTCCAAAGAATCCCTGTAGAAGTTGTGTAGAGGTTCCCGTAGAGGCTGCTTAGGGAACTGGGGGTATAGAGATAGAGACGATGAGCCTCTGGGTGCTCCTCCCTGGTTTCAAGTACAGCAGCTCTGATTTTATTTGCTTTATCTTTTTGACCATAAAGAGTACTTAAAGAAATAATATATCTGCCTTAAAACTCAGAAGACACTCTTTCAAACCATATACTTAAGAGACATGGTCTCAGTTGCATGGAACATCAGATACTAAAGGTTCTTAACACTAATGCTCTTAACTGAATCTCTCCAGCAGGGATTACAGTCAGATAAAGGGCCAATATAATTTAATGTTTTTATTAGTTATTTAGTTGAAGAAACTAAGACTCTACATTTCATGTTTCTAATTCATACTAACTTGAGAAATTCAACAACCAAACCAGAATACAATCTGATAAATCATATGAAGAATCACATACAGTTTAATAGGATTAGGACTTAAGAACAAGAACAGAACAAATCAAAATAAAGGATGCATACATAGGCAACAACAAGATAAAAAAAAAGGAAAAGGAAGTCAACCTCTACCCAATAAATACAATGTTTAAATGGAAAAAAATATAGACTAATAGCAGTTGGCCATATTGGTAGAAATAACATAAGAACAAGTCTACTTTATTTGACATTGGACAGACACTAATTTGAATGTATTTTTGATAGTCTCATTTGAGAAGTTTGTTGAAAATTAAATAAGGACTAGTGAAGAACACAAAATACTAAATTATTCCTATGAGAAAAAGTTAACAGAAATGGAAGTATTTATCTTGAAAAAAAAAGAGATGACTATGGGAGAAAATCACTGCTCTCAAAGGCTATTAATAATTACAATAAATTGTTCTCCTGCCCTACAGAGGAACACTGTATATGAGGAACATGTACAAATAATGGCAAGATAATTTGATTTGCTGTAAGTAAGCTATCTTGATAATGAGGAAATTTAAAAATACTGGAACATCTAACTGGGAGAAGCTATAAGATTTTTTTTTCATCCCTAGATAGCTTTAGTAAGAAAACAAATGCATTCCCTACCCTGGTTCCCCTGTGCTATCTCACTGGTTTATATTCTCAAATATCCACTCAGGGATAGTGAAAATGGAGAGGTTTCACTCTGGCAAGACTATATCCTGAAGTTCATGCGGCTTCTTTACACTTTTAATGTTTCTTTTCTGGATTCACCTACCTCCCAGGTTTGGGTTATTACTAGTCCACTAATCCACAGAGGTAAGGCATAAAAATTTTGCAACAAGAAAAGTGCTAAAGTTTCTTTCTGCTCAGACATAGTCATTGGTACAGGGTCAAATTTTCTAATTACTTAGAAATACTTGTAGGCTGCTCACAAGTATTTATCCTGAGGTTTCTCTTTGATATGGTAATTGGTTTGCTTTCAGGTTTTCCCAAGCCTCGATGTACTAGATTCTCTGTCTTGGCACCTTTAGACTTTCTCTTACAAGCTCTTCCACAGCATCCTTCTGCCCTGCCAGACTCCCTAATATGTGCTGGCCCTTTTCTTTACAAGGTCCACAAATGACTTATGGACTGCTCAGTATAGCCAGTGACATTCAGGCCTATCAGATATGAATACTACTGATGCTCCACTCCTATATTCTCAGCACTTCTATTTCCATCTTACAGACTTACTAACAGTTAAGTCCAGAGGCTTAAAAATTGAATTCTATTCACACTTAAAAATTATATTCACCAGTCCCACTGAATCTTCGTACAGCAAGCACCTGCTACCCTGCTTGAAAATTACTTTCTTTGCCCACAAAAGCTTGATTGGCCCTGAACATGAGGCTCAGGTGACACCTCTAAGGGTAGCTTTTCACCCAGGATGAATAGGTGGCTAAACCTCCAGTTTGTTCATGTCAGGTAAGATAATTCTGAAGTGCTGAGGTGCATTCTGCAGTACTACCCAGAGTTTACCAGCAGGATCAAGCCCCAAGCCCCAGTTGCCTGCAGTGACTCATAATTACACCTTCTTGATTTTCTTCCCCTCTCTACCTCACTTTGTCTCATTTTCTCTTAAATAGACTACTGATAACACAAATCCTTACTTCAGAGTCTGTCTTCAGGTGAATCCACTTAAGATAAGGTACCTCCATATCTTTACATATGCATTTTCCAAAGAATGTGCATTTTTTGGTAACATTTAAAAGAACCCTTTACATTAATAATTGAGGCAAAACAATCCTGGTTTCTTTTTTTTTTTTTTTTTTTTGAGACAGAGTCTCGCTCTGTCACCCAGGCTGGAGTGCAGTGGCGCAGTCTTGGCTCACTGCGAGCTCCGCCTCCCAGGTTCACGCCATTCTCCTGCCTCAGCCTCTCCGAGTAGCTGGGACTACAGGCACCCGCCACCACGCCCGGCTAATTTTTTTTTGTATTTTTAGTAGAGACGGGGTTTCACCATGGCCTCCATCTCCTGACCTCGTGATCGGCCCTCCTCAGCCTCCCAAAGTGCTGGGATTACAAGCGTGAGCCACCGCGCCCGGCCAACAATCCTGGTTTCTATATATTACAGTGTGCCCGCAACAAATGGTGCTCTCACGCCTGGGAAGGTGGAATATGTGTCCCCAAACAGACAACTCCCAGACTGGGACCTTTGAAGTGTTTTTTGTTGCCGGCAACTCCAAGTGAGATTTCTTGCAGAACACTCTGTGATTTTATGATCTAGGATGAGAGGGTTTGGCCATAAAATACTACGTTTTCCTATCAATTCCACTACAGTGATAAGAAAGTTTCTTTCCTTTTTGTTCAAGAAAAATAAAAAAGCAAATTACTTTATGTATTTTTCTTTGGCTTCTGATCATGCTAAGAGACACCTCAACAAATCCTGCACCTAACAAATCCTATCTTTTCTGCACACGCAGCAGTAAAATGCACTCATTTGTGTAAGTTATAACCAAATACATAAGTAAAAGTGTGGTTTGTGACAGTAGATCTGACTTTGGGGATACATATGAACTTCTAAAGTTTTACTAGATTTCAGCATTGACATTACAGCATAGAAATAAAGCATTTATTGCAGTCATCCCAGGCATTCCAGATGGTGAAGAACATTGCAATAATTCAATGGAAGGAAAAGCAAACTTACCCGAATCATCATGACTGAACATCTGATATCATGAATTGTATCATAGATCTTCTTTGAGATGTCCACAAATTGATTATCATCCAACACATTCAATGAGTTTTTGCTTAAGGCTTCCAGGGCAACATTCACTTGTGTTACAAATTCAGGAATTACTGTTAAAATAAAGAATAAGGAGAAGATTGTCCTCTTTGTATTTTTGGATTTCTACAGTAGTTTCCAGGAAATGTAGAATTTGGTTTTAAACAAATATTTGATTAATAGATCTTTAATTGTATTTTTTAAATATAGAGATACACAAATTTTTGCAGGATTATCTTGAATCTCTGAAAAGTAATAGGAATGAAAGACAATTAAAGCCATTTTTTTTTTCTAAACCCCAGGCTTCTGGAGAGAAAGGCATTTTTATATAAATGTTTTAAAAGATTATCTTTCTCCTTTATATCATTTTTGTTTTTACAAAACCTTGGGACCATACAATCATTTCTCATCCTATTCAATATAAACCACAAGAAATTACAAAAAGGAATTGGTGTGTAAAACAGTTGGAATTGTAAACACAAAGATATTTAAAGAAAGAAAGCAATTGAGTTGCTAAACAGAAGAAAACTTAGTTAAAAGTAGTAATTCTGTCTTATAGAAATAATAAAAATATTGTAAACTTCCTTTTAGTAAGATGTTTTCTCTATAATAAAAAATAGTGAAAAGGAATTGGCATTCTCATATGAAAACTATCTTTAAAATAACAAAACACTGACTGACTATAGGGATGCTTCTATCAGTAAGCCAATCCATGGATTATCTTTTTAAATTAAGGCTTCAAAATAGTTTCAAATAAAAATACTTCTTCAATTTTACTTTTAAGGTTAATGATATTAACAGTTATTATCTCTTCACTAGGCTCAAGGTACTTTTCTAAGTGTTCAATGTGATTTAAATCTTCACATAACCCCAGTATTAACTGAGTATTAATAGTTTAACAACTAGGACACAGAGAAATCAAGACTCTTCCACAGATTCATTCTGTTAATGTGTAACTAGAGATGTAAACTCAGAGTCCCAAAATGCAGAATCTACACTCAAACTAATCTACTATATCATAGTGAGGAAGCCTCTTGCCCATATGAAGATGTTGGGTAAAAAAGATTAATTTTTAGAAGAAATAATTCTAAACCTGGAAGATAACAATATTTTGACTGGTATAAAAATATCAATAAATGTTATTTTTCTACATTTAAGTTGTATCTGCATGTATGGCATACCATCTCTTGCAATTCTACCTGCCATGTTATTGATATGAGGAAATTTTGATGATATACATGGGCACTCATTTTATCTGGTCCTTTCTTTCCTCTAGCTGCTAAAATGTATCACCTATATCCTACTTCTGAGCCACCATACCTGCTGACATTACCCACTGTGCTCCTATTCTCTGTCCATTCTTTAGGCACACTGTCTAATAAAAGGTGGCTACTAGCTGCATATAGCTATTAAAAATTAAATTCATTAGCCTTACATTTTAAATTCAATTCCTTAGTCATATTCATCCCATTTCAGCTGCTTAACACATACATGTGACTAGTGATTACCATTTTGAAGAGTGGAGATATAGCTATCATCAGAGTAACTTTTGGGATAACAGAAACTTCTATTGGGTCATACCACTTTGCACTGAGAAACCCTCAAATCACAGTCTCCCTTTCAGCGGATGGGATAACAAAACAAGAGGGAGAGCAAACTCATATCACTTTGCCTAGGAGAAACAATCTCAAACCACAGTTCTCTTATACATGGATATGACTCTCAAAGTATATCTCTAATCTAGACATTTTTCCTTAATTTCAGAACTGTATATCCAACTGACAATGGCAAAATTCTGCCTGAATCTTTTATAACACCTCAAACATATTCTGTCTAAATCTAAATACATTTCTTTCTACCCAGGAAACCTAATTTCCCTTTACTATAGTCTATGTTGGTGCTGAGTCATTCATGAAAAAAACCCAGGTGTTTTATCTGACCTCCTATACTTCTTTATTCCTTACATCCAAATACCTACTAAGTGCCATCTGCTCTACTATGTAAATATATCCCAAATCCATTGAGAATTTTTAGCCCCACTGTCTCTATTCATCATCATCTACTATTTCAGTCCACAGCATAGTTCTTCCCATGTCTAAATTCTGCTCATTCTCAGGTTCATTTTAAGTATAATCTTATGAATGGAACCTGCCCTTAGCATTAAGTATTATAGTATCTCTCAAATGATGGACACTCAATAAGTTGTTTTATGAACACATCATGTTAATACAGTGTTTACAAGTTTTCAATTGTTCCTTGAAGCTTTTCTTTGTTTATATCCTAAGTGAATAGGCTGGCATGCAGTAAATAAATGATTGAATGAATTGAGTGATTAAATGAATGAATGAATGAATTAATATGTAAAATCAAGCAAAGAGTAGGTACAATGAAACATGTCCAGCTTGCATTTAAATGTGATTTCGGTTTTGTTAACAACTGAAAAGCTCCAAAAATATATTTATGCAGGCTTATAGGAACATTCAAATCTGCTTTATGAGTTAATCATTACTTTTGTAGTGTTAAAAGAGGAGGGAAGATCTAAGAAAATGTGTCCGGTTATTTCACATTTCCTTCAGGTTCTAGAGTAGACAGCAAACCAACCGTCAAAACTACTACTCTAAAGAACAGGACAAAATGGCTTCTAGCCTCTGTGATATGCTCTATTCACTCCAAAGACATAGTTGAGTAAAAAGAGATATGTCCTCAAAACCTGTAGGGACCTGTCGGCTACATAACTTTATTCATAGTCATCCCCACTAAAAAATGTTTTTTCTCATATACCAAACAAGTGTGCAATACAGTAATAATTTAATTCTGTCTATTAATACTTTCAATCTGCTATTATTGATACAGTTCCCACCATCTTCCTATGTAGATTTTGGCAAAAAAAGAAAAAGTTAAAGTCATGTAAAGATCTGTTTTCCACTGCCCTGTGAAGCAATTATGAGAAAGATTTAAGGAATCTTACAAAACATACAACACAGCCTTTTCATTAGTGCAAAATGATTTCATTTTAACTCCTCTAAGGGCCTTTTACTAATAAATTAATATTGGCTCCAATTAAAATCTTTCAGAAGCAAATGTTTAATTTCTGAAGTACAGATGGAAACTACCACTTTCTCACTTTAACAGCATAAATGAACTATTCAAAGCTGATATGTAATTCATTTCTCATTTCATTAGCTTAAACATCAGGTATGGGTGTACTTTACTTACACTGTGGACATATGGTTGCTTGGATCAAACTAGGAGTAAGTTTTTTTAATGCTTTCAAGAAAATACAAAATGAGTATAAATAAGTAGTCAGTTTATGGTAATTTAGAAAGAATAACAAATTGACAAACCTGTCTTTACTCCATAATCTACCTAGGTTTTCAGAAAATGAGGTTTAGACATTAATATACAATCATGCTATACAATTATTGATCAAAGAGAGGGATAGCTTAAACACATCCACTCTAATCAATTGAAATGCCAGGTAGGATAAGCTGTTCTGAACTTTGGAGTGTAGATTTATCAAACAAAGGCGGCCTTTTGGTCAATACCCCGGCGACTTCAAAGTATCTTGTCTATTTTACACAGCCAAATTCAGAACCAGTTCTGAACTCTTTTGCAGTCTATACTTTCTCTGCCTACTTTATTCAGAATAGACAGAATAATAGCTACCATTCTCATCCATCTTGGCACTGTGCTAAGCATTTTAGATGCATGTCTCATAATCCTCACAGAAGCCCTGTAAGGCAGGAACTATTACTATCCTGATTTACCTATGAGGAAACTGAGGTCACACAGTTAATAAGCGATGGGCTGGTAATTGAGAATACAGAGCCTGCTCTCTGAACCCTAAATCTGCACTGCTTTCTTCTGATAAGTAAAGTCCATGGGGCTTCTGAATTGCTGTGCTCATGGGGGAATTCATGATAATTTTCTGACAACGCAGTTAACAGACCTACACAGCCAAGTTCTCCTAGGCCTTGAGCTTCTCTCTGGTAGTAGCCCAAACATATTTTATCCCTTCTTAATCCTTGCTAAATGTATTATGTGCATTTGAAAGTAGGTGAGGATACATTATTATGAAATTAAATAGGTCAGAAAAGAATTCAGACTCATTACAGTAATGATCTAAAAATGATATCATCAAATTGTTTCCTACCATTAATCAAACCCAGATTAAAATATTTCTAATTATACCATTATCTTTGAAAATTACTGGTGGTAAAGAAATTTGCCTTTGAAACCTCACATAATGCTAAGTCATCATTTCTTTAGGTTATGTTAAGTAACTGGGAGAGAATAATAGTAGAAAGTGGCATTAAATGACTTCTACAAATACTACTTTATACACTTCTTCTTTTTTCATTTATTCAATAAATGCTAATTATTGTGGTTCATATGTATTTAATATTTAGGGAGCCAATATTATGTATCAAGAATACGTTTGGTACCTCATAGATCATATATCATACAAATCAATGACTAGTGAGGATTTCACCATTTTTCAAATGATATGCCCCAACGTACTGACCTACTCTGATCCTTTATCACACATCACATGGTTAACAAGAGCAGCACTTTTGACCTCTGCGTTATACTCTACTTCATCTTTCAAGAATAACTGGAATATCTCCAAAAAGTAAAAAATAAAATACTAGAGAGAAGGGACTTAGATATAGCTTCGTGAAGCTGATATATTATGTTTTCTCCCTCTGGCAGGGTAGTTTTTCTACATATGAAACGCTAATCATTTAATTAGCCTGAGTGTCCACCTTTGAGTCTCTCCAGTGACTTAGAAACTTATCTTCTTTCTCTGTAGCTTAATTTAAAAAATCTTCATATGTCTACATAATGGGTTATTAATAAATAATATTTCTGATTTAAGTATATTAAAAGTGTATCCAATGAATTTTTAATATGATGATTAAGCTCTTTTATGCTTTTCCTCACATCATTTTCTAATTTGTTTACATCACAGTAATCATTTACATAAATGTGACTACTTAAATATTCACAGTTGGACCTGAACCAAATAATGTTCTATGATGACCTTTGTTCTTTTATGTACTACTTTATAAATTTTATTTATTTTAAATTGTTAATAAATTTTATTTTTTAAATTGCTTGGTTTTCTTTGCATTTCTCAGTAAGAATTCTCAAATATTTAAATTATCAATACTATTTTTATTTATGTTATGTTAATTAACTGGGAGAGAATTAATAGTAGAAAGTGGCATTAAGCATATGAATAAGAAGTTTGTGCAACTATTTTGGTTCATGCAAATAGAATCATACTGCATACACTTTTATCAAGTTTCACTAAACATTAAATTTATGTCTATGTAAGTTGTATATAGAATTATTCATTCTCATTGCTATATAGCATGTCATTATACTAAAATGTATTTATCCAGTCTATGGGAGATGGGCATTTGCATAATTTTCAGTTTGGGACTATAATATATATGGTGCTATGAATATCCTAGCAGATGTTTTTTGGTGAATATATGTGTACATTTTTAGGGAATATACTTATCAATAGACTTGCTGGGCCATAGTATATCCATATATTTCACATTAGTAAACATCGACAATATCCTAAGTGGTTGGAAAAATTTTTACCCCATCAACAATGCCTAAATATTCTATTTGCTCTGTATCTTCCCTAATATTTGGCATATACCATCTTTTACTTTTCAGCTTTCTCCAGAGTATATTCTCTCGTTCCCTTTTAATATCTCTGCCAGGGATCTGGGTTCTACTAGTTAAGACTAGGGATTACTTTGATTTTTTAAAAAATCTACTCTTGCATCTTGAGTTTACACTGTTAAATCTTCCTCTTTTAGAATCACTCACCATCCTATTGCTCAAGATCAAATCTTAATTTCTTCACTTTTTACCATATAGAAAAACATACAACAGGGAAAAAGTTAAAGAAAAATAGAGTGGCAAAAGGGCTCCAAGCTCCGTAGTGTTAGCAAAATGCTGCTCAGTATGCAGTGGGTATCCTGAACTACAGGAACAGGGAAAGAAGTCTAGAGAAAAAATGTGCAGAGGTTTAAAAGGTACAGAGGTTTATAGGGTGGGATCACATCTAGCAGGAGAAATGTATCTTCCTTTGACCAGTGCTGTTGAATGAAGGTGGTCCTTCACATATTGCTGGGGATTCCTTGGCTGAAAATAAATAGAATTGATCTTACCTCTACAAACTTCAACTCTCTTTGCACAGTTGTCTATGATTATGTGGCAGAGTAGAACCATTTTTCCAACATTGTCTATCTGGTATCTTTCTGCCCATTCTTCAGTTTCAGATTATTGTTTATTTATTTACTTTTATAAATTTATGTTTTATTGATACATAATAGATGTACATATTTGGGGGTACATATGATAACTTAGTACCTTCATGTAATTTGAAATCAGATTCAGTTTAAACATCAGTTTCTCTGCAAAACTTCCCTCAATCAGCACCCCCACACTTGCCTCCAAGTATATTAGGAAATCCTGTCTCTTGGACACACTAATGCCTGAAACATACATTTATTAAAGCACCTATGCCTTAGCCAGGCATGGTGGCATATGCCTGTAGTCCCTACTACTTGGAAGGCTGAAGCAAGAGGATCACTTGAGCCAAAGAGTTCAAGGCTTCATTGAGCTATGATCACACCACTGCAGTCCAGCCTGGGCAACAGAACGAGAGCCCCTTGCCTCTGCCCTACATTTTAGTAAAGCTCCTATGTCTCTTACTTTACTGTATGTGTTTTATTGTACTCAGCCACTTCTAAAATCCTGACAGAAAGCTCTCAAAGTATAAACTCTGTCAGGTCACTTTGTTTCCCCAGGAAAGTAGTAGGCAGTAGAGTAAGAATTCAAAATTAGGCACTCAGACTCAGAGCCTATGCCCACAGCCACTATGTTCTACTGCTTGGATGTAAGAATAACCACCCTGAGACATACCCACAAAACATTGCAGGACACTTAGGATAAAGTGAAGAGCTACATCTTCAAGAGAGAAAAGATTATCAGTAAAATATTAAAATCAGATTGGCATTAGACTTTTCATGAGAAAGGCTAGATACCAAAGGAAAAAAGATAAAATAATGCCTTAATTCTAAGAAAAATTTATTTTAAACTTGAAATCCAATATCCAACCAATCCACCAGTTAAGTGAATGATGGCATTACTTCAGACATTCAAGTACACAGAATATTTAATTTCTACGAATGTCAGGAAGACACTTGGCACACATACTCTTAAAACAAGAGGTGAATCCAAAAGATCAAAATGTGAGGCTGAGGAAATAGTGGAGTTGGAAAAGCAGTGTAAGGAATACCCAGAGAGTATTGAGACAATACGTAAACATGTGATGTATTTGAGAGCCAGGGTTCTCACTATGTAAACAGGGAGGTACTGCTAAGGAATGACAAACTGCTCTGGTAAGAAAGATGAACCCCATGGGACTGGACTGAACTGAAGACGTCGGCTTGAACTCATAATTTTATATGCAGATATGAACATAAATTGTATATACAGATATATATATGTATATTATTTTTGTGCAAGAATGAAGGAGAAATAAGAAAACACATCTTAATTTTCCTATCTTCACATGCATTTTTTAAAAAGATTCACATTAAGGATAAACAAAGGAACAAGAAGACTTGTTATGTACAAGGAATTTTAAGAGTAAGGCGGAACGGATATGAGAAGAGAGATTTGTCTCAGAGTAGTTTTTGTACATTTTTGACTTCTGTAAACTTTTTAAGATTCTACAATAAAAACAATAAAATTCAATCAACAAGGGTAGGGAGTTGGGGAGAGGAAACCTAAAACCAAATGCAAATAGCAATACGTGAATGAATGAATATGGTTAAAATTTTTAACGTATGCACCACTGAGTTGCTCATGCTTTACTATTTTCTAAAGCTGTGTTGTTTAATACAGTGGCCACCAGATATACACTGCTATTTAACCTTATATTAAAATACTATAAATGAATACAATTAAACATTTATTTCCTTAGTCACTCTAGCCCACTACATAGGGCTACCATATTAGATAGTGTAGATATAGCTCAGTTCTATCATCACAAAAAGTTCTATTGGACAGCACTATTTCAAATATTTGCAAATCAATTATTTGTGAAGTGCCTGTCCTCTGCAGGGCACTGGTTTAATGTTGGATGAGCGATATCGGTATCATCTTTGATTCTGTGTATATCTCACTACTATGAGTTAAAAACCCTGAAGAAACCCTCCCTGGCACCTCAAAATGCCCTGGGCTATTGCAAAATTGTATTTTAGCTCCTATCTAATGATACAATTCTTAGCTTTATTGGTCAACATGTATCTTCCTTGGTATAAATATAGATGACTACTTAACAACAAAAACCATAGTTTTCCTTGTGGTTTGAGAAATTATAGATTATCTCCTTGCCATATTAATTGTGTTAATCCCTTGAAGTTTATGGGATTCTACAGCTGATGAAATTGTACTAATTGCAATATATGTTAACAATGTCTGGAATTTCAGTTCCAATTTGTTACTTTCATTCTAACAAAACTGTTAATTAATTTTAAGGAGTTGTAATACTACAGTAAAAGACTATGGATTCAATCTCATTGATAGTTGTGATTTTATTTTCCCTACATTAGCTGTATTTCCCATGGAAGCATAAGAGCTTCCTATACGCAAGGGGTACAAGGTTAAGATTTTTAAAGAACAGGCCAGACGTGGTGGCTCATGCCTGTAATCCCAGCACTTTGGGAGACCGAGGAGGGCAGATCACCTGAGGTCTCAAGTTTGAGGCTAGCCTGGCCAACATGGTGAAACCCCGTCTCCACTAAAAATACAAAAATTAACTGGGCGTGGTGACTGGCACCTGTAATTCCAGCTACTTGGGAGGCTGAGGCAGGAGAATCACTTGAACCCAGGAGGCAGAGGTTGCAGTGAGTCGAGATCAAGCCATTGCACTCCAGCCTGGGTGACAAGAGCAAGACTCCATCTCAAAATAAAACAAACAAGAAAGATTTTTAAAGAATAAATTTATTTTTCTTGTATTTGATATTCATTCATTTTGAATCCTCCTACTATTACATCCAATATATTAACTTCAGGGAGCCCAAATTAATACGGCTTAAACATATAAGCATGTTTAACACATGTAACAGATACTTTTCTAGAAATCTGAATAGAAATTGATTGTAAACTTTTTGACTGTGAGAGTTTGGTGAACTGAATTATTACTTTCAATAATATTTGTTGAATGAATGAAGAAAACTCCTGTTTTAAATGCAGTAGGGTAACTTACTATTTAAGGTAACTGAAGTAACTTCTATCATAAATATTTACCTCCTAATTTCTTTTTCTTTTTAAAGCTGAATTTCTACGTGTTGGTTTACAGACACTATTTTAAACAAGTCTATAAAAGAAAATGAAGTTTTATAACCATGCTAAACATGTTTAAAGTAGTTATAGAAATCCAAAAACTTTCTGAATCTATGTAAACTATGATTATGAAACGTCAGAAAAAAAATGAGCTAAAGTTCCCTTCTATAAAATGAAGAAGTTGGTTTAGTTCTTCTACTCTAGCATAGTTACTCTCTGATTCCATAAGTTTCTTCACAATCATACATGCATTGTATTTACTTTCTCTGGCTACATCTAGTTACAAGCAGAAATTCATTTGAAAAGAATAAATGGATGAATGACAGGGTGGGTAGATGACTGGATGGCTAGGTGGGTGGATGAAAGGAAAGAAGGATAGCTGTAGGAAAAGTTGGGTGGATACATGCATAGATAATATAATGTGTGAATAAAGAGAAGTAGAGATTTATTTTTATAACTCTCCTGCATCTCCCCCAAAAATGAATTAAAAGCAGCTTTTAAAAAAAGAGTCAAGTGTGCAATAAACTTTAAAACAAGGCCAATAAGAGCCACATAATCAAAGTTAGGGAGCAGAAGTATAATTACGTTAAAAATCCTAGAGTTAAGGTACAGCAATTAAGTATAAAATTGATTGTTTGAGGTCCAGGCAAAAATGAAGCAATGGGTTATATGGTTCATATTACCTACTAAAAGGAACCTAAGCACTTTGAAATTTTCAAATGAAAATGATAATTTCTATTTTCATCAGGATATACTTGAAAAGACTTTTACTTCTCAATGCTGTGTACTAAGAGGAATAAATGTATCATGTATTTATTTGTTATTGGTTATTAAATAACAAAACGAACAATAGTCTTTACAAATGATGTTAAGAAAATGCAAAAGCATTCTTCATAAGACTATTTTTTACAATATCAAATTATCGTCTGCAGAGAGTTAAAGTACTAGAGGTTTGATTTGCACCTACCTGATATAACATACAGAAATAGGTCTTGATTTGAATTCTAGAGATAAAGTTAATGCATAAATGAATAAATGATCTCAACATGGCTTTTGACAGAAGTGAGTCACAAATTATTTGAAATTGATGTCAACACTGAGTTACTTCTTGAAGGATGGTCATTAAGGTTTATCAGCAGAAGAACTTCCAACGCTTGTTTTAGATACTAAAGTGCTGATGATGTAAATTGATATTCTCGGCCGGGCGCGGTGGCTCACGCTTGTAATCCCAGCACTTTGGGAGGCCGAGGCGGGCGGATCATGAGGTCAGGAGATCGAGACCACGGTGAAACCCCATCTCTACTAAAAATACAAAAAAATTAGCCGGGCGTGGTGGCGGGCACCTGTAGTCCCAGCTACTCGGAGAGGCTGAGGCAGGAGAATGGCGTGAACCCGGGAGGCGGAGCTTGCAGTGAGCCGAGATCGCGCCACTGCACTCCAGCCTGGGTGACAGAGCGAGACTCCGTCTCAAAAAAAAAAAAAAAAAAAAAATTGATATTCTCTTGTGAAAGTGAAAGTGACTTGTATCAGCTGCATTTTATTCCTGAGACAGAAAGCCTCAGATCAGGATTACAAAATATGATAACCTATATGACAGTGTCCACCATAATATCTGATTGTTCAGAGATAAGAGAAGACAAACATTTGATCACTTACTAAGCACCAGTTATTTTGCTGGTGGTTTACACATGTGAAAGCAGTAATGTGTGGTATGTCAAGGCTTGACATCAAACTTCCTAATTGGGGGTCTCTTCCCTGATTGCATTTTCTCATTGCATTTTATATGCATTGTGTTTTCTCTGAAGTTTTACAAGGCTATAGTCCTGAGCAAACAGTAAATTCTTTGCTCAGTAAACTTTATTAGAACACAGTAGTTTTCAAACTTTACCATGCATCAGAATCACCAGAAAGGCCCATTAAGGCCCCATCCATGGAGTTCCTGGTTCAATAGGTCTAAGGTGCTGCAGAAGAATCTAAATTTTAACAAGTTTTCAACTGATGTGAATACTGCTAGTCCAGGGATCATCTTTTGAGAATCACTTTTAGCAGATACAATTGGTTGACTCCCCCAGTACTCACTACCAACATTGTTGCTAAAAGAACCATGAATTTGTTCAAGTGTCCAGTTACATCTGAGAAGAGGGAAGGTGATGCAGTTCTCGGTCAGTTAGAGTAGGTTAGTACTCTCTGTGCTCTTCCCATATCGCATTAAAGAAGGAATTTTATTGTAATAGTTGTTATTGTCTCCCTATTTGATGTTCCACAAAGGGAAGATACTTGGAAGATACATGTGCATAAATTATATATATGTGTATGTATATATTAATATATATCTGTCTGTATATATGTGTGTGTATGTGTGTGTATTTGGCATATATATACACACCAAATTATATGTGTGAACACATAAATTATATATATGTGTATGCATATATATGTGTGTCTCTATATATGTGTGTGTGTGTGTGTGGGTGTATACCAAATTTGGTATACACGTACACATTTGTGTACATATATATAACACATATATATGTATTATAATATATATCATATTGTATATCAATATATTATAATATATATCTCAATATATCATTTTATGTGAAACACATACAGATATATATACACATACACACACGTATACACACACCAAATTTGGTATACACAAACACGCATATACAGATACACACACACACACATATATATATACATACACATATATATAATTTATGTGTAAACACATATATTTGGTATCATCAGTTTCTCCCACCAAATTTACTCTTCTCTCTCCTCATGTATCTCCCACTCTCCATGTTCAATCAATCAATCATTATGTCCTGCTGATTCAGCCTCTTAAATATGTTTCTGGCCCATAGTAGATGCTCAGTAATTATGCATTGAGTGAATATGCCTGCCTAGCACAAGTTCTATTAATTCAATGATCTAACTTCTATGTATCATAAGTCACCCAGTTTTACAAGTAAAACATATAATGATTGTCTTTTAATTAATGCACCTACTAACTTTATCATTAAGGTCAAAGGAATTATCATTACATTATCATTGAATCAGTTGCTGTGCATTTGGTGTAGGTCTCTCTCAATGGAAAAGTTTGCTTCTCAAACCTTTTCTGTTCCTATTCACTAAAGCTCTGCCACTGCAATTCTTGGCTGTGCCTCAATAGTGCGCACACAGTACATTTAGTATATTACTGATGGACAAAGCTATGAAGTTAAGAGGATTAATTAGGATAAAACCCAAAATACCTAAAGCTAACATCAATTCACTGAGTCAGCAAGAATGCTCTGAAAACCTTTTATTTTGAGGCATGAAAACCTCTCACATATCATTTTATTATTTCTACCTCTGGAATTCTCCAAATCATCATGAGGCTGCCTGGAAATGTAAAGAGAGAAAGCATATATAAGCAATTTTGTTATTTTTAATTCTAATAATCTTAAATCTACCCACTTCTTTCTCCTCAAAAGACCTCATTACCTTGCTTAGGTGTCTATTATCCTCAAGATGCCTAGAGATACAGAGATGAGCTAAGATCTCATTTTTTCAGACTATCTCCTTCTATCCTTCTATGCATTGTGTTTTTCTTTTACTGCAGGAAAAAATCATTTCAATAGATATTTACTTATTGATATGTGTAAGTTTTGATGATCACAAAACTAAAGTTCAGTCAGATTAAGTATTAATGTCTAGAACTGCATAGCTAGCAAAAGATGAATCACAAAATACTTCTAAAAATGAAGAATTGTCCTATAAAACTGTTAAAAGGTTAACAATCTCTTTGAGATAAAACAAGAACATAACGAACTACTGGTGGCTGAAAATGTAGATTTTAATTATGTATTTATAATGTGATTTCAATATATTTCCTGTTATATATTTGCCTGTGTTTCCTACTAGCTGTAGAATACAAGGCAGAATAACAGAACTGCCAAAAGAGAATCATATAAAGCTTCAGAGACATTAAAATGAGAAAAAGTAGAGTTGAGATTGTAATATCTATCAATGTAGTAAAACAGGGGAAAAAAAAAGCTAAAAGTTAGATTACAACAAGTTGTAATTTTAACGTTAAGCCAAAGAATCTATTCTTAATTTGGTAGATAATTAATAGCCAATAGAATGCTATTCCAGTAGTATTCTAACATGACTAGTAGTGAGAAAGTAAATCTGATACTTGATCTGCCTTAAAATTTCCTGTACGATGTAATTCATTACTTTTTCTGTGAAGTAATCAGCATTTTTTTTCTTTTTTCTTTCTTTTTCTTTTTTTTTTTTTTTTTTTTTGAGACGGAGTCTTATTCTGTCGCTCAGGCTGGAGTGCAGTGGTGCGATCTTGGCTCACTGCAACCTCCGCCTCCAGGGTTCAAACAATTCTCCTGTGTCAGCCTCCCAAGTAGCTGGGATTACAGGCACCTGCCACCACGTCCGGCTAATTTTTGTATTTTTAGTAGATACGGGGTTTCAACATGTTGGCCAGGCTGGTCTTGAACTCCTGACTTCATGATCCATCCACCTCGGCCTCCCAAGGTGTTGAAATTACAGGTGTGAGCCACCGTGCCCGGCCATCAGCATTCTTGATAAGAAAAAAATCAAGCACCTTTCTAATACACTTTCATGAGACTATGACCTCTTCTAGGAGATTAGACTGGACTCAACTAACCATCATGCTAATAGCCCAATGATTGTTAACCAGAATCTTTGGAACAGTTGCATATAATCTAATAGTGATTACCTAATCATCATGTTTTAAATGAATCATCTCTATCAAGAGGACATATTTAAATTTACTTTTTCTAAAGCCTATTTCCTTGCAGCATGTTGGAAATACAGTTTTATCATCCAGTCATAATTAATTTGTCTGAGAAGATGTTTTAACAGTGGTTTTCAACTGTGTTCCAATGAGCGTGTCTCAGGAAGCACTGTGGGTAGAGAGAGAAGAGGGAGATGGGTGAGAAGCCCTACTGAAAATAGTGTGAGTTCCCACACTCAATCGCTGTTACAAAGACAGCAGCAATTTTTCATCTGTTTTATATATTTAAGTTCAGTTTTATTGGAATAAAAGGCTGTGTAATACAAAAAAGATTAGAAATCATTGCTCTACGTTGTGAATATAGAAGTCTTGTATAAAATAGTAAAGCTGAAGCAGGATGACAAGTTAGGAGGTTCTAGAGTAGGCTAGAAGAAAAGAGTTCATAAAGATCTGAATGAGGATGTTGGCAGTGGAAATGAACAGGTTGGGACATTTGGTACTGAGATAGAAACTTCAAGATTTTATTGCCGATTAGATGCAGTGAGGTAATGCAAAGGAAAAAAATCCAAGATGGCTAAGGTATTGACTCATTCTGATGTCTAGAAGAAAGTGAGCAAACTATTATCAGTAGTAAAGGAGCCAACAGGAAAGGAGGTCTCCATGGGTTAATAAGAGTCTATTCACATTGTTTCAGGTAAGTTTCAAGTCCAGATGCCTATTAGACAGTCAGGACAGAGAGAGAGATTGAGAGAGAGATTTGGTAAACATTTGCATCGGGATGACAGTTGAAGCCATGGCAATAGGCCAAATCATGCTTGATATTAGGCTAATTTCCCTATAGTTTGAAAAAGGAACTTGGTAGTCATAATTAAATGTGTCTCTGTTGATAGCTTCACAGACTTTTAAGACAAGAGGGGCTTCATCATTTTGGTGACACCTGTCATGTTACAGGAATACCTGTATTGTATGTGAAAGGACTCTGGAACTCAAAATTACTGTTCAAATGTAAGATGGAAGTATTTATTGACATTATTATTACATTGTAATAGAGACTTAAGCTAAGACTTGTCTTTTTTTTAGAATTTGTTAATGAAACTGCATTTATCTAATGCACTATAAGAGCAATATCTTACTCAAACATTCTAGGCGTAAGTTAAGAAATGCATAATCGTTGGCTTGGTAATCTCTTTCTGGGCAATAACAGCAGAACCAACCTCCAGCAAAGAAAGCCTAGTAGCAGAGATCCTATTTACATTCAGAATGGGACTCAATGTATTTCCCTGATAAGAAGATGGGGAAAGTGGCACCAGAATTGAAAGTTTGTAATTGTAGGACATGGTAGGTGATTGCACATGTAGGGGGCTGGGACAGAGGGAATACCTTCAGAGATTACTTGCAATAAGGTAGTGTCAGTTTATAAAGCCAAGACAAAACAGAAGTCAGGACACCCTACCAGGAAGAAGGAATCAAAACCAGACTCAGCTGACCCAAAGGCTACAAGGCCACAAATGTCGAACTTTTTCCTCGGTGACTGCTGCTGTCAACTATAAAATAGGCTCCCTCCTGGTAAAGATAGCAGGTCACATATCTCAGTTACTGCTCAGGAAATAACCTGTCAGCACACCATCTCTGAACACAGAGGACAAGATAATTGTCCCACGTTCTGTCAGGCAGAAGTCCCAGTCATCTGCAGAAGTGGTAATATGGAACATGGTGTATTTGTATTAACATTAAGTCTCTTGTCTCTGGCTTCAGTAGGAGAAATTTTGGAGATGGCAATAACAGTCTTTAGTGTTGGATGATTTCCTTAGTCTTTCTTAATGCAGGGGATGCATACCTAACTTCTGTAGTTAATAATTAAGGTATACCTATGTTGAATGATTAAGCAAAATCAAAACCAAGACTGATATTTTTTTACATTTTCTATTTTTACTTCAACCAGAATGGAAGAAATATACATAATTCTGGATAAATTCCAAATCCACTCAGAGGATATTTGGTTTATGTGGTAGGGAAATTAGCCTATTATTAAAACAGATTTTTAAAGATTTATAGGAAGAGGCAAGTAGATGAAATTGTCCTGTCAGAATATTTCATGACTCTGATGGGATAAAAGTAAAACTATATGATTTCTATTGTACTTTCTCAGTTGTTACTCAAATTGATTATAACTATAAAGGAATTTCATTTTCTGATTCATCACCATGTTAAAATGACTATGAAGTCTTCTAAGCAAAAGCATGAAACTCTGTCTCCTCTTCTAGTATTCACTTCACATAGCAAGATCTCTTTAAAATGGTCATCATATTTTGTATTTATCCCTAAGTGTGTTTTAAAAATAGCTAAGGTTCAAATAACAAAATAAACTCACACACACACAGATCTATATATCTATACATCTATATCTATATATACACACATACATGCACACACACTAATCATGCCTGTTGATTGATTCTGGAAACTAGAAGAAATTGTATACTGTTTATAATCCAAGGGAGGATTATCTGTATGGATTTCAAGAAGATTCTACTTCACTAAATGTTGTGACATTTTACAAAATGTTGGTTGTGTCATGCTTTATACCCTAGCTTTAACACATCCACAAGGATTTGAAAGCTTGATTAGCAAACATAAATAATAAAAAGAAAAGTAGAACTACTTAGGGAGCAATATCAAAAGGTGGATGTGCTAAATACAAAGCAGAGAAATAATCAGACATGTTATTTTTACCCCACTGAAAATCCATGCCAAAAATAGTAATGACTGTTTTTTTTCTTTTTCTTGTCTACTTTCTTTTGAATATTGATACTTCACATTTTATTAATTCTGAACAAGACTATGAAAATGTTACATCATTTTACTGAATTGAAAACATTAATGAAATATAATGTGCCAGCAGATAGATTCTATGAGTTTATGTGTGAACTTACACTAGAAAGAGAAGAATGGCAGTAGATGTGGGGGTTTGGAAGGAATCCAGTCCTATACACACATTAGGGATAAAAATAAATTTATTTATTTTAAATTCGTCCTTGAAATAAGTTAATCATTGAAAAAGATGAATCTACAGATCCCACATAACCATCCCCTGGTTCCATCCTTGCAAGCCGGGCATAGATTCTGAGACAGAATAATAAATAAAATAACAATTTAAAATAATTTCTGGGAAAATTATGGGACTATAAACATGGAAAGAAACTTCCTGAAAACTGGTTTAAGAATACATTTAATCATATATTTTCAAAAAGTAATTATATATATTAAAAGGTAAATTTTACATCTGTACCAAAAGTACCCTGTCTTTTGCCCTCTCTTCTGAGAGAAACACTCCATTTTTCTGCAATATCTCTTCCTCGTGTCCTCTATCCTATATTTATAGAGTCTCAAATATGCTCAGCCTCAAAATTAAGATGCTTTGAGCTTCCAGAAAACACTACACAGATAAAAGTGGCTTTCGAAAGAGATGTTTCTTACTGTCTACGTAATCATGCAGAGTTAAGCAGTCATTGTGGATCCCACAGCTCTACAACATCAGTAAGGATCCAGACTCTTCCGTGCTCACTCTGCAGTCCTCAGTGTGTTCACTTTTGTCCTCAGGCTTATTGCTGCATGGCTGCAAGACAGCTACTGTAGCTAAGCTTCATGTCTACACACAACCAAACACAGGAAGGAAGGAAGCAGGAGCAGAGCTCTCAATATCAATATCTCCCTCTTTTTATCTGGGAACGAAAAACCCCAAGAGCTTATCTTTATGCCTTATTATCCAGAAATGGGTGTCATGACCATTACTAGCTGCAAGATAAAGAGGGGTACTAAATATCTCACGTTTTGTATTTAACATAAACACATTTGGCAAAGGGTTGGATTAAGGGTCCCCTTTGAACTCCAAATAGAGATCACATATTTAAAGTACTTTTACAATAATATTTCCCAATAAATAAGATAGATAATGACTGTAGCAATTTAAGAGCAAGATAATATTTGGATACTACAAGATCAGACAACAATGATCTTGTGTATGACAGTCTTGTATATGACAGTCTTCTGATATGGCAGTTAAAAGCAGGAATTTATTTATTTATTATTTATTTTACAAGCAGGAAGTTAGACAATAAAATAACATTTATTTTTATATGTTTGCTAGTTTTCAGATGAGATTCAACATGAGAGGAAAAAATTAAGGCTCTATAATGAGCTAGGATTAAAGAAATATATCAAGAAAACTAAAAGAGTTCTCTTTTGGCCCTAAGGATTTTACCTGCATGACCTAAAAAAGAAACGGAGATTTAGGCAAATATGGAACACTATGAAGGTAATGACTAAAAGGCCAGTTAACGAATGAATAATAGTTTATTTAACTTTAACCTAAGTGTTTGTCTAACCACTACAATTTCTTGAAAAAGGAATTTAGGGAGTGACAAATTTGATCCTATGGTTGCACCTTAGTTGTTCTTAAGAATTCTTTTTTTTTTTTTTTTTAAATACTTTGCTTTAAGATCTGGGATCCATGTGCAGAATGTGCAGGTTTTGGTACATAGGTATACATGTGTCATGCTGGTTTGCTGCACCTATCAACCTGTCATCTAGGTTTTAAGCCCCACATGCATTAGGTATTTGTCCTAATGTTCTTCCTCCCCTTGCCCCCCACCCCCTACAGGCCCTGGTGTGTGATGTTCCCCTCCCTGTGTCCATGTCTTCTCATTGTTTAATTCCCACGTATGAGTGAGAACATGCGGTGTTTGGTTTTCTGTTCCTATGTTAGTTTGCTGAGAATGCTGGTTTCCAGCTTCATCCATGTCTCTGCAAAGGACATGAACTCATTCTTTTTTATGGCTGCACAGTATTTCATGGTATATATATGTGCCACATTTTCTTTATCCATGTATCATTGACGGGCATTTGGGTTGGTTCCAAGTCTTTGCTATTGTAAATAGTGCTGCAATAAACATAAATGTGCACGTGTCTTTATAGTAGAAAGATTTATAATCCTTTGGGTATATACCCAGTACAGACATTTGTTAAAGGCTTTTTGAAATTCGAAAGAATGTTATGAGAAAAGTGAGGGCTATAATTCAAACAGCATTACTTGGAGTTAGTATTACTCTGTTTCTTTACTAATTATTTCACCAAGTGAATAATGAATTTCCTAAAATACCATTATTTTAACATCAACTTTTAGGATTACAAACTCCATTATGACAGCTCATATCAGGACAGAAAGCTCAGAGGTGACAACCAATACTTAATTAGTGAGGACATTGCTGAAAAATCTGACTTGTTTCTTTTGCAAAAGCCCTGAGGATCAACATGTCTTTTTCTCTTGCAACCTTTCATCGTTTTCTACAATAAGGCCAACTTTCCAGATAACCACTTAGTGAAACAAGAATCCCGTATTTCTATGGTGGAGCTACTGCGGGTCTCATCCAATCTCCTGCCGTGTTTGGGCCACTGACTGTTCGGGCACTTATGTCCAGCTTGCGAGGATGGAGCCTTGGGGTAGTTAAGTAGAATTTGAAAGCAGATGAGTATAACAGGAGTACTTACTCTGGCTTTCAGAATTGAGGCAGAGAGAAACAGGGACTGCCATAACTCAGTGAATTTTCACTATAACTAGACTCCATAATTTGTAATAAACTGCATATTTAATTAACCAGTTAGGAGGCTATTTTTCCTGTCTGGTTCATTGTTTGTGTATGTGCAACCACAGCAGAAATCAAGAAAGTAGCAGCAACACTGGGAGAACCCAGCCTCTAAAATGTGTTAGAGTATTTATCTCTGCAAAATAGAGGTAGTTGATAAAATAGCAATGTTAAAGGGTAGACACTTGCAGATCAAGCCTTTAAACAAACTTTCATTTTGAAGACATACCATAACTTAGATGGGTTCATTAAGGAGACACAAGGCATTTGGAAGTAATAAAGTTAGCCATGGTTTCAAACCAACACTGTAGGGAAACTAAACTTATTAGAAGAAAATAATGAAATAATCATAAAATAGCTGACCCATTACTTAGCAATGTACCCAATACATTGTAATGTGCATTATGTATATATGTAATATATACCATATACACACATACATATATATACACACATAAAAAATACACTGCTAAAGATGAGATAAGACAGTTACAGTGGCTATATCTTACATTTCCCTTCCCCAGTATCCATCACCCTTTCTTCCAGCCCTGAATTTTCTTTCAGGAAATCACCATTTCCCTTTCGTGGATATTTTACTGGGAGATGGTACCTGCCTTTCACTCTTTAAGCCAAAGAGATCATGTCTTCTCCTTCCCCACAGTATCTATAGACAGAGAGTTGGCAAGTGATCTAGTCAGCCAAAAAGATTGTCTTTCCTAGGATTTTGAATCTTGAGCTAGTGAAGCAACAAGGTAAAGAAGAATACAGGATCTTCCATTATTCTCTAGTGTTACATATTGTTCAGAGAAACATTTACAACACATGAAACCTATGAAAGGAAAATAAATCTTGGAGCCCCCAAATCACTAATCTAAAGGGAAAGGTCAAATTGGGAACTGCTTAGGGCCAACCTGGCTCCCATTCTATTTAAAGTCATCCCTCTGCTCACTGAGATAAATGCGTAACTGATTGCCTCCTTTGGAGAGGCTAATCAGAAACTCAAAAGAATGCAACCATTTGTCTCTTATCTGCCTATGACCTGGAAGCCCCCTCCCTGCTGCAAGTCTTCCCGCCTTTGCTTCAAGTTGTCCCGCCTTTCCAGACGGAGCCAATGTTCATCTTGCACATGCTGATTGATGTCTCATATCTCACTAAAATATATAAAACCGAACTGTGTTCTGACCATCTTAGATGCATGTCATTAGGATCTCCTGAGCCTGTGTCACAGGCGTGGGTCCTCGATCTTGGCAAAATAAACTTTCTAAATTAACTGAGACCTGCCTCAGATTTCCTGAGTTCACAAACCTAAAAATCCTGGATAAATATAGTTAAAAAATTGTATCATGGGGGTAGAAGAATTTTTTTTTAAATCCTCAGAAATTACAAAAAAATATAATCCCAGAAGAGAAAGTGAGTGCCAGAGTGATGTTTGCCCTGGAGAACTCTGCCTAAACTAGCAGGTTAATTCCAATGAACCACGCATAAAAGAGAGCATGAAAAGTCTGCACCATGAGTGGGAAGGAAAATTGTATCTGAACTGTTTAGCCTTCACTGCATAAAGCTTGAACTTTGCAAGCATCACACTCATTAGATGAAGTAAATCTATACTATCCATTCAGAGAGAAATAGTTGGGATATGTAAACTGGAAGACAGATTTGAAGAAACTACACAGAATGAAGCACAAAGAATAACAGAAATGGAAAACCAAAAAGAGAAGGTAATAAAGAAGACAGAGTAAAAATCAGATTGAATATATGCTTACTAAAAGGCCCACAGTAATTTCCAGACTTAAGAAATTTGAACAACTAAGAACAGAAAAATAAAAATAATATACATCCAGAAATAGTAAAATACAATGAGGAGATTTTTTTTTCTTTTTTTGAGATGGAGTCTCGCTCTGTTGCCCAGGCTGGAGCGCAATGGCAGGATCTTGGCTCACTGCAACCTCCACCTCCCGGGTATAAGCAATTCTCCTGCGTCAGCCTTCCGAGTAGCTGGGACTACAGGGACCCGCCACCACGCCTGGCTAATTTTTTATATTTTTAGTAGAGACGGGTTTTCACCATGTTGGCCAGGCTGGTCTTGAACTCCTGACCTCGTGATTCACCTGTCTCAGCCTCCCTAAGAGATGGGATTACAGGTGAAAGCCACCACACCTGGACTACAATGAGGAAAAATTAAAAAAAATCACCATTAGAATATCACAGATGTAATTTTTACTGATGAATGCTAAAATTACTGGGCAAAACATTAGGAGAAACAGTACACTTGCATGGCGTGAAAATACTTGCCAAACCATATTTATTAAATATCCCGGTGCTTGTATTGAAAATTCTTTGATACTGCTGGCACCAGGAGGATTATTTATTTTCTTCCACTTGAGTATAAACTGGACCTGGTAACTCAATTCTAAACAACAGAGTGTGGAAAGGGAATAGTAGCTTTATACTGAAGAAACATGGCAAGTACTGTCTTAAACAAGTGATTGAAGTTAATATCACTAGTTATAAGTCATGTTGATATAGATTCCTGATACTAGATGATGAGAAAGATACTTCATCTGTGTGGTATTCTTCTCTAAAATCTGTAATCCCAGTGAAATCATAAACACTTTAGATACATAAATATTGAGGGTAATTCTACAAAATGCTTGCCCAGTGCTCTTAAAAGTACCAAGGTAAGGTATATATGAGAAAAAAAATTAAAGTCTATAACCTAAGCTTCTACTTTAAGAAACTAGAAAAAGAGCAAATAAAATTCAAACTAAGCAGAAGAAAATAAATTATACAAATTAGAGCAAAAATCAATGAATTTGGAAGCAGAAAATCAGTAAAGAAAATCAACAAAATCAAAAGCTAGTTATCTGAAAAGATCAATAAAATTGACGAGCCTGTAGCCAGGTTAACTAAAAAAATAAGAGAGAAGATACAAATTACTAATATCGGTAATGAAAAGGAGCTATGACAACTGATATCATGAACATTGAAAAGATAATAACAAAATACCACGAACAACCCTATACTCACAAATATGATAACCTAAGTAAAATAAATAATTCCTTGAAAGATACAATATACTGAAACTCGTATACACAGACATAGATAATATGAATAGGCTTATAGCTATTGAGGAGATTGGATCAATAATTAATAAACTTCCAAAACAGAAAGAACCAGGACCAGATAAACTCACTGGTTAATTGCACCAAACATTGAAGGAGGAAATTATACCAATTCTTTCCATCTCTTCCAGAAGATGGAAGCAGAGTGAATACTTTCCAACTCATTCTATGAGGCCATAATTCCCCCATTACCAAAACCAGACAAAGACATTGAAAGAAAGGAAAATTACGGATCAATATTTCTTATGAACATAGATGCCAAGATTTTTAAGAAAATGTTAACAAAACTAATTGAATTATATATAAAAGAATTATGTACTAATTCTTTTAGTATATAAATAATTTTATTATAAATATTTATAAATAAATCTACTAAGAATCAAGTAGATTTATTCCAGGTCTGTAAACCTGATCTAGCCTTCAAAAATCAATTACTATAATCCATCACATCAATAGGCTAAAGAAGAAAAATCACATGATAATATTAAAAGAAAAAGCATTTGACAAAATCCTACACCCACTCATAGTAAGAACTCTCAGCAAAGTAGGAGTAGAAGGGACCTTTCCCAACTTAATAAAGAACATCCACAAAATGCCTACAGTTAACACCATATTTAATGGAGACAAACTAGATCTCTTCCCACTAAGATCAGGAAGAAGGCAAGATGTCCACTCCCTCCACTAGTAAATGTAATAAACAATAAAAGGAAATAAAAACCATTCAGACTTGGAAGGAAGATTAAAAATCTCTTTGTAGATGACACGATTGTCTATATAGAAAATAGCAAAGAATCAATTTAAAAAGTCCTGGAACTAACTAATGACAGCAAGCTTGTAGGATACAACTCAAGTCTTTTGATTTCTTATATACCAGCAATTAAAAACTAAAATTTGAAATTAAAAACACAATGCCATTAACATGAGCACCAAAAAAGAGATACTTAGTATAAATCTAAAAATAATATTTACAAGATCCATATGAAGAAACTTACAGAACTCTGATGAAAGAATTCAAAGAAGATCTACATAAATGGAGAGAGAGTTCCAGTGCCTAGACAGAACTCAGTATGGTATAGATGTCAGTCCTTCCCAACTTGATGTACAATCAAGTTAATATTTAACACAATCCCTATCAAAATCCAAGCCAGGCATTTTGGGTATTTACCAACTGACCCTAAACTTAATATGGAAAAGCAAAAGACCCAGAATACTTGGTACGATATTGAAAGAAAATTAGAGGACTGACACCACCTGACTTCAAGACCTACTATAAAGCTACAGTAATCATGACAGCATTGTGTTTGTAAAAGAATATACATAAAGTAAAAGAAACTGAAAAAGTGTCACATTTCGAAAGACACTATGAAGACGTGATAACTAAATGCAATGTGATATTCTGGAACAGAAAGCAGACATTAGTAGAAAAACTGGTGAAATTTGAACAAAGTCTACAGTTGCCTTGCACCAATGCTAATTAATTAGTTTTGACAAATATACCATGATAATGTAAGATGTTAACTTTAAGGGAAACCGGTAGAAAGGTATGTGGGAACTTTACTATCTGTACTATCATTGAATCTCTTCTGTAAACACAAAATTATTTTAAAATAAATAGTTTAAAAAAAGATTCTAGGCCAAATGTCTCTCATGTACAAACATACAAAAGTCCTAATAAAATTTTAGCAAGGCAAAATTCATCATTACAAAAGAAAGATGCTATTCCATGCCCAAATTAGATCCATTTCAGGAATACAAGATTATTTTAACATTAAGTAATCTATTAATTTTCTAATTCATCTTATTTACAGATTAAAAGGGAAATTAGATATAAGCTTCTCAACAGATAGAAATCAAGTAGGAATTTGTGGTATAATTTCTTACCCAAACTAGGAATAAAAGGGAACATCTTTAATTTGACATAGCACATTCACAAAAATTTACCACAAACTTGATATTCAAATGTAAAACGTTACAAGCCTTATTTTAAAATAGGATAATAGCAACAACGATAAACACTAACAACACTTCTCTTTAGCGTTGCCTTGGTTATTGTAACCAGCACATTAATTAAAAGCATAAAGATGAAAAAAGAAATAAAAAAATGGACAGACTACAACAAATTCAGAGCAAAGGTTAAGAGTAAACAGTGTATTCTGGAAGAAAAAAAAGAAACAATAGTTATGAAAATTTTCCTTACCAGTTATCATGGCATTTTAAATTTCGAATAATTAAGATGCAGAGTAAAATAATAGAGACAGACATATAGACTATTGGAACAAAAGACAAATTTTTACACAGACAACGCATTTATACTTGATTATGTATCTGGCTCTGTACATCTTTACGGGTAAAAAAACTTTCTTATTTAAACAATTATTATTAAAAAGTTTTTATATAAATGGTTAGGCATATGAAGTGAATAAAAATAAAAGTCTTATCTCAATATACGAAAAAATTCAAATGGTTAAGATCTTAAATGAGAAAGGCAAATTTATTTATTTACTTATTTAGAGATGGAGTCTCATTCTGTCGCCCAGGCTGGAGTGTAGTGGCACGATCTCAGCTCACTGCAACCTCCCATCCTCGGGTTCAAGTGATTTGCCACCACGTCTGGCTAATTTTTTGTATTTTTAGTAGAGACGGGGTTTCACCGTGTTAGCCAGGATGGTCTTGATCTCCTGACCTTGTGATCTGCCCGCCTCGGCCTCCCAAAGTGCTGGGATTATAGATGTGAGCCAACGCACCTGGCAAAACTTGAAAACTTTAAAGGGCAATGTAGATGAATATTTTTAAGTCCTCAGTAGAGCGAAGGATATAAAACCACAAACCTTGAAATTTTCTTTATCAATAACATTATAAAGAAAATGAAAAGGAAATCTAAACTAAGAAAAGATGAAATATATACAACCCATAGTATCCACAAAAATAAAAACAACCCCAAAGAAAAATGGATCAATGTTGAATCGCTATTTCAAAGAAGTGAAAAAAAGAGATAGGACAAACATATGGGGGGAAAGAAGCTCAATCTCATAGGGAATTAAGGAATGCAAATTGAAAACATGATATCATTTAGATATATCTCATTTACACATTGGCCAACAATTCAAAAAGCTAAGTCTATAGAAGATTGTTAAACATCTGAACTCCTCCTTCACTCCTCGCTGGAGTAGGAAATCAGAAAACCTTTTGGAAAACAATTTGGTATGACCTCGTAAATCTGAACAGTCACAGAACCTATGGCCCTGTCCTTCAGTCCCAAGCATGTATCCTAGAAAGCTTTTGCTACAGATGCACCAGAATTAAATTGTTCATAGTAGCTTTGCACATAACAGAAGAAAGAGAAAAAGAGGATGAGCAGGAGCAAAGATATGCACTAATAATCCATACGCTCATCAGTAGTACAATAAATATGTTTTGATACATTTATATAATGGGGTAAAGCATCTGTATCTTGAAAACAAAATGTGGAGAAAGCAAGTTGAAGAGGATTAAAAAAATAAAATTTGATCCTACAATGCAACGATATAATACTCGAGTATCCACCCACACCACTCACATATAAACCATACACACACACCTAAGTATTATGTTGTATTGAGTGTGTAACAAAAGTATAGGAACAGGTATAAAAATGAGCAATACAAATTTCAGAACAGTGATTAAGTAAGAGTGCGGAGAGAGGGCCGTGTGGTAAGGTTAAGCACATAGATATTTACTTGATTTATTTTTAGTAGTAGTATTTTAAGTACATATATGTTATATTTACTCTTGTATTTGACATATATTTCCTAGTTTTCAAAGGTTCAAAACAAAAAATTTCAGTCATATGAACTTTTGCGGTTCTGGCTCCTCTCCCTTCTGGCTCTCCCTAGTGGCACACACAACTTCTCATGCCTGCCTTTCACATGCAGGCTCACCCTCAGCCCCCTCTAACCCCCACTATATAAAAGCCCTGATTTAGGCTAGCCAAGTTAATTTCTCTTGCTTCCACCCAAGAATCTCTTCTGAAACGCAACATAAACATAATCTTTCCAACTTAGAATGACAAAAACTATCTCCCTATGTATTTATTAGTTGTATTACCTTTGTTTCATTAATTGTAGTTTTATTGATTTTAGATCATATGCATACACATATCATGTTTGAGCTTCTTTTGCTGATTTCTATAAAAGAATTTGTACAAAATAGTGTTGATAATAATGTATCCAACATATAGGGACACATGAAAAACTGAAGAGTAATGAAAAAAAGGTGAAGCAAACAGTCAACCCTGTTTTCTCAAGTGGACTCTGCATTTGGCTCATTATTCAATCTTTAATCCTGTGTTGCCTTCCTTCCACCATCCTGATTCAAAATACCCTTAAGCAAAATATAATTAGCACAAGGAGTCAACTGACAGAAAGTAAACATATATGATTTTAAATTCTGATGGTACCTTATACTTTTCAAGGTGCTTTCATTGTGAAGTCTTCCTGTTCATGAAATAGACAGTTTAGGTACTGCCTGTTTCACAAATAAGGAAGTCAAGGTCCAGGTAGGTTAAAAGATTCATCTGAGGTTATAGAGCAATTATCAATGACAACTCTGACACTAATGCTACAGATTCAGAGAGGATTGTCTTATTCCTTAAAAGGGAAAATGTATATAAAGTCCTTGTTACAATGGTGGACACATAGTTAAGTACTTAATAAAGGCAAATTCTCTCTCTCCTATCCCTTGCACTTTGCCTCGCTTATCAATTCCATGCAGCTGATTATTCTGGGCTATAAATCTAAAGTCTCAGCAAGAATGTTGCGTGAACAGTATCCGAAGTCACATAGCGGCTTTTCCTATCCTGACCCAACTAAATGTATTTTGCCAATATGTCGCTTATTGGTAATAACTACACAAAGATTATCACATAATCCCACATTCCAAGCAAATAATAAAAACTGTCACATACCTAAAGGGTTAGAAAAAAAATCCAGATTTTAAGCAATACATAGACACAGTGTCCAGATACTTAACTAAATTTTTTGAAGGTTCCATCTGGAGTCACAGATAGTGGACAGACCACAAAACTGGCCATCAGCCACCTAGATTTTGTGTTCCGTAGTTTGACTTTCAGCAAATCCCTGAGTCTCAGCCTCCTCATCTAAAGACAGACAGTTTAACTAGATATTCAATAAGGTCCTTCCCTGTTCAGAGTCTTCTTTTATTTTTTTAACTGCCACCAATTTACAGTATCTTAGTGTTACTGCCAATATAGAAAGCCAAATGACAGCTTCAATGCTGGTGTTTCTCAATAATGCACTTTATGCTATAGCACAGAAGGGCTTAGTGAATCGGTGATGGTGCCAAAATTAGAATTTATGGCTGTGCCTAATCTATTGTTTTGCTAGTAAGCTATGCTGCCTCATACTGCCTCCACTTAACAATAAAACAAGATTTAAAGGGCAAAACTATGATTTCATACTGGCATATGCAAGGGTAAAATTGAAAGACGGTACTATAAAATCATCTCACCATAACGACCATCGAGTACTTACACTCTGCAAAAAATGTGTACTTGTCTGCCCTTGCCAGACGGATAGCAATATTTGGTTCAAAGGATTATAGTGGAGTTAAAAAAAAAAAAGAAGTAAAGACTGGTTTTCTGTATGTCTGAAAGCTTTGCATACAAAAGTACATCATGGAACGACACTCACTGGATAAAGAACAATTATACTTCTAAAAGTAAGAGATTTAATAAGCACAGAGCTTAAAACTAGGCGGAAAGAAAAGTTAATTGAAGTCTAACTGATCTCTTTCTGGACCCTAAATTACTAACAACAAAAAAATTAGCTAACAGTTACTGAGCCTGCATGTCAGGCACAACGGCAAGCAGTTTTTATGTATTAATTCACTTAATCCTCACAAGAGCCCTCTGAATTAGATACTATTAATATTCCCAGTTTATAGATGAAGACACAGAGATTTGAAGTTATATAACTAGTACAGAGCAGAACAGGAAGGAAGAACAGTTTCTGTTAAACATGTAACCTTCTTCCTGTATGTAAAATGGCCACGTTAATAATTTTTACATGCGATTTTCATGTATTCATAAAGGAGTACATGTTGAAGTCTGCACTCTTTAATGATGTAAAATAAAAATTATTAAGAACTAAAAATAAGTTTTATCATTATAGTATCTGGAAAATGTTACATATCATTTGCATGTGTGACATTAACTATTTTAAATAAAGGTATATTGAAACTTAAAAAATTAGACTTGTTCCACAAACATGAACAAGTCAATTTTTAGTAATGATTCTAAAGATGCTTTTATGTGATATTGTAACTTGATAGAATATGTAAGTGGCTCCAGTTATCTTTAACACTTCTAATTATTCAGAGAGATGACATAGTATCTTCTGATAAATTCTGATTTGCGCCGGGCGTGGTGGCTCACGCCTGTAATCCCAGCACTTTGGGAGGCCGAGGCGGGTGGATCACGAGGTCAGGAGATCGAGACCATCCTAGTTAACACGGTGAAACCCCGTCTCTACTAAAAATACAAAAAAAAAAAATTAGCCGGGCGCAGTGGCGGGCGCCTGTAGTCCCAGCTACTCCGGAGGCTGAGGCCGGAGAATGGCGTGAACCCGGGAGGCGGAGCTTGCAGTGAGCCGAGATAGCGCCACTGCACTCCAGCCTGGGAGACAGAGCGAGACTCCGTCTCAAAAAAAAAAAAAAAAAAATTCTGATTTGCTATTTTCCCACTAGCTGTTTTTTTAAATTGACAAACTCCAAATTTTAATTTGATTTAGGATGAGAATAAATGAAAATGGTTGATTCTCATTTGCAAACTGTGACACTGGTTATGAATTTCATAAAAATCAAAAGTATTGCATTTTATTGATATAAAGACTTAAGTTTCATTTTTAGTTTATTTCCTGATAATTCATTTTTTGACATTGTCTAAAACATATCCTTTGCAAATACACAAATAGAGAACATTAGTTTCTTAAGTAAGGTTTACTAACTGAGACTGAACTTCCTTGTCAAATGTGCCAAGAAATGCAGGCTGCTGCTCAGCTCCATTAAGCAGCCACTCTTTGCTGGTTTAAATGTTTTCCAGAGTGGGCACTAGTGCCTGAGGCATACCTGGAAGAGAGGTTGACAGGGTTGCCATACTGCCACCCTAATTTGCAAGACCGAAGTCTCATTTGAGCAGGGTTTTCACTGAAGCATAATGTCTAAAACATATCTTTGTTTATACTGTAGGTGGCAGGATTTTTATGCTTTAAACATTTTGCTATAACCCTGCATTTTCTTGCAAATGAAAATTTAAGGTGCCATCAGATAACATTTTATGAAAATATTTGTATGGTTCCAGAAAAAATAGCCAGGCCCTGAAGGTGGGTGCCTTTCATTCTTGGTATTGTTCATAAATTAATATACATTGTTTGATATAATCATATTTCACATTTGGTTTAACTTTTTCTCTTTGTTCTGCAAATTCGATATTTTTCTAAATTTTGAGATTCAATAAATTAAAAGCATTAAATATTGAAACTTAAAAACAAAATTCACTCCTGTTTAAGATTTGAAAATGGGTATATCTGCTTTGAATTCAGTATGCCAAATGACTTTATTTCAGACTTTTGAGTAAGGAATATAAATTCCTGAAAGATGGTATCATTTTTAGCCATTAATATCTGAAAAAGCAATTTATAAACAAAAACAAAAACTTACCAATTCTTTGCAAGCTTATGGAATTCTGAATCAATCTTTTTATTTTGGCTTCTGGTAGTACAAAATATTTCCATTCACATTTGATATACTTACACGTATTTAAAATCATCACTATTTTTTCATAATATATGAAAACATTTTTATCATGTATTTTTAAAAGCAAATTATGTCAGTGAAGACAATTTCCTTGGCTAACCCTTGTACAGGCTAATTTGCTTATATTATAAACATCTATAAAAATTCATGTTTTATTATATATTTCAAAGCTCTAAAATGAAATTAATCAGGGTGACTTGAAGTTCATCAGGATACCTTAGCTTCTTCTTAAATTGAAGTTGACATATGCTCTTCCTTAATATCTGTTTCTTACTCTACCTAAGGGAAATGGCAAATTATCTAAAAGTTAACTCAAATTGCTTAATATGCTATTTCAGTCTTTGCATTTCTTCTACTTGGCCCATACTCTCAACTAATTCAAAAAAGAGTTCTCTATACAAATTCCTACATTTACCAACAGTAAAATGGCTATCACCCACATCTACTTAAGATGAACCACTACTGATCTATTTTGTACAAATGTGTTTATGCAGGCATTTTAGAGGAAATTTTATCTCTCTTTAGGTAAAGTTTATGAACCTTTCTCAGTAAAAACCATGAGACCTAGAACTATATATATTCTGCTCTTATTCGAAATGCTTCATGAGGTTTTTCACCAAAAGTTTACCTCAGTGTTTGAAATCATTATGTGCCTTCATAACAGTTACACACACAGACATACACACAAATAGACCCTTCTAATAACACCTTTTTTTTTTCGTCTCTGGAGCTCAAAATTCTATCATTAAGGTTAGATTCCGGGCCGGGTGCAGTGGCTCACGCCTGTAATCCCAGCAGTTTGGGAGGCCAAGGCGGGCAGATCACGAGGTCAGGAGATCAAGACTATCTTGGCTAACACGGTGAAACCCCATCTACCAAAAATACAAAAAAATTAGCCGGGCGCGGTGGAGGGCACCTGTAGTCCCAGCTGGGAGGCTGAGGCAGGAGAATGGTGTGAACCCAGGAGGTGGAGCTTGCAGTGAGTCGAGATCGTGCCACTGCACTCCAGCCTGGGAGGCAGAGTGAGACTCCGTCTAAAAAAAAAAAAAAAGGTTAGATTCCAACCTTATATAGATAGGGAAATGAGGGACAAAAAATGATATCCTTGGCCAAGTGCGGTGGCTCACGCCTGTAATCCCAACACTTTGGGAGGCTGAGGTGGGTGGATCAGGAAGTCAGGAGTTCGAGACCAGCCCGGCCAACATGGTGAAACCCCGTGTCTACCAAAGATACAAAAAATAAATAAATAAATAAAAACGAAAATAAAAATAAAATTAGCTAGGTGTGGTGGTGTGAGCCTGTAATCCCAGCTACTCGGGAGGCTGAGGCAGGAGAATCACTTGAACCTGGGAGGTTGCAGTGAGCTGAGATCACACCACTGCACTCCAGCCTGAGCGACACGGTGAGACTCCATCTCAAAAAAAAAGAAAAAAAAAGGCAAAAAATAATATTCTCGATGGCCTTTCTTAGAATAATTTTTACATTTTTTCCTTGCAAACATCAGATATTAAGCCTTTGGTGCTATCTTTCATGACTTTACCATTTTCTAGTCTGCAACATATTTACATAGTAAACTGTGATTTTGACATAGAGATATGCGTCACCTTTAACAGAAAAGAAGAAATCTGAAGCCCACAGAGGTTGATTTATCTGACATCATAAGGACAAAGCCTAGCTCTCCTAATTCTAAATTTAGTTCAGTACCCCACCATCCATTTCTGCACCCTAAACTATTTCTATAAATTGCCTTTATTTGGGCAATAATAGATGATAATTTGTCTGGAAAACTGGGTACATTCCATCAAGTGTGTCTTTAAATTTGGCCTATATTCCTTGAAAATCTATGCTATGCTAAATTCAGTTTCTAGAATGCTTTATTCTGTGTTCATCATGCCTGAAGAGGGTAACATAAAAAAGCAAATATTTATTTCCCATTGTTCTAGGCCATATTCCAGTTGAGCGATAATATTGGCTTATATATAACTTTTTTTTTTTTTCAGGCGGAGTCTGGCTCTGTCTCCCAGGCTGGAGTGCAGTGGCATGATCTCAACTCACTGCAAGCTCCGCCTCCCGGGTTCACGCCATTCTCCTGCCTCAGCCTCCCAAGTAGCTGGGACTACAGGTGCCCGCCACCACGCCTCGCTAATTTTTTGTATTTTTAGTAGAGATGGAGTTTCACCATGTTAGCCAGGATGGTCTCGATCTCCTGACCTCGTGATCCGCCCGCTTTGGCCTCCCAAAGTGCTGGGATTACAGGTGTGAGTATATATAACTTCTACTTTTGGAAGTTGAATTAATTCACTTTTTCCTAGATTGTTGTCCTAAATGCAATAATGCTCCACATTCTATCACAGTGTAGGTACAGTGTATCCCAGAATCACTAGAAAAAGGTAACTATATGCCCATCTGATGTAGAATACTTGAGGCATATATATCCAAAGAAGACTGATGCTCTGCAGATCTTGGAGAGCATATCACTAATCAGGAACCAAGTATCCAAACACATAGATAGCTACCTTCAAAATTGTCTTGGTTAAAAGAATGACAGAAATCAGAAAGTTTGTTGCTCTTATGGTCATTTTAGGTTTTCAGCATTTTTTTCCTATGGCAAGTTGCACTAGCTAAAAGTGGCATAAAGAGGGTTAGAGAGAACCACACCCAGGTGTGAGGCAAAGCTGAATAGCTGAGCTCCTGAAGCCTTTGTGGCTAAACTTTTCATTTTCAAGACATAGTAGTCAGTACAGGAATCAGAAGGTGGAAGCATCTGCAGCTATCAGCTTATACAGAGTACATGACAGCGATCCAAACAGCCACAAGAATAAGCAGTCCTAACAGTAGCATGGTGCTTTATTTCACTTAGTACAGTGACAAGGCCTTGACCCGCAAGCTCCAGCAGAACCCCACCGAGTTTGATGTGTATTCAACCTGCAATGGTGACATACAGCAATACATTAGGCACACAGTAATGCCAGAAGTTTTAATACTAGACTCGGAAAGATACCATAACTAAACATTTCTACATGGGGCTCCTATATGCATAGAACTCTTGCATATGGAAAAGGAATATGGGAAAATAATTTTTTTATGTTGTTCCCTGATAGTTACTCTCCTGGGGAATTTCAGGGTCCTGATTTTTAACTTCTCCCATCTCCTGACCCTGACGTAGATGATAAGACTTTTTAAAAGTCCGATTCTATCTTCTAAATGTTGGGTTTTGGTAGATGACTTGCTACTTAAATAATAGAAGGTAAAGTACAGCTACATATAGTTTAATGTTGTAATTATGTAAAACTTACAACTAAACAAAGCTGCTACGTATCACTATTAAGGGTGTGCCTAAGAGCTTTTGTAGTTATAATAATTAGCCACATATAGGCTATTTTAGTAATTGTTATAATTATTTTTATCTAACTAATTGAAATAGATTTTTCTCATTTTTAGTACTCTAGTATCTAAAAAGTGTCTGCTTAATATTCATGACACACTCTCCTGACCAACTTGCTTGTGTGGCTGGTCTCCTTTCCCACCTCCCAGTCCCATTCAGTTAAAGGCAAAGTTTCCGAATCCTAAAATTTTCTACATCTCACTATGTAGTTAGGCCTGGGGTAGCTATCAGGTACACGCCTAACTTGCCTGCAACAATCTTTCTTAGAAATTTTTGAGCAGTGTTTTTAGCTGCTTCATGATTCCTTTCCCAATCTACAAATGTGTGTTTGTGTGTGTGTATGTGTGTGTTGTGTTGTGTGTGTGTGTAAATACATTGAGGGGGAGTATATATGAAGGCTGTCAAAACAATCAGAGGGTTATAAACCTTAGAAACTCTGAGTCCATGGATTGTAGATTTGTTTTTTTTTTTTTTTTTTTTAGACAGAGTCTCATTCTGTCACCAGGTTGGAGTACAATGGCATGATATCAACTCACTGCAATCTCCGCCTCCTGGGTTCAAGAGATTCCCCTGCCTCAACTTCCCGAGTAGCTGGGACTACAGGCATGCATCATCAGGCCCGGCTAATTTTCTGTATTTTAGTAAAGACAGGGTTGCACCATATTGGCCAGGATGATCTCAATCTCCTGACCTCGTGATACACCCACCTCATCCTCCCAAAGTGCTGGGATTACAGGCGTGAGGAGCCACAGTGCCCGGTGCGATTGCAGATTCTTTAAACCATCACCAATTGTTAGACAGAAGAAAGAAGGGGAAAGAACTAATGTTACAGGTGGGAAGAGGTGAGGAGGGAGCTCAAACACATTACCTGCTGAAATTCTTAGACACAAGCCTTGACCATGATAAACTTTAAAATGAAATCACACAAATCATAACTTCACCATCACCGGATGAAGAAAAAGGAAGAGCGTCTGGATTGAGAAGAGAGAGAGTGTATATTCCCCCTTCCTTATTTAAAATAATAAAACCTATCATTTACGGAGCACTTCCTATGGGCTGGACATTCCCATAAACTCTGCATGGCATATAGCCTTTAGTTCTGACAAAAAGTCCTATGATGTGGGTATTATTATCTTTGAAGCTCAAATAAGGTTAAAACCAGTACCAAGACAGATAGCTAGTAAGTGATCAGTCTGGATGATTCTTTTGCCTAAGATTTGCTTCTGTTTCACAGTGTTTGGGGGAGGATTAAATGAGAGTTTCCAATGAATTACCAACTCTTCACCATGGTTTGTCCACTTTGCCAATATCATCTTCCTTTTATTCAAGTAGGCTGCAATTGCATTAACTTTGTTTTCTGACTCTAAAGCTGGGAGATAAAACACTGTGTTCCCAAGGCCTTTGCTGCTGTTGATCCTCTGCCTAGAGTTCTCTTCTCCCAGCATGTACAGTGTCTGGCTCCTTCTCCTCTTAACTCTCATCCTAAATGTCATCCACTCTGAGAGGCCTTCTCTGACCACGTATCTATAGTTCCTACAACTGTTTGCATGAGTAGCGACTTCTTTACTTGATTACTTGTTATTTGTCTTTCTCTCAAGCCTTGGGCTGTGAGGGTAGGTGTATATCTCCAGCAATTGCCACAATGACATAAAGACACTCAACATATAAGTGAATGAATACATGCAGTAAAGCATAAGAGCCTGATTCAGAGCCTGGTACACATTTCACTCATTACATCTTAAACTCCTCCATTCTCTAATAGCTACAAGAAGGCAAACGGGTCAGAAAAATAATGAATACTCAAATATTTCCCTTGTCTACAAGGTGAATTTGGTAAAATGGGAGGCCCTCAGATTTCTTTGCTCTATTTTAATTCCTGAGTATGAGACATACAAACTGTCTCATCCTCCCTGGCCCAGAAACTTCAGGTCTAACAGAGAATTGAAGCAAAAATAAATATACTCATACATACATACATAGGATTACCAGTGTATGCAGGCTACTTAGCCTTCACCAGTCATAGGAAACATCTCAGCAGGGGCCCCTGTTCCATCATCGCTCACATGTTCTTCCCTGGGAGCTGCACGGATAACATGAATGAGTGAAGCTGGCCCAGGGACAGCATTGAGCACAAGACTAGATGTCCTAGATAAAGAATGCAGCTCCACCCCAGCTTTAGCTAATTCATAAGTGATGATGCCATGATGAAATAAGGCCCAAGGTTGCCAAATGTATCTTTTTTTAAAAAGGCTAGAAATCAGATTTGCATATAAAAGCTTTCTAATTATAGGTAGCAAAAATTAATTTAAAAATTTTAAAATATCATGTGTGGAAAACATCTGTGTGATTATGCTCTCATTGACCATCAGTTCCTAATTATCATGATCCAATATAATTCTTTTTTCCTTTTCTTCTTCTCTTCCCTCAAGGGGACATTCTTAAAGTATGGCAGAGAAAACTCTAAGGTCAAATATACTTTGACAAGATCTCAGTTTCCTCCAATTACAATATAGATTCTTCAATAAGTTTTTCAACTTCTCTGAGCTTCAATATCTTATAATATTTGAGATATTATTGATTGAATGAAATAGAGTCGAACTTCTTCACAGGTACTAACATTTCAATAATAATGATTTATATAAAAACAATTAATTTAGTGTTCAAACTGTCTTTTACAAGATTGAACACGATACTTATAAATTTCAAGCCAATCTTTAGCATCACTTGGATAAAAGTCACAAGAATAAAAAACAGTAAAAATCCAGTTTAAAAAAAATCATATCATAATTAAGCATCTGCTTTTGCACTCAGTTGTGTCTGTCAGTGCAAAAATAAGTCCCCTTTAAAATAGAAGGAAAGTGACAGTTCTTAGAAAGAAACTTACGATGTGTGGTGGGTTACTTTTTCACTTTTTCATGGACTTACCCTTTCATCTCCAAGAAGATATGGAAAAAACTGAAGGAGGCAAAGCTTACATTTTTCAAGGGTAATAGTACACCGTGGCTATTTCTTTATTAATAAATTTTACTGAGCTAGCTTATTGCTCCTTTTTTTTTCTTTACTAGAAGTAAGTAATTTTCCTCCTTAACTACAAATGATTTTTAAGTAAATACCAGTTTGACTAAGGTTTCCAGATTCCCAGCTCTAACGCCACAATCCCTGATGACTAAAGAATGTATCTTCTATCCTGGTCCCCTTTCATTATTAATAATGACAGCTGACTGATATTAGGTCAAAATATGGACCAGAGATGTAAGACAGATTTTGTATATCCTGCCTCTAGTATCTACAACAACCATGAAAGAAAGGTCTTATACCCATTTTATGAACTACAAAAGTCTCAAAGGAGTTGAATGACAAGTATTAAAGGGCTCTGTGTTTGAACCAATCCAGAGGCAAGGGGCTCTAAAAGTCTGACTTCTCTTGTGTGTGTGTGTGTGTGTGTGTGTGTGTGTATAAATAAGTGCTATGGTTTGAACACTGATCGTAACTTGGTTTTGTTTATATACACTTGCTAATTCTTTCTGGTATTTCAGATTTATACCACAAAGACTATTTTCAACTTGCTTATTTCTCAGGCCAGATGTTACAGAGAAGGATGAGGCTGATAAAAGGCAGTATGTTAAAAATTTCTTGTTAACTGAGATTCTGACCTAAGGAGAAATTATTCTATAATATTTCATCCTGAAAACAAAGGTAACAAGTTTATTCTCTTAGGAACTGGAAAAGCTGAGGCCCATATTTCCTACAACATGATAAAAATCTAAAACATGAAGGCAAATAAACAATACTATCTTCAGCCAGTCTGAAAAGATTTTAAAGTCAGTCACCCCTTTATTCCCTTCATCTTAACATCATAACCTGTAGGAAATCCTCACTTAACATTATTGATAGGTTCTTGAAAACCGCAACTTTAGCAAAACCGATTTTAACGAAGGTTAATTGATATAAATAAGAGTTAAGCTCCCATGGCATGTTTCTGGTCACAAAAATGTCAATGAACTTCTAAATAAGATGAAGAGACTTTCAATATTGCATACTGAAATAAATTGAGCTATACTTACCGTTAAGAAAGACAAACAAAAACAAATAAAATAATGGTTTACCCAATTTTTGGTGAATCAGTGAGTGACAGTGGTGGTAAAGGTGGTGGGTTAAATCTAAGAATAAATATTTGCAAAAGTGAAAATTGTAAAGAGCGGCTCTTCTCTCATGCAGTTCAAAAACAATCATGAACAGGGTGGGCTCCCTGAGCACTTTTGTACTGCATCATTTTATGTAGTGCATTTGTGGGATTATTGTCTACTTTATGAACTTTTATTTTACAGTAATATATGTCAATTAACTCATTAATTTTTTAATTCCAGTTCTGGGTCACAGGTGGCTGGAGCCTATCCCCGAAACTCAGTGCACAAGAAGGGAACCAGCCCTGAACAGGACACCATTCCATCACACACAGCAAGTACTAAACACACACCCACACTCACTCTGATTGGCACAATGTAGACAAGCCAATTAATCTAATGAGCACATCTTGGGAATTTGGGAGCAAACCAGAGTACTAGGAAAAAATCCTGTAGACACTGGAGAATGTGCAAATTCCACACAGACAGTGGCCCAGGTGGGAATTGATTTTCTCCCCCCATCATTGTTTATAACAACAGGGGTTGAACAAAATGATATTATTCAAGGATCTGCTATATTTAATTTCTAATACTTATTTAAAATTTCAACTATCCAGTTGACAGATAATTATTATTTAAAACAAGTAATATAAATTTAACTTGTTGTCTAGACCAAAACCTATGAAATGTTCTCAATAACTGATTACGGCAGAATAAAATTTAGACAAAACATTTACTTAAAAAGAAATGAGGGGATGGAGCCAAGATGGCCGAATAGGAACAGCTCCAGTCTACAGTTCCCAGCCTGAGCAACACAGAAGATGGGTAATTTCTGCATTTCTGTTTGAGGTACTGGTTTCATCTCACTAGGGAGTGCCAAACAGTGGGTGCAGGACAGTCAGTGAAGCACACTTTGCGCGAGCCGAAGCAGGGTGAGGCATTGCCTCACTCGGGAAGCGCAAGGGGTCAGGGAGTTCCCTTTCCTAGTCAAAGAAAGGGGTAACAGACGGCACCTGGAAAATCGGGTCAGTCCCACCCTAATACTGCGCTTTTCCAATGGGCCTGGAAAACGGCACACTAGGAGATTGTGGCCCGCACCTGGCTCGGAGGGTCCTATGCCCACGGAGTCTCACTGATTGCTAGCACAGCAGTCTGAGATCAAACTGCAAGGTGGCAGCGAGGCTGGGGGAGGGGCGCCTGCCATTGCCCAGTCTTGCTTAGGTAAACAAAGCAGCCAGGAAGGTGGAACTGGGTGGAGCCCACCACAGCTGAAGGAGGCCTGCCTGCCTCTGTAGGCTCCACCTCTAGGGGCAGGGCACAGACAAACAAAAAGTCAGCAGGAACCTCTGCGGACTTAAATGTCCCTGTCTGACTGACAGCTTTGAAGAGAGTAGTGGTTCTCCCAGCATACAGCTGGAGATCTGAGAACGGACAGACTGCCTCCTAAAGTGGGTCCCTGACTCCCGAGCAGCCTAACTGGGAGGCACCCCCCAGTAAGGACAGACTGACACCTCACGTGGCCGGGTACTCCTCTGAGACAAAACTTCCAGAGGAACTATCAGACAGCTGAATTTGTGTTCTCACGAAAATCCGCTGTTCTGCAGCCACCGCTGCTGACACCCAGCCAAACAGGGTCTGGAGTGGACCTCTAGCAAACTCCAACAGACCTGCAGCAGAGGGTCCTGTCTGGTAGAAGGAAAACTAACAAACAGAAAGGACATCCACACCAAAAACCCATCTGTACATCACCATCATCAAAGACCAAAAGTAGATAAAACCACAAAGATGGGGAAAAAACAGAGCAGAAAAACTGGAAACTCTAAAAAGCAGAGCACCTCTCCTCCTCCAAAGGAACACAGTTCCTCAACAGCAATGGAACAAAGCTGGATGGAGGATGACTTTGATGAGTTGAGAGAAGAAGGCTTCAGACAATCGAACTACTCCGAGCTACGGGAGGAAATTCAAAACAATAGCAAAGAAGTTAAAAACTTTGAAAGAAAATTAGAAGAATGGATAACCAGAATAACCAATGGAGATAAGGGCTTAAAGGAGCTGATGGAGCTGAAAGCCAAGTATCGAGAACTACGTGAAAATTGCAGAAGCCTCAGTAGCAGATACGATCAGCTGGAAGAAAGGGTATCGCTGATGGAAGATGAAATGAATGAAATGAAGTGAGAAGGGAAGTTTAGAGAAAAAAGAATAAAAAGAAATGAACAAAGCCTCCAAGAAATTTGGGACTATGTGAAAACACCAAACCTAGGTCTGATTGGTGTACCTGAAAATGATGGGGAGAATGGAACCAAGTTGGAAAACACTCTGCAAGACATTATCCAGGAGAACTTCCCCAATCTAGCAAGGCAGGCCAACATTCAGATTCAGGAAATACAGAGAATGCCACAAAGATACTCCTCGAAAAGAGCAACTCCAAGACACAAAATTGTCAGATTCACCAAAGTTGAAATGAAGGAAAAAATGTTAAGGGCAGCCAGAGAGAAAGGTCGGATTACCCACAAAGGGAAGCCCATCAGACTAACAGCTGATCTCTCAGCAGAAACTCTACAAGCCAGAAGAGAGTGGGGGCCAATTTTCAACATTCTTAAAGAAAAGAATTTTCAACCCAGAATTTCATATCCAGACAAACTAAGCTTCACAAGTGAAGGAGAAATAAAATACTTTACAGACAAGCAAATGCTGAGTGATCTTGTCACCACGAGGCCTGCCCTAAAAGAGCTCCTGAAGGAAGCACTAAACATGGAAAGGAACAACCGGTACCAGCCCCTGCAAAAACATGCCAAATTGTAAAGACCATCGAAGCTAGGAAGAAACTGCATCAACTAACGAGCAAAATAACCAACTAACATCATAATGACAGGATCAGATTCACACATAACAATATTAACTTTAAATGTAAATGGGCTAAATGCTCCAATTAAAAGACACAGACTGGCAAACTGGATAAGGAGTCAGGACCCATCAGTGTGCTGTATTCAGGAAACCCATCTCACGTGCAGAGACACACATAGACTCAAAATAAAGGGATGGAGGAAGATCTATCAAGCAAATGGAAAACAAAAAAAGGCAGGGGTTGCAATCCTAGTCTCTCATAAAATTGACTTTAAACCAACAAAGATCAAAAGAGACAAAGAAGGCCATTACATAATGGTAAAGGGATCAATTCAACAAGAAGAGCTAACTATCATAAATATATATGCACCCAACACAGGAGCACCCACATTCATAAAGCAAGTCCTGAGTGACCTACAAAGGGACTTAAACTCCCACACAATAATAATGGGAGATTTTAACACCCCACTGTCAACATTAGAAAGATCAACGAGACAGAAAGTTAACAAGGATATCCAGGAATTGAACTCAGCTCTGCACAAAGTGGACCTAATAGACATCTACAGAACTCTCCACCACAAATCAACAGAATATACATTTTTTTCAGCACCACACCACACCTATTCCAAAACTGACCACATAGTTGGAAGTAAAGCTCTCCTCAGCAAATGTAAAAGAACAGAAATTATAACAAACTGTCTCTCAGACCACACAGTGCAATCAAACTAGAACTCAGGATTAAGAAACTCACTCAAAACCGCTCAACTACATGGAAACTGAACAACCTGCTCCTGAATGACTATTGGGTACATACTGAAATGAAGGCAGAAATAAAGATGTTCTTTGAAACCAACGAGAACAAAGACACAACATACCAGAATCTCTGGGACACATTCAAAGCAGTGTGTAGAGGGAAATTCATAGCACTAAATGCCCACAAGAGAAAGCAGGAAAGATCCAAAATTGACACCCTAACATCACAATTAAAAGAACTAGAAAAGCAAGAGAAAACACATTCAAAAGCTAGCAGAAGGCTAGAAATAACTAAATCAGAGCAGAACTGAAGGAAATAGAGACACAAAAAACCCTTCAAAAAATTAATGAATCCAGGAGCTGGTTTTTTGAAAAGATCAACAAAATTGATAGACCGCTAGCAAGACTAATAAAGAAGAAAAGAGAGAAGAATCAAATAGACACAATAAAAAATGAAAAAGGGGATATTACCACCGATCCCACAGAAATACAATCTACCATCAGAGAATACTACAAACACCTCTATGCAAATAAACTAGAAAATCTAGAAGAAATGGATAAATTCCTTGACACATACACCCTCCCAAGACTAAAACAGGAAGAAGTTGAATCTCTGAATAGAACAATAACAGGCTCTGAAATTGTGGCAATAATCAATAGCTTACCAACCAAAAAGAGTCCAGGACCTGATGGATTCACAGCCGAATTCTAACAGAGATACAAGGAGAAACTGGTACTATTCCTTCTGAAACTATTCCAATCGATAGAAAAAGAGGGAATCTTCCCTAACACATTTTATGAAGCCAGCATTGTCCTGATACCAAAGCCTGGCAGAGACATAACCAAAAAAGAGAATTTCAGACCAATATCCTTGATGAACATTGATGCAAAAATCCTCAATAAAATACTGGCAAACCGAATCCAGCAGCACATCAAAAAGCTTATACAACATGATCAAGTGGGCTTCATCCCTGGGATGTAAGGCTGGTTCAACATACACAAATCAATAAATGTAATCCAGCATATAAACAGAACCAAAGACAAAAACCACATGATATCTCAATAGATGCAGAAAAGGCCTTTGACAAAATTCAACGATGCTTCATGCTAAAAACTCTCAATAAATTAGGTACTGATGGGACGTATCACAAAATAATAAGAGCTATCTATAACAAACCCACAGCCAATATCATACTGAATGGGAAAAAACTGGAAGCATTCCCTTTGAAAACTGGCACAAGACAGGGATGCCCTCTCTCACCACTCCTATTCAACATAGTGCTGGAAGTTCTGGCCAGAGCAATCAGGCAGGAGAAGGAAATAAAGGGTATTCAATTAGGAAAAGAGGAAGTCAAATTGTCCCTGTTTGCAGATGACATGATTGTATATCTAGAAAACCCCATTGTCTCATCCCAAAATCTCCTTAAGCTGATTAGCAACTTCAGCAAAGTCTCAGGATACAAAATCAATGTACAAAAATCACAAGCATTCTTGTACACCAATCACAGACAAACAGAGAGCCAAATCAAGAGTGAACTCCCATTCACAATTGCTTCAAAGAGAATAAAATACCTAGGAATCCAACTTACAAGGGATGTGAAGGACCTCTTCAAGGAGAACTACAAGCCACTGCTCAATGAAATAAAAGAGGACACAAACAAATGGAAGAACATTCCATGCTCATGGGTTGGAAGAATCAATATCGTGAAAATGGCCATACCGCCCGGGGTAATTTATAGATTCAATGCCATCCCCATCAAGCTACCAATGACTTTCTTCACAGAATTGGAAAAAACTACTTTAAAGTTCATATGGAACCAAAAAAGAGCCCGCATCGTCAAGTCAATCCTAAGCCAAAAGAACAAAGCTGGAGGCGTCATGCTACCTGACTTCAAACTATACTACAAGGCTACAGTAACCAAAACAGCATGGTACTGGTACCACAACAGAGACATAAATCAATGGAACAGAACAGAGTCCTCAGAAATGATGCTGCATATCTACAACAATCTGATCTTTGACAAACCTGACAAAAACAAGAAATGGGGAAAGGATTCCCTATTTAATAAATGGTGCTGGGAAAACTGGCTAGCCATATGTAGAAAGCTGAAACTGGATCCCTTCCTTACACCTTATACAAAAATTAATTCAAGATGGATTAAAGACTTAAATGTTAGACCTAAAACCATTAAAATCCTACAAGAAAACATAGGTAATACCATTCAGGACATAGGCGTGGGCAAGGACTTCATGTCTAAAACACCAAAAGCAATGGCAACAAAAGCCAAAATTGACAAATGGGATCTAATTAAACTAAAGAGCTTCTGCACAGCAAAAGAAACTACCATCAGAGTGAACAGGCAACCTACAGAATGGGAGAAAATTTTTGCAACCTACTCATCTGACAAAGGGCTAATATCCAGAATCTACAATGAACTCCAACAAATTTACAAGAAAAAAACAAACAACCCCATCAAAAAGTGGGCGAAGGACAGGAACAGACACTTCTCAAAAGAAGACATTTATGCAGCCAAAAAACACATGAATAAATGCTCATCATCACTGGCCATCAGAGAAATGCAAATCAAAACCACAGTGAGATACCATCTCATACCAGTTAGAATGGCCATCATTAAAAAGTCAGGAAACAACAGGTGCTGGAGAGGATGTGGAGAAATAGGAACACTTTTACACTGTTGGTGGGACTGTAAACTAGTTCAACCATTGTGGAAGTCAGTGTGGCAATTCCTCAGGGATCTAGAACTAGAAATCCCATTTGACCCAGCCATCCCATTACTGGGTATATACCCAAAGGACTATAAATCATGCTGCTATAAAGACACATGCACACGTATGTTTACTGCAGCACTATTCACAATAGCAAAGACTTGGATCCAACCCAAATGTCCAACAACGATAGACTGGATTAAGAAAATGTGGCACATATACACCATGGAATACTATGCAGCCATAAAAAATGATGAGTTCATGTCCTTTGTAGGGACATGGATGAAACTGGGAAACATCATTCTCAGTAAAGTATCGCAAGGACAAAAAGCCAAACACCGCATGTTCTCACTCATAGGTGGGAATTGAACAATGAGAACTCATGGACACAGGAAGGGGAACATCACACTCCGGGGACTGTTGTGGGGTGGGGGGAGGGAGGAGGGACAGCATTAGGAGATATACCTAATGCTAAATGACGAGCTAATGGGTGCAGCAAAACAACATGGCACATGGATACATATGTAACAAGCCTGCACATTGTGCACATGTACCCTAAAACCTAAAGTATAATAATAATAAAAAAAAGAATATAAAAAAATTTATCTAAAAGTCGTATGTAAGAAGCAAAAGCGCTAACACTGGAAAACCAATGTTGAAAAGAATCCAGTTTTCAATGATACCACCTGTTCCTCCTCGAAAGCTAATTAAAATACTCCTTAGGAAACATAAAAAAAAAAAAAAAGAATTGAATAGCAAACTAATTAGTGATCTTAAAAGCATTCATAAGATAGATGAAAGTTCATAAAATGCACACATATTCAAAAACAAATTAGTTCAGTTTCACATTGCATTCAAAATATTTTATATTTTTAGACATTGATGCTTATATCAAATGTAAGTGAAATTTTATTAACATAGTCTAATGATCAGTTAGACAATAAGATAAAATACAAATTTCAAGTTTGGAAACAATGCAAGTTTAATACATTAAAATACAGAGAAAATGGTGATGTTTCTAAGAGTACTTCATTCAGTATCTGATAGCCAGCACATGCCTTTGAAGAATTTTTTTTCCACAAACTAAATTTATGGTTAGTCAAGTTTTGCTATTTCTACGTAATTCCTCGTTTATTTGGGTTTGTTTATGATACAATTTTCATAGAAATACTTATAAAAAGAAATTTTAAGCCAGGCGCAGTGGCTCACACCTGTAATCCCAGCACTTTGGGAGGCCGAGGGGGGTGAATCACGAGGTCAGGAGTTCAGGACCATCCTGGCCAACATAGTGAAACCCCGTCTTTACTAAAAATACAAAAGATTGGCTGAGCATGGTCGCAGGCACCCATAATCCAAGCTACTCGGGAGGCTGAGGCAGGAGAATTGTTTGAACCCGGGAGGGGAGATGGAGGTTGCAGTGAGCTGAGATCACTCCACTGCACTCCAGCCTGGGTGACAGTGCAAGACTCTGTCTCAAAAAATAAAAAAAAAAAAAAGAAAAGAAATTTGTAATTTATTTTATCAAATTAGTGTGATTTAATGTCAGTAACACAAATAGTAAAGGAATGCACGGTGATTTATTTGTATGGTGTTTTGTAGGAAAGGACATTTGAATTTTCTGTCAAGGTTATGAAAATGATTTCTGAAAGCTCTCAAAGATTTTCATTAACTAAATCAATAACAGTAATATTTAATTGCATTCACTAATAGATTTTCCTTTTATTTTAAAAAGTCGGATATTTATTAAATAAGTGCATGCCAGCAACTATATGGACAAAAGACAAAGCAAAATATGAAAGAGGCGGAAAGCATTACGGTATGTGGTTGAAAACATTGCTTGAAAGTTTTAAAATAACCTGCAGAGCCCCAACTCCTTGTAACAGGCCCTTATTTATTTTGCTCATGAAGCTTTATTTTCAAAATGAAGTTTCCTTTGCAGCTGGCCCAGTGGGATAGCAGGGTTTTTATCTTGTCCTTTGTCCCTAGATCAACCAAGTCATCTATGAATAGTTAGTGGAATCAGCTGAGTAAGATCATTTGCAGATGGAGTTGCTGGGAGATATATATATATATGTGTGTGTGTGTGTGTGTGTGTGTGTGTGTATGTGTGTGCACTAATTTGGATACGTGAGATTTTCTTCTAAATATAATGCATACTCTATAATCCCAGTGGTCAATAATAATCTCTCCACCTATGTGAAGGTCTTTGAGACAAGTGCACCTATCTTTCTTTGTATTCTGTCATTGTGATCCATAGATACCAATTACTCTGGTCTTCCCTCATTTTAATCTGATTGCTCCCAGCTCTCTGTGCACGCCAAGCTTCCTCTCCAGTATCCATATGCCACATGTTTTTCCTCATCCATGTTATTGCCCAAATCCATGCCCTCTAAGTGAAACTTTATTTCCATGTTTCTAGGTCATCCCTGTTCTCCAACAACTAGGTTAACCACTTCTTCTAAAAATTCTTCCATGCTTAGATGAAACTGATCTCACCCTCTCTGAGTGGTTCCCAAGTTTTAGTATGCACATGTAAATGCTCCTTGAAGCTAATTATGCTGCAGTTACCAGGCTCTGTCCCTAGATATTTGGTAAAATAATTCTGATGCATACAATCCAGAAACATCTTTTGAGAACCTTCTTACATAAAACTTCTATGAGCCACAGTGGTATTTCAACTTCACATCACTGCACCTTAAAGGTAGAACTATTTTTTTTTGTGTGTGTGGTTCAGTACCCTTTCCCTATTACTTTAAGAGCACTTGTTCATGCATTGCAAGCCCTTGAGTTACTCCTGAGAGAAAGAAAGGAGCTAGCAAATACTTAAGAAATCGAGTTAGCTTTATTAAATGAGTCAATTTTAGGTTTGAATATAAATCCACTTTTATAAAGTATGAACTTGGTCATTTGGCCACTTTATAAAGTATGAACTTGGTCAAGTTGCTTAGCTCTTCTGAACTTTGGATATCACAACTATAAATGGGAATAATAATAAAAATGGGAACAATCACTTGATTATAATCAAATGGGAAAAAAATCAAATATTTAGTGTTTTATTCTCCCTTATTCATGTTTTCAAAAGAGAACTTCACCTCAAGAAAAACACTCTTGGAGTAACATGTCCCATAGAGCTACTTACTGATTCAATATTTACTCTCCCTTTACATTAACAGAATCCCAATAATTGAGGGAAGCAATATGCCCAGTTAAAATCTACACACCAAGCCTAGTTTTCAGCTAGGGATAATCATGTGATGTTGGTCAGTAAGATGTATGTAGAAGTCCTTGGGTAGAAATGCAGAGAAAAGCTCTTCGTATAAGATAGGGGATGGGATGTAGGGATAAACTAAACTTGTTTGCGACACTTTGCCTTTTGCCTTTTCGTTTTCTAGAACATAGATTATGAACATAATTGTTTAAGCAGCTATATCTTAGCTTCCAGGGAAAATCTAAAAGAATCACAAAATCCTTTGCCCTGATATTTTAATGCCACCAACCATACACCTACAAATTTCTTGTCATTAGACAAAAATAAAACAATTACATTGGTTAATCCACTGTTTGGAATGTCTGTTACTAGCATTCAAATGCAATTTCTAACTGGAAAAAAGAAAACAAACAAACATAAAACACCAAAAACCTTCTTTCACTTCTTACTCCCATTCTTCAAAAGAAGAGAGTATTTATTTGTGAGACTAAGAAAGGACATGAATTAAAATCACCAAGTTTCTGTTCTCCTGTGGGTAGGAGTAGATGTTGAATGGATGAATTTAATACTGAGAGAAAACTATTTAGGAAGATCATTAGGATTCAAGTTGATTCGCAGAATTCATTGCACTCTCCAATGCAGCTCCAATAATAAAGCTGACATTTTGACCCATCATCAAACCTACATTATACCTACATTGTGGGGTTGTTGTGAGGTTTTACACAGCATTGCATATAAAATGCCTAGTCTAGCACCTGATATATAAGTCTTGTTGACCATCACTATGACCATTCTTATCACTATCATCTTCATTTTGAAGATTCTTTCTTTTGTTAAGTCACAGTTATTCTCCTGCTGGCTTTAGGCTGCTGTTTTAATTTCCCCAAGTCTCCCTCTAGTTGTGATCTTTGGCTTTGATTTACCCTACACATTTATGCACTTCTTTTTCTTGCCTACTTGGTTCTAATTTTTCCTGCCTCCAGCCGGTTGGCAATTTCTCCTTTTGATGTCTATCTTGGCATTAAATAATGTTTAATAAATATATGTCAATGTTACCAAGCATACCATCTGAAACAAAATTGCCATTCAGCCAGTGTAAACTGAATGTGAGTCTTACAAATCCTTGCCTTAGCTTCCTCAATTCCTGGTCACTTGAGTTATCTCCACAACCCTTGGCCACTAGCTGCCCTGACGAGCATGACACATTGACAGGTTGGCTGTCTACATACACTAGGACTTTGGTGCAGGTCTTGGTTCTCTCATCCCTAACCCAGCCTGAGACATTCTGCTCCTGATAATAAAAAAACACATTTTCCTTTTATATATAGTATTCCATATCTTCTAATACATCTGTAAAAATACTTTTGACCTAGTAATTTAATGATGCTTCTTGTAACACCATAAAAAAGAAAAAATATTGCCAAATGTTGCCAAAGGAGAGAATAGACAGAAATAAAGAACAGTAATGCAAATGAAGCTTTTCATTTAGACTTTTGTTAAAGTGGCTGAGAAAATATTCTTTTGGCCAAGAAATGTGCTATTATCAACAGCTTCCAAAATTTTGGCCTTTAAAAATCATGTTTATATTATTCTTATTAAGACATCAAATATGTAATTAAATAACTCTCTCTTTAAATGCAATAACGGTGCCTTCCAGACCAATGCCCATCACAAATAGCCAGCCAGATTATGCTCTGTACAGCTTCAGGAGTCCTCATTCCCGTAGATTATGATATGAATAGTGGCCCTTGAGTTTTACATGGTAGCCCAAGTCCAGCTTCTACCCAACTGATCAATGATTTTTTAATTATGTTGGACCATCTTTGTTGAATAGATAAAAAATAAGATATAGATTTGAAAAAAAATAGTTATAACATGTTAGAAGAGCTTTCTGCAAAACATAATTTTGGAAAAGTTATGTTTCCATTGGGATCAAAATTGTCCATTCTATTAAGTTACTGAATGAAACATAAAAACTAAAGGTAAATTTATACCTTAGGGGGCTGCTGATATTTAAAGGTTGGAGGTAGAAGAGGGTTGGACTTGGTGGAAATCCTAAGAAGTAACTGTGTAATTAAAGTGAACTATAGATAAAATTAGAAAGTGAAACTAATAAGAAACGCTTAGCCTGTTTTAGAATCATTCAAGTTATTCTCAACAATTCTATTTATTATTTCCTTTAAATGTATTCTTTTGCTAAATATAATTAGTTGCATACATTTTTGAAAACCTGCAATGAATACTTTTTTATGGTAACTACTTAAATGCCAAGATTTAAATTTCAAAATACTGATCGTTTCCACAAACAAAGATAAAACATATTTTTATACTCTCAGAGTGTATTTTCTATTGCCAAAGTACTGTGTTTACAATAAACTTTTAAAAATTCTCCATATTTTAACCTTTGTCCACTACCACCAAAAAGCTCCAAATAATACTCTTTAAGCTGAAGCCAAGGAAATGTGCGTATGCTATACGAGTGTCCTAGTGACCAGGCTGTGATGTGTGGCCTTGCACTCTCATCTACAATTGAATAGTTCAAGAGTGGACACGTGAGTCAGATGGATTATATCCAAGCTGACATTTAAAGGTCTTGATTTGGGAATGTGCGTGGCACCCTGGCACACTGAAAGTGAGACTAGGTAGAACAGTGGGTGAAAATGACAGTGGCTGAGGTGAAGCTCTGCTGGTAGATAGGGCCCAGAACACACTCAGAACAGGCCTCACAAAGGATTTCGAATCTTTTTCTAAGTGCTGTGGGAAACCATTGAAGAGCTCTAAGTAGAGGAATCACATACTTATATTTGTTTTTAAAATATCACCCTACTGCTTCTGGCTTTGAGAATAACTGGTAGCAGATCAGCCTGCCAGCCATAAACTATTGGAAAACTCGAAAAATATGTGCAACAGCTCTTTTCAGGCACTGGAAAACAGACACTAAGGAACTGTGTTTGCAATGAGGAGTGGAACAAATGAGGAATGTCCTACAATCGCCCAGGATTTCTGCCTGGAGGCACTTCCTAGATTTAGACACCAGCAGACGAAACCCAAGCAAGGCATGCCAATCATATTTAGCTGAAGAGACAGAGATCAAAGTTCAGTTGGAGGAGGCGAGGCAGCTGGAATTTGTAGGGCATTGTACCAGAGAGGAGGGCACTATGCAGTAAAAGAGTTCCAGAAATCTCTATACAGATTTCCTGGAATCTTTGGCTGAGCTGTAAATGCAGAGAAGAGACTACACAAAGCCTTGCAAAACAAACAAGTACCAGGAAAAGAACAAATCCTGGTTGGCGGGAGGGAGTTGGCAGAAGGAGTATCTCCGTTCTGGACATTTGGGAAGAACCAGAATCCTGCTGAATATATGTTGCCAGCTGCACTTAAGTGTCAACCTTAGGAAAAGAGACTTCTGCCAAAATATGGTGACTTACTGGAAACCAAAACATTGGTATTTAGTGTCCCTTTTCACTAGATACACCGCTCCCCGGGGCATTGTGAGGGAGCAGAGAGCTGCTTTTCAACCTCCACTCTCTCAAAGACCTAGAACCAATCTGGTATAAGCCCTCAAAAGACTCTAGTTAGTCACCTTTCCTAGAAATCCAAGAACTCCCATACTCCTGCCTGAACTATGCATCATAAATCCCATAAATAAGCCCAGACCTGAACAAAAAAAAGTCAAGACTTATTGGGCTTATGGGTATCTGGTAACTTCTGCTTTAAACCTGCAGCACAAAAGCCTCTGAGGTAAAAGACCACATTACGGGGTCCCTTTTAAAAAAATTATGTTTAATGATACAGGAGGTAAATGTAATTCCAACAGCAGTAAGAACAAAATACAAATAATGTCTCAATAAATTAATCTGTCACACTGAGTATCTATTTTATGAATTCAAACCAAATGTGCTTAATCATCAAGGGTTGTATTTAATATATTTTTTTAACATGCCATTTGTACTTCCATTTAATTTTGATGATATGAACAGGAGATGGAAATACTGGGTAGAAGAGGGCAGTCTACGCCTGTAATCCCACACTTTGAAAGGCCGAGGGGCACGGATCACCTGAAGTCAAGAGTTCGAGACCAGCCTTGGCAACATGGTCTCTACTAAAAATACAAAAAAATAAAAATTAGCTGGGCGTGGTGCCATGTGCCTGTAGTCCTAGCTATTCGGGGAGGCTGAGGCAGGAGAATCACTTGAACCCAGGAGGCGGAGGTTGCAGTGAGCCAAGATCATGCCACTGCACTCCACCGTGAGTGAAAGAGGGAGAATCCATCTCAAACAAAAAAAAAAAAAAAAAAAAGAAGAAGAAGAAGAAGAGGGTGGTTCCCCAGCAAAGCCCCTACTCTCAAGCCTGGACACCCATGGCCCTAAATGAGAACAGGTATTTCTGTTTTCTCACCCAAAAAGTTGCCTTTTGGCCTGCCATGTCCTTATCCTGTATCCCAGGCTCCAGAACAGACCAGCAGATGAGGAGATAAGACAAGCAGATGAACAGCAGAATGACACAGCAGAGAAAGAGAGAATAGGGGGATTGTCGGAGTACTGAGAGGAGTTCGGCTGGGGGTGGTCAGAGAGGAGTTTAGCAGCTGGATGGGCCAACTCCAAGGGAAGATCATCTTCCCACTCCATCCCCCCTTCTGGCTCCCCATCCATTCCACTGAGGGCCACCTCCACCACTCAATAAAATCTCACATTCGCTTGAGTTCCCAGCACTTTGGGAGGCTGAGGCAGGCAGATCATGAGGTCAGGGGTTCCAGTCCAGCCTTGTCAATATGGTGAAGCCCCATCTCTACTAAAAATACAAAAATCAGCCAGGTGTGGTGGTGCACACCTGTAATCCCAGCTACTTGGGAGGTTAAGGCAGAAGAATCGCTTGAACCCAGGAGGCAGAGGTTCCAGTGAGCTGAGATAGTGCCACTGCACTCCAGCCTGGGCAACAGAGCGAGACTGCATCTCAGAAAACAAACAAACAAACAAAAAAACCTCACATTCATCCTTCAAGTCCATGCATGATCCAATTCTTCCAGGACACTGGGCAAGAGCTCAGGATACAGAAAACTGTCACTCTGGCCTTCTGCCCTTGCAAAAAGGCAGAGAGTCCACTGAACTTGTTAACACTTAAAGCCATGTGCAGACAGCAAGGCTAAGACAGCATTGTAACACTGGGGTTGCAGGCACCCACCCCTAGACACTACCACAGGGCTGGAGCCCAAAGCACTGGCCCCAGCCTCTGCACCTTCCCGTCTGCATGCTCCCCTTCCTGCAAGGGGTTGGAGCAGCGGTGGCAACTGAACAAGTGTGCCACAACCCTGTTCCACGTCCTGCAAGGGGGATCAGGGAACTCTTCAGTTTCATGACGACGAGATGCTCTGAGAAGCCATCATTGAACCCGATACATGCTGGTTGGCCTTCAGCTTGCTTTGATTAGTTTATCATCATGCTTAAACTGGATATGGAGATTCAAAAGGAACTAAGGTAGAACCAAGCACAGCCAAATGAAGTTACCCTGTCATAACTTTACAACTTCTGAGATATCATAATTTTACAACAAAACATTGGAGATATTTTCTGGACCAAATCACAGAGAAGTAAACCCAAACAGAGCCTGGCAGTCTTCCCCAACTGTGGAAAGAGGTCAAATTTGCAAGAGTGGGATAGCTGGATTTGTGAGGCACTGTCCCAGAGAGGAGGCAGCTACACAGAGGAAGAATTTCAGAAATCACCACAGAAATCCCCAGGAGTTTTTTGGGACCAAAAGCAAACATTAAAATAAGAATAGGCATACAAAAAGCAGGAGTGCAAATACACTTACAATAATCAGGAATGACTGTAGTCCCTCAGCTACATGCTTACTGGTTTTTGTTTAGTATTGACTGTTTTCTGTACATTAAAGGGTGAAAGAAAAAGAAACTTTAAAAATGTGCTGGGTACCTTCTATGTGCAAAACTTTGAATGACAGATTTGATTTTACCATTTCAAAGAATAGAAACTAGCAAACAAGAGTAAAGGTGAGTTGTTCATCTCTTGCCTGTAGAAAAAATAACGTGCTTCTTTTTGTTGTAGAGCCGAGGAGTCTCCCTATGTTGCCCAAGCTGGTCTTGAACTCCTGGGCTCAAGGGATCCTCCTGCCTTGATCTCTGAAAGTGCCGGGATTATAGGCATGAGCCACTGCACCTGGCCAGCAATGAGCTTCTTAATAATTGTTTTCAATGAAGACAATGAAGGGTTGTTCTGAGGAAGATGCTCACCTGTTCTACATCTCTCCTGCAAGCAAATCTAAAGGCAAAAGAGTGCAGCTCTAACCAAGTCATAAGGAATGCCCTCTTGACTCTGAGGCTGTTTAGTAACAAGAACTACCAAGGGACTCTAAATGGGGTCCTGCTATTAGAGATCGTTAAATCTAGGACTGACAATTGTCTGTTTGAAATAGTTACGGGCTCATATTAAAAAATGAGAACTGATTAGGTAAATTGGGAGAGCAAAAGGGCAAGGCAGTATCTGTTATTGATGATTTTCAGATTGCTGAATTAAAATGCTTATTTCATTTGAGCAGAAGGATTTAACAGCCAAAATCACACTTAACCATGCATGAAAAGAGCCACCGTTAAAAAATGGCTGATAAAAATGATTACTCAATTTTAAAAGCCTGCATTGTTTAACTTAATTGATGCAAACTTTAGAGAACTGAGTCAGAATTTTGTAAAATGAACAAGCTCAATCCAACTAATACATGTGCAGAGTGCCCTCTAAAATTTTGAAAATAATACTTGGGTGTAAATGACTACATTGGATCACAAGATACTTTACCATGCAACTTAGAAGATCTTTTTGACATTTAGAGGAGAATGTATGTAACACTAGGAATGGGTAAAGTGAAGGACACTAATACTTGATCTACATGTTATGCTTCACTCTTACAATGCTCTCATTACTCTTTATGCACGTTCTTCATCTACATAACCAATAAGAGTTTCACATAAGGCAGATGATGCTACTCGACATTTGGCACAGGTAGTACTTATAAATACCTTACAATTTGGCGTCCATCTATGAGATTGGTAGAAAGGGCAGATTCATATTCAAAAAGTACACTAACTCATATTAAATGTGTTCAGAGTTAGGTTCAGTATAGGTATATAAGGCATGAGTCATATAAAAAGTGAATGTATATAAAATGCTGTGTAAGTCATAGGAAAATAATACACTGAAGAGTAAAACATATAAACTGAAACTATAAATAAAGATAAACTGTAATGGCCATTAATTGTTAGTGTACACTAATGTATATTTATACATTCATATTAATATATGTACATTAAATTCACGTGTGTATTGTGCGTAGTGGGAGATCAGACCAGAAAGAGTGCTAGCAGATTGTTGCAACTTCTTTTTGTTTAATCATAGTCTCTAGTATCTTCCTTTTTGGGGGGTAAGAAATACATTTTTAAAAATCCTTTCATATTTTGTTCATTCAATGAATGAGTTTACAAAATAAAATTCTTTTCAATATGTGTTTTTAGTCTTATTCATAAGGGAAAACAAAGTAGGCAGAGAGCTTTTCAGATTTTAATTCTGTCATAATTACTTACATGTGCAAATACATAGAAAAGTTTAGTCAAACAGTTAGGCAGCTAATTGTGTTGAAAATACAATTGCATGCTCACAAAGATAATCAAGCCCCTAGGGTGTACACTTCTGTTTCAGAACTATTTTTAGGCCCCCAGGAACTTCAGCCACCTCTTGACTCCTGGAAAACAATGTCAAAATCCAACTAACTGAATGTGGCCCAGCATTTATTTCAAAGCGACAACACTAAATTTGATTGCAAAGTAACAGTAAGAAATTAAAAGTTTAAAAGCCGGCAACTGTGAATGTGACAAATAGAAATGTTCCTGCTATCAATTTTCTACACATACAGTGAATAAATTGTGTTACATAAGGAACTGATGTTCTTCACAGTAGGGAAACAGGCATTTATTGCAAATCCTAAATTTGATAGGAAAATTTACTTTCTTTTCTTACTCTGTGTCAAAAAATATTTTTGGAACATTTAAAATGATCCTGAGATTGCAATTGTTTATCACTACCCATGCTAAAATAGATACATTAAGGTGTTAAGGACCTAAAGAATTTGGAAATGTCCTTCAGGAGAAAAATTCCTGAAATTTCATTATACATGTGGCATATATTTCTTTGTCATTGTAGTTCAAATTTTGCATTCTAGAATCAATTATCCTATCAATTTTCCCTTGAAAATATTATCTCTAATCGTATTCTCTCCCTTTAAAAATCTTCAAGTGCAATTCTTAGGACCCTATAATATGATTTTTAAAATTTTTTCCATTGTGTATATTGATTTTAGAAAGAGAATATGAAAAGAATTGTGATTGGCTTTTAAATAAATTTTCTTAAAACTGTAGCGAGAATACTTTGTCATAATTTACATTTTATGTGTCACTATGTTTATAAACACTATGTATTTGTTTCTCATTTTATTATGTCACCTTGCATTATAACTAAGATGTTATCTCTGTTTGTTTCTTACCTTCAATCATTTTATGAGAGAAATACCAGTTACTTACTCAGGAAAGATGATTTGAAATATGGAAAAGAAAATTATTTCCAATGAGAGAATGTCAATAATGGGAATCTAACATCACCATTCTTTTAATATTTAATAGATAGCCATTCTTGTAATATTGACATTGTGCCATGCTAATAGTATTTCAAGTGTGATCTCTGCCAAAAGGTGGGTGTCTAGGGGGTAAGAATCAATACTGACAACAATCTTTTATTTGTAGGCCTACTGAGTGTTACACATTGTGCTGACGGCTTTTAGCATATTGTATTCAATCTTGATAAGAAAGCTTCAAGGTGAGCATTAGTATTGTCATGTTATAAATGGCAAGCCAGGGCTTAGATCATTTTCCCAAGTTATAAACCTAGTAAGTAGCAGATGTGAGATTCAAACCTAGGGATACATCGTACTTAAATGTTAGATTAAGTAGTATCAAGCGGCAGCTAAGACAAGACACCTGAGCATGCTGAACGGTACCTAGCTGTGATGTTATTGTGCTCCTCTACCATTATAAGTCATTCTGAATCCTTGTCAATTCAACTCCTTATTTACTGGGAAAATTCTCACTTTTCCTTCTAAAATCAGTGTAGCTCAGACTTGTTGTCCATAGAGAAGTCTTTCTTGATGATCACAGGATTTCTTTCCTGAAATTTCATGGTCCATTTTATTACTTAAGTCTGTGTATTACTCATGTTCTCCAGAGAAACAGAACCATTTTATGCATATATAAATGAAGAATGACCAGTGCAATTACGGAGGCTGAGAAGCCCACAATATGCCTTCTGCAGGCTGGAGACCCAGTAAATCTGGTGGTATAATTTAACCTGAATCTGAAGGCCAGAGAACCACCGAGAACCAATAATGTAAATTTCAGTCCAAGGGCAGGAGAAATGTGACGAGACATTCCAGCTCAAGCAGTGAAGCAGGAAAAAGAGGGGTAAATTCATATGTATACACACACACACACACACACACATATATATACACACACACACATATATATATATATATATATATATATATAAATTTTTTTTTTTTGAGACAGACTTTCACTCTTGTTGCCCAGGCTGGAATGCAATGTGGGGATCTCAGCTCACTGCAACCTCTGCCTCCTGGATTCAAGCAATTCTCCTGCCTCAGCCTCTCGAGTAGCTGGGATTACAAGTGTGTGCCACCACATTCTGCTAATTTTTGTATTATTAGTAGAGATGGGGTTTCACCATCTTGGCCAGGCTGGTATCAAACGCCTGACCTCAGGTGATACACCCACCTCAGCCTCCTAAAGTGCTGGGATTACAGGGGTGAGCCACTGCGCCCAGCCAAAGAGGGATGAATTCTTACTTCCTCTACCTTTTGCTCTATTCTGGGACCTCAATAGATTGGATGATACCAATCACTTTGGCAGGGGTGATTGTGGGCGTTGCAATCTACTATACTGATTCCAATGCAAATCTCAGCCAGAAGCACCCTTACAGTGTAATACCCCAAAACAATGTTTCTCCTGGGCACCCTGTGGCCTACTCAAATGAACACACAAAATTAACTGTCACAGTCTATAATGGAGTATAATATGCGGCACTGCCTGGTGCACCAGTCTTTAGCTCTGCCTATAAAAACCCTAGGGCTTGAACATGTTTCAGGGAAAAAAACAAAAACAAAAACAAAACAAAACAAAAAAACCTACTACGAAAGTACTATCATATGTCAAAATACAAATGAAAGAATGAATGAACAGTTGAACAATGGGTGAATGAGTGAATGTGCATCACACATACCTGGACGAGAACAATTTAATACTTTTTTTCCTCACAGAAATAGAGTTATATCAAATATACTTGAAAAGTTTCTAGTGTTTTAAAACTGAAAAATTGATTTCGAAGAAACTTTATTTACTTTATATAACACCCTGTAAGTCATGAAGCTCAAGTAATTGGAATGTAAATTAAATTACTGAGTTACAAGGACCCATATTACAAGCTATTCCTCCTGCTGTTTTCATCAGAAACGTTCATATGATATTGCCGAATTGAATCTTTAACATCAAATAAATATTGCATGCTTGCTTAAATGGGACATGATTCCAAGCTCAAAAAATAAAATATAGAACAGCCAATTCACTGGTCGGTTGTGAAATATGAAAAGAAGTAAGCACATATTTCTTTATTTTAATTATTATACTTTAAGTTTTAGGATACATGTGCACAATGTAAATGTTTGTTACCTATGTATACATGTGCCATGTTGGTGTGCTGCACCCAGTAACTCGTCATTTAACATTAGGTATATCTCCTAATGCTATCCCTCCCCCCTTCCCCCACCCCACAACAGGCCCCGGTGTGTGATGTTCACCTTCCTGTGTCCATGTGTTCTCATCGTTCAATTCCCACCTCTGAGTGAGAACATGTGGTTTGGTATTTTTGTCCTTGCGAGAGTTTGCTGAAAATGATGGTTTTCAGCTTCATCCATGTCCGTACAAAGGACATGAACTCATCATTTTTTATGGCTGCATAGTATTCCATCGTGTATATGTGCCACATTTTCTTAATCCAGTCTATCATTGTTGGACATTTGGGTTGGTTCCAAGTCTTTGCTATTGTGAACAGTGCTGCAGTAAACATATGTGTGCATGTGTCTTTATAGCAGCATGTTTTATAATCCTTTGGGTATATACCCAGCAATGGGATGGCTGGGTCAAATAGTATTTCTAGTTCTTGATCCCTGAGGAATAGCCACACTGACTTTCACAATGCTTGAACTGGTTTACAGTCCCACCAACAGTGTAAAAGTGTTCCTATTTCTCCACATCCTCTCCAGCACCTGTTGTTTCCTGACTTTTTGATGAACGCCATTCTAACTGGAGTGGGATGGTATCTCATTGTGGTTTTGATTTGCATTTCTCTGATAGCCAGTGATGATGAGCATTTTTTCATGTGTCTTTTGGCTGCATAAATGTCTTCTTTTGAGAAGAGTCTGCTCATATCCTTCACCCACTTTTCGATGGGGTTGTTTTTTGCTTGTAAATTTGTTGGAGTTCATTGTAGATTCTGGATATTAGCCCTTTGTCACATCAGTAGATGGCAAAAATTTTCTCCCATTGTGTAGGTTGCCTGTTCAATCTGATGGTAGTTTCTTTTGCTGTGCAGAAGCTCTTTAGTTTAATTAGACCCCATTTGTCAATTTTGGCTTTTGTTGCCATTGCTTTTGGTGTTTTAGACATGAAGTCCTTGCCCATGCCTATGTCTTGAATGGTATTGCCTAGGTTTTCTTCTAGGGTTTTTATGGTTTTAGGTTTAACATTCAAGTCTTTAATCCATCTTGAATTAATTTTTGTATAAGGTGTAAGGAAGGGATCCAGTTTTAGCTTTCTACATATGGCTAGCCAGTTTTCCCAGCACCATTTATTAAATAGGGAATCCTTTCCCCATTTCTTGTTTCTGTCAGGTTTGTCAAAGATCAGATAGTTGTAGATATGCAGCCTCATTTCTGAGGACTCTGTTCTGTTCCATTGATTTATGTCTCTGTTGTGGTACCAGTACCATGCTGTTTTGGTTACTGCAGCCTTGTAGTATAGTTTGAAGTCAGGTAGCATGACGCCTCCAGCTTTGTTCTTTTGGCTTAGGATTGACTTGGCGATGTGGGCTCTTTTTTGGTTCCATATGAACTTTAAAGTAGTTTTTTCCAATTCTGTGAAGAAAGTCATTGGTAGCTTGATGGGGATGGCATTGAATCTGTAAATTACCTTGGGCAGCATGGCCATTTTCACGATATTGATTCTTCCAACCCATGAGCATGGAATGTTCTTCCATTTGTTTGTATCCTCTTTTATTTGGATTCCTAGGTATTTTATTCTCTTTGAAGCAATTGTGAATGGGAGTTCACTCATGATTTGGCTCTCTGTTTGTCTGTTATTGCTGTATAAGCATGCTTGTGATTTTTGCACATTGATTTTGTATCCTGAGACTTTGCTGAAATTGCCTATCAGCTTAAGGAGATTTTGGGCTGAGACGATGGGGTTTTCTAGATATACAATCACGTCATCTGCAAACAGGGAGAATTTGACTTCCTCTTTTCCTAATTGAATACCCTTTATTTCCTTCTCCTGCCTGATTGCCCTGGCCAGAACTTCCAACACTATGTTGAATAGGAGTGGTGAGAGAGGTTATCCCTGTCTTGTGCTAGTTTTCAAAGGGAATGCTTCCAGTTTTTGCCCATTCAGTATGATATTGGCTGTGGGTTTGTTATAGATCACTCTTATTATTTTGAGATACGTCCCATCAATACCTAATTTATTGAGAGTTTTTAGCATGAAGGTTGTTGATTTTGTCAAAGGCCTTTTCTGCGTCCATTGAGATAATCATGTGGTTTTTGTCTTTGGTTCTGTTTATATGCTGGATTACGTTTATTGATTTGCATATGTTGAACCGGCCTTGCATCCCAGGGATGAAGCCCACTTGATCATGGTAGATAAGCTTTTTGCTGTGCTACTGGATTCGGTTTGCCAGTATTTTATTGAGGATTTTTGCATCGACGTTCCTCAGGGATACTGGTCTAATATTCTCTTTTTTTCTTGTGTCTCTGCCAGGCTTTGGTATCAGGATGATGTTGGCCTCATAAAATGAGTTAGGGAGGATTCCCTCTTTTTCTATTGATTGGAATAGTTTCAGAAGGAATGGTACCAGCTCCTCCTTGTACCTCTGGTAGAATTCGGCTGTGACTCCATCTGGTCCTGGACCTTTTTTAGTTGGTAAGCTATTAATTATTGCCTCAATTTCAGAGCCTGTTATTGGTCCCTTCAGAAATTCAACTTCTTCCTGGTTTAGTCTTGGGAGGGTGTATGTGTCGATGAATTTATCCATTTCTTCTAGATTTTCTAGTTTATTTGCATAGAGGTGTTTATAGTATTCTCTGATGGCAGTTTGTATTTCTGTGGGATCGGGGGTGATATCCTGCTTATCATTTTTTATTGCATCTATTTGATTCTTCTCCCTTTTCTTCTTTATTAGTCTTGATAGCGGTCTATCAATTTTGTTGACCGTTTCAAAAAACCAGCTCCTGGATTCATTAATTTTTTGAAGGGTTTTTTGTGTCTCTATCTCCTTCAGTTCTGCTCTGATTTTAGTTATTTCTTGCCTTCTGCTAGCTTTTGAATGTGTTTGCTCTTGCTTTTCTAGTTCTTTTAATTGTGATGTTAGGGTGTCAATTTTAGACCTTTCCTGCTTTCTCTTGTGGGCATTTAGTGCTATAAATTTCCCTCTACACACTGCTTTGAATGTGCCCCAGAGATTCTGGTATGTTGTATCTTTGTTCTCGTTGGTTTAAAGAACATCTTTATTTCTGCCTTCATTTCGTTTTACCCAGTAGTCATTCAGGAGCATGTTGTTCAGTTTCCATGTAGTTGAGTGGTTTTCAGTGAGTTTCTTAATCCCGAGTTCTAGTTTGATTGCACTGTGGTCTGAGAGACAGTTTGCTGTAATTCCTGTTCTTTTACATTTGCTGAGGAGTGCTTTACTTCCAACTATGTAGTCAATTTTGTAATCGGTGTGGTGTGGTGCTGAAAAGAATGTATATTCTGTTGTTTTGGGGTGGACAGTTCTGTAGATGTCTATTAGGTCTGCTTGGTGCAGAGCTGAGTTCAGTTCCTGGATAACCTTGTTAACTTTCTGTCTCGTTCATCTGTCTAATGTTGACAGTGGGGTGTTAAAGTCTCCCATTATTATTGTGTGGGAGTCTAAGTCTCTTTGTATGTCTCTAAGGACTTGCTTTATGAATCTGGGTGCTCCTGTATGTGGTGCATATATATTTAGGACAGTTAGCTCTTCTTGTTGAATTGATCCCTTTACCATTATGTAATGGCCTTCTTTGTCTCTTTTGATCTTTGTTTGGTTTAAAGTGTGTTTTATCAGAGACAAGGATTGCAACCTCTGCCTTTTTTTGTTTTCCATTTGCTTGGTAGATCTTCCTCCATCCCTTTATTTGAGCCTATGTGTGTCTCTGCAAGTGAGATGGGTTTCCTGAATACAGCACACTGATGGGTCTTGACTCTATCCAATTTGCCAGTCTGTGTCTTTTAATTGGAGCATTTAGCCCATTTACATTTAAGGTTAATATTGTTATGTGTGAATTTGATCCTGTCATTATGATGTTAGTTGGTTATTTTGCTCGTTAGTTGATGCAGTTTCTTCCTAGCCTTGATGGTCTTTACAGTTTGGCATGTTTTTGCAGTGGCTGGTACTGGTTTTTCCTTTCCATGTGTAGTGCTTCCTTCAGGAGCTCTTTTTGTCACCACTAGGCCTGGTGGTGATAAAATCTCTCAGAGTTTGCTTTCTGTAAAGTATTTTATTTCTCCTTCACTTATGAAGCTTAGTTTGGCTGGATGTGAAATTCTGGGTTGAAAATTCTTTTCTTTAAGAATGTTGATTATTGGCCCCCACTCTCTTCTGGCTTGTAGAGTTTCTGCCGAGAGGTTGGCTTTAAGTCTGATGGGCTTCCCTTTGTGGGTAACCCGACCTTTCTCTCTGGCTGCCCTTAACATTTTTTCCTTCATTTCAACTTTGGTGAATCTGACAATTATGTGTCTTGGAGTTGCTCTTCTCGAGGAGTATCTTTGTGGTGTTCTCTGTGTTTCCTGAATTTGAATGTTGGCCTGCCTTGCTAGATTGGGGAAGTTCTCCTGGATAATATTTTGCAGTGTTTTCCAACTTGGTTCCATTCTCCCCATCACTTTCAGGTACACCAATCTGACATAGATCTGGTCTTTTCACATAGTCCCATATTCCTTAGAGGCTTTGTTTCTTTTTATTCTTTTTTCTCTAAACTTCTCTTCTCGCTTCATTTCATTCATTTGCTCTTACATCACTGATACTCTTTCTTCCAGTTGATCGAATCAGCTACTGAGGCTTGTGCATTCGTCGCGTAGTTCTCGTGCTATGGTTTTCAGTTCCATCAGGTCCTTTAAGGACTTCTCTGCATTGGTTATTCTAGTTAGCCATTCGTCAAATGTTTTTTCAAGGTTTTTAACTTCTTTACCATGGATTCGAACTTCCTCCTTTAGCTCTGAGTAGTTTGATTGTCTGAAGCATTCTTCTCTCAACTCATCAAAGTCATTCTCTGTCCAGCTTTGTTCCATTGCTGGTGAGGAGCTGCGTTCCTTTGCAGGAGGAGAGGCACTCTGATTTTTAGTGTTTCCAGTTTTTCTGCTCTGTTTTTTCCCCATCTTTGTGGTTTTATCTACCTTTGGTTTTTGATGATGGTGACGTACAGATGGTGTTTTGGTGTGGATGTCCTTTCTGTTTGTTAGTTTTCCTTCTAACAGTCAGGACCCTCAGCTGCAGGTCTGTTGGAGTTTGCTGGAGGTCCACTCCAGACCCTCTTTGCCTGGGTTTCAGCAGCGGAGGCTGCAGAACAGCAGATATTGGTGAACAGCAAATGTTGCTGCCTGATCGTTCCTCTGGAAGTTTTGTCTCAGAGGAGTACCCGGCCATGTCAGGTGTCAGTCTGCCCCTACTTGGGGGTGCCTCCCAGTTAGGCTACTCGGAGGTCAGGGACCCACTTGAGGAGGCAGTCTGTCCATTCTCAGATCTCCAGCTGCGTGCTGGGAGAACCACTACTCTCTTTAAACCCATCAGACAGGGACATTTAAGTCTGCAGAGGTTTCTGCTGACTTTTGTTTGGCTATGTTCTACCCCCAGAGGTGGAGTCTACAGAGGCAGGTAGGCCTCCTTGAGCTGCGGTGGGCTCCACCCAGTTCGAGGTTCCTGGGCGCTTTGTTTACCTACTCTGGCCTCAGCAATGGTGGGTGCCCCTCCCCCAGCCTTGCTGCTGCCTTGCAGTTTGATCTCAGACTGCTGTGCTAGAAATGAGTGAGGCCCCATGCTCGTAGGACCCTCCGAGCCAGGTGCAGAATATAATCTGCTCGTGTGCCATTTGCTAAGACTGTTGGAAAAGCGCAGTATTAGGATGGGAGTGACACAATTTTCCAGGTGCCATCTGTCACGCCTTTCTTTGACTAGGAAAGGGAATTCCCTGACCCCTTGCACTTCCTGGGTGAGGCGATGCCTCGCCCTGCTTCGGCTCATGCTCAGTGCACTGCACCCACTGTCCTGCACCCACTGTCCGACACTCCCCAGTGAGATGAAGCCGGTACCTCATTTGGAAATGCAGAAATCACCCATCTTCTGGGTCGCTCACGCTAGGAGCTGTAGACTGGAGCTGTTCCTATTCGGCCATCTTGGCTCCACCCCCAGCACATATTTCTTCTTACCTAATTTGATTACCCAAAATTTTGCCACCATTATTTGTCTAGTCATTTAATAATAACTTTGGAATCTTTGCTTATGTAAAAATAATTGCAAAGAGTTAATAACCTCTCTATCCTCCAGGAATTATTGCATAGTTTAAGACGTTCCTCATTAACATCCCACAAGAATTTCCCAGTGGCCCACAGTAGTCTTTCTTCACACAATATTTTTTGTACCATTGTCTATTCTACAATTCATTATTTTCATAATTTGATTATCTTTTCTAATATTCCAAAAATTTCACATCTACTTACTTTCCAATAATATTTTTCAAAAATAAGTCCAAAATCATGCACGCTGAATATAGTGCTGAGTATAAACAGGGCCTAATTAATTGGGTTGAAAAATTCTCTCATAGCTCTTATAGCAATGCTTCTCAAAGAGTGGTCCAGGGCCTCCAGGAGGCCTTGAGAACCCATCAGGAGATCTGTAAAGTCAAACTATTTTTGTAATAATACTAAGACCTTATTTGCCTTTTTCACTCTTAGGCTCTCACGAGTTAACTGTGGATTTTTTTCCAGAGGCTGCATGAAGTACAGTACAACAGATTGACTGCAGAAGCAGATAGGAAAACCCAGATGTTTTCTATTGAGCCAAATCATTAAATAGATTTGGAAAACGTAAAAAAATGCTACTCTTCTCATTATTTTGTTTGTAAACATGTATTTATTTTTCATAAAAATGTTGTTTATGTTAACTTCTAAAGGGCTTATCATAGTTATTGGAAAAATTAATTTGTAAACAAATTTTAAAAAAATATGTCAGTTTTAGTATCTAATACAGCAAATATCAATAGATTTAATCTGCATACAAAGGCATTTTGTAGTCTTCAATAATTTTTAAGAGCATAAAGGAGTCCTGAGACCAAAGAGTCTGAGAATTACTACTTTTAAGCATCTCAAACGGATAAGTACAGATACACTTATCAGGAAGAATAGCAACTACTATTTACTGCATTTGTCCAATCAGCGGCCCACTTTACACACATTACATCATTTAATCCTCCACAGTGCTATGAGCCAGGTGCTCCTCTCTTTTTGGGAAAGAAATCTGTGGCTCAGGATGATCAGGATGTTCCTCCTAAGGTGGTAAGAGGAAGCACTGGACTTTGAACCAGGTCTGACTATGTTCAAACTTCAGATTCTTAATCATTACCCTGGCTCAGTCTCAAAAAAGATTTAAAAACTTGTTGCATGAGCACATGAAAAGCTGATCAACATCAAAAGTAATTAAGGCAATACAAATTAAAACCCTAATGAGATGACATTTCATAGCCACTAAGGTGGTTATAATAAATAATCTAGACAATAACAAATATTGACAAGAATGTAAAGAAATGAAGAAACCTTATACAAGGTTAATATAAAATGGTGCAGCCACTTTGGAAAACAGTATGGCAGTTCTGCAAGTGGAATATATATGTGAGTTACCACATGACCCAGCAATTTCATTCCTAGGTATCTATATAAGATAAAGATAAACGAAGCTATGCATAGCCTAGGTATCTATAGCTAAGACAAATAAAGTATATGTTCATGTAAAAACTTGTAGAAAAATGTTGATAACAGCATTATTTATAATAGCCTAAAAATAGAAATAACCCTAAATGTTCATCAATTTAAGAATAGATAACATAAAATGTGGTATATCTGCACAATGGACTATTATTCAGCCATAAAAAGGAATGAAGTTTTGATACATGCTACACCAAGGATGGACCTCAAAACATTTTGCTAAGTGAAAGACGCCAGTCACAAAGGACCATATGTTGCATAATTCCATTACATAAGATGTCATAGAAAGGCTAATTTAAACTCGCCAAAAGTAGATACTTGGTTGCCTGGGCCTGGAGGTTGGAAGGATTAATAGCAAATAGACATAAGAGTTCTTACTGTGGTCATGAAAATGCTCAAAAACTGACTTATGGTGATAGTTGCACACCTCAGTAAATATACAAAACATACCTAACATTTATTCTTGAAATGGGTGAATATGATACACAGAATAAGCCTCAAAAAGTGCTTAGACCATTTGGAAAGATCTCTTTTTATCAGTTACTGAAGGAACATACAGTAGTTAAAGAAATAACGTAGTAATTAAGTGATAGTAAAGAAAAAGCTGAAAACTTAGTGACTGAAAGCTTAATAGAGATTAGGGAGTCAGTGCAAGAATAAGATCAACACAGAATAAACAAGGGAATGAAAACCTTAACAGAAAAGAGCAAGGAAGGATGAGACAAAGATCAGGCAGACAGGTTGTTACTGTAATTTCACAGTTCTGAAAGTAAATTGGAACTGAGCAGATTAGAACAGTCTTTGTCCAAAGCAATGTGAAAATAGACATCAAGACCCTTAATTTTTATTTCCTTTGACCCAAGGATTTATACTGTGAAAATTTATCCTAAGGAAATTAGCTTAACTACAGAAGTAAATATTATGCACGAAATAATTTTAAAAAATAAATCCTTGCCATTGTTTACAGTGGAAAAACTAAAAAAATACCTAAATTCTTTGAGAAAAATAGTGAAGTAAATCACTACATTCACATAGTGAACTATTATACAATAATTAAATTGATGTTACCAATGAGATTGTGTTCAGTATCTTCATCTGTAAAGGCAATAATATTAGCATCTAGCTCTACCAACAAAAATCTATGTATTTTTTGTTGAGAGAATTAAATGTAGCTAACACATATGAAACACGTGCATTCTTAAACACAGTGAGCAACACATGGTAAGTGATTATTTAAAATTAACCTCTGTTATTAATTGACAGAAACTGACACATGGGAGAATCAATAATGGATTAGAGTAAAACAAACAATTTAGCTAGCTATTAAAAGAACAACAATTTTTAAATCATTTATTTATTCCAAAGCAAAGGAGAGAAAAATATGGTACTTTTGTGAATATCTAAATCAAACTTTAATTTCTATATTATAAACATAAAAGTCTGATTGTTAAATCTTAGAAATCTTTTATAAATCAGCAGAGGTAATAGGTTCACCAATTATGAAATGTCTTCTTTGAGAAGATTAAAAGAAGAAATTGGGAAAGAGAAACAATTACAAGCTAAAATAAAAAGATAGATAAAGACAGTAAAGGAAAGATTTTAAAAGCTCAGCCAGGGTTAATTCTCATATCCTACTTGGTTTCCTAACCCCCAAATTCCTTTTATTTCTACAGACAGGGCTACAGATAGTTCCTGCTACTTGACTGCAGTCTAATGTCCCAATTCCTATCTTTCCTGTAGCGAAAGGGGAATTTTAAAAATCAGTTCTCAGAAGGGTCAGAGTTGATTTAATCTTATTGATAATCCGGCTCTGACTTTGTGTTAATTCTAGTAACTAGACTTTTGGTTTACCCATGAGATTAAGTCACCATTTTCTACTTCATTTCAATAATTGAATTATTTATTGTCAGATTTCTTGAGTGGCTCCCTGCTTCTAATACTCATACTTTGCTGGATTTATCTTGCTAGAATCCCATGGATCCCATCTTTGAAATACAGCCCAGTGGCTGGAGCCTTGCAGACATCCCTCATGCATGATACTCATTTGTCTTCATAATTAATAATACACGTACTAATGTTACCCAGGATTGTACACACCTGTTACATATTAATAAAAAAGGACAGGGTTATATTTGTGGGTCTTTGCTGACACTTAGTGCTTGCCTGAATTGTCATCTCTTGCCTGTCACCATATACTCAAGAAACTCAACTTCCCTTGCCTGACTAGCTTTCTTGACTTACAATATAGGTTGTTACATCTCCAAAACCATACTTATAGCATCCAAAAGTCACATTCAGTGTATAAAGTGTCAACTCTGCTACTGAATTTTTCCATTGCAGATACCAATTCTATGTCAAGTTCCAGAGATAAAAATTGAGAATCAGAGAGGTCAAGGAGACACAGCTAATCCTTTGGGTGGTTATACCTAAAAACCTAAAATCTAAACTCTAATTTTAGAGATGGTAGAGCTGTTTATTTGTTTTATGTACTCCACTAGACAGATAGTACACAGTGTATATATGTTTGGAAATTTTCTATATTTGTTTTAAATATTACTATGTCTGAAGACAGGAGCCTATACTATTTACATGATTCTATTCTAACAAGATTCATTACTACCAACCCTATTTAACAGTTATTAAGCAATTACAGTAATTATGGTTATTCATAGTTCAATACATGAAATATTATTAAAGACAGTGTTTTAAATAATATCTCATATTTATCATCTGATGATAAATTTTAAATACATTATTAGATTTAATTTTTATAACCATCCTGAGAGATATACAGATGAGATATTCTTACCCCTGTTTAATACATAAATAAAATGTGGGGGAAAAAGGTGAAGTAATATCCAAAGGTAACATTGTTTTTATTTTAGGTATAATTTGAACTCAGATCTGCAGACTCAATATATAGTGTTGGTAGTAAAAATTATGCTCCTGTCTCTATAATGTATTTTTAATAGAATTTCAGAAGTTAGCATTATGCTAAATGGAATCAGATTAAGGAACATACCTCTGTGTAACATTCAAACAGACTCCAAATGTCTTTATAATGGGCAAGTGGATACAGATTAAGTGCCATGAAGTATCATCATCCTAAGAGTCTTATCTCCTTTCATGGTGATTGTCAGGGATGCTTTTCTGAGATTCAAATATTCTCATGGATGAGTTAAAAGAAGATGAAACAAGATGATAAAACCAGTCTCTTTTCAAGAAACCATAAACATCCTAGCAACCGTCAAATTTCTTTATGCCCTCATTCTAGTAAATTATAAGCTATCAAAACTGCACACGTTCTGAAAGTTTACTAAATGCAAATAAAATAGTCTCTTTGCCATGCTGTAACTTGAGATAATAAAGGACTTAAATAAATTCAGTGAAAGCAAAACCCCATATCTTTGGGTGTCAGAGGCTACTTTGACTAAGCTCATTTCAAATTATAACATCAGCAAAATTAAGCTATTAAAACTACAAATAAAAGAGTATTTTTAGTTCTAACAAGAAATAGGACTAATTGGATACACATATGCCTCCTAGGCTGTATATCTTAAATGTGAGGCTCATCAGTAGTTATTATTAAAGTTGGCAGAAATAATGGACATAGTAAATTGTACTTTAGATTTTTCTTTATGCACAATTGTTTGGGGTTATCTTCTTAATTGAGTCATAGAATAAAATCTAAGAAAACAGATGTAAACACACAGACATTAAAATGCATCATTACTTTTGCCTTTACCTTTTCATATTGGTTTTCGAAGTGATGCATGGTTAAATGAACCTAATTTGAGAGAAATTTGGAGATGGCCGCTGAGTCTGTGTGCTGGTCAGGGGGTTGCTTTCTACTATTGGTATTATTCTTTGGGTATTATCCTCAGAAGGGGAACCATATATGGAAATGGGATAGAAAGTCTTCAGAAACCATAGCAGGAAGATTAATACTCATACCACATTCATGAAGTAGGCATCATTGTGTGTGTGTGTGTGTGTGTGTGTGTGTGTGTGTCTGTATTCACATATATATAATTTTTGAAAACAAATTATTTTACAGATAATGAGTTTCAGATACCAGGATGGTTTATAACTTACCCAAGGTCACACAGATTTCAATATTCTAATTCAATTTTTTCTGATTCTTAGCTGCATGTATTAGTCCTCATCTAGGTCTTAGAAAATTACACTTCTTTTTTGCAATAGTCTAAATAGTCTAAACTGTGCTTAACATTTAGTGTTCAACCAAGTTTCTTGACTATGTCAGTAAAATGTGCTGGCTTTAAACTCTGGGATCATGTCATCATCACTGTCTCCTCAGAGCCCAACAAAATGCCTGGCACATATCAGGAACTTCATAAAGAGCAGTAAATGAATAGATAATTGAGGACATGAAAAATACATCCATTTATTCATTTAGAAAACTGTGTGTATTTATAAATGATAGCATTCCAAGTCACACATATTTAAACTTATGAAATTTCTAGATGGTTTAAATATATAATTAATGTAAAAATGAGGAAGGACAGAGAAAACATTCTTTGTATGCAAATATTATTATCTTCTACATAGTCAATAAGATTTTAGAAAACAATGTTGCATAGAACATATGAAATATCAATTGCTTACTATTATTGTCAATAAAGGAGAGCTTCTCATATATAACATTCATTATAAACATCTGCGTGTAAGGAAAGACATTAGTTTTGGGCTATAAATATCGGTCATATAATTCATTAATTCCTTCATTTATTGGCCAAGAGGAATGGACTACTTTAGGTACTGTTGTGATATAAGCCACATCACAGGATCCTTTATTTCTCTTCTTCAATATTCTGAATTTATTCCTTAATATTCAATAATTTTTGGAAGATATTATTTTTGTCATATTATTTGTTCAATGACCACTATATGTAAAGAATTATTTGGAATATTTGCTGATTGAAAACTATGTGCAAAGGGCAGTAAGAATCTTTTCACTGTTTTATTTTATTTAATTCTCAACAAATATAACATGAGGTCATCATTTCACATATATGAATACTGAAGTTCAGAAAGTTTAAGCACTTTGCCTAAAGATGCAAAACCAGTCATTGGCAGAGTTTAAAGTCTCTGGCACATTGACAAGCCCCCTCAATGTGGAGAAAAAGGAACTCACATGCTGTTGGTGGGAACGTAAACTAGTACAGCCACTATGGAGAAGGGTATGGAAGTTCCTCAAAAAGCTACAAATAGAACCACAATACGATCCAGCAATCTTGGTACTGGTAATTTATCCAAAAGAAATTAAATCATTATATCGAAGAGACACCTGCAGTCTCATGTTTATTGTAGCATTAATCACAACAGGCAAGATATGAAATCAACCTAGGTGTCTAACAACAGATGAATGAATAAAGAAAATGTGACACATATACACAATGGAATACTATTTAGCCATAAAAAGAATGAAATCCTGTCTTTCACAGCAGATAGAATTGGAGGATTAGGACATTATGCTGTGTGAAATAAGCCAAGAACAAAAAGTTAAACACCACACTTTTTTACTCAAATGTGGAAGTTAAAAAAAAAGTTGATCTCATAGAAGTAAAAGAACAGAGGATATTGGGGCTGGGAAGGGTCAGGGGAAGGGAGTGATAGGGAGAGATTTATTAGAGGATGCAAAATTCCAGCTAGATAGGAGGAGTAAGTTCTAGTGCTCTACACCACCCTAGGATGACTCTAGTTAACAATAATACATAGTTTCAAATAGCTAGAAGGTGGATATTTAATGTTCCCAACACAAAGAAATGATAAATCTTCGAGATGATGGATATGCTGATTACCCTGTGCATTACTATGCATTATATGTATCGAATCATCACTATGCCCTCATAAGTATGTGCAATTATTATTTGTCAATTAAATCAATTTAAAAAGACAAGCCCTCTCAATCTTCAAATTCTGTAATTTTTACTCTTCCTCTAAGTCTCTATAAAATTAATTGTAGGCTGGGTGCAGTGGCTCATGCCTGTAATCCCAGTCCTTTGGGAGGTTGAGGCTGGCGGATCACCTGAGGTCAGGAGTTCGAGACCAGCTTGACCAAAATGGTGAAACCCTGTCTCTACTAAAAATACAAAAATTAGCTGGACGTGGTGGTGGTCGCCTGTAATCCCAGCTACTCAGGAGGCTGAGGCAGGAGAATCGCTTGAACCCCAGAGGCAGAGGTGGTAGTGAGCTGAGATCGCACCATTGCACTCCAGCCTGGGGGACAGGGCGAGACTCCGTCTCAAAAAAAAAAAAAAATTGACTGTATTGTGGTTTTGTTGTTGTTGTTGTTTGTTTGTTTGAGAAAGAGTCTTGCTCTTCTTGCCCAGGCTGGAGTGCAGTGGCATGATCTCAGCTCACTGCAAACTCCACCTCCCGGGTTCAAATGATTCTCCTGTCTCAGCCTCCTGAGTAGCTTGGATTACAGGCGACCGCCACAACGCCCGGCTCATTTTTGTATTTTTAGTACAGACAGGGTTTCACTATATTGGCCAGGCTGGTCTCGAACCCCTGACCTCAGGTGACCCGTCAGCTTCGGCCAACCAAAGTGCTGGGATTACAGGTGTGAGCCACTGGGCCCAGCCTGTAGTGTGTATTTTTGTATGTTTCTAATTTAAAAAATCAAAAATTGAAATTCCTGTCACTGTTTACTTAAATAAACTTAAATTAGATACCACTACCCTTATGATCTAAAGTCTTCTCTCTATGGTCCCAAACCCAAACAGTCTCTTTCTGAAAGTTTATGATTTCTACAGAAGGAAACATCCTTCAGACGAACTGACCAATGGTACTGGCAATAGAGGCATCTGATTTAGAAGGCCAGTTGGTATAACCACGGCCTTATCATATTCCTGCCTTCCTGGTTCTAGAATCCCAGTGTATGCAAATCTAAACATGAATGCTTTCTTGCCCACAAGTACAAAGCAAAAAATGTTTCCTTTCTGGAACCTAAGGGTATACAAAAATTCTAGTCCTTCATTAACTATATTTAATTTAATAATTAAGGAAACATAGTAGGGACATGGATGAAACTGGAAACCATCATTCTCAGCAAACTATCGCAAGGACAAAAAACCAAACACTGCATGTTCTCACTCATAGGTGAGAACTGAACAATGAGAACACATGGACACAGGAAGGGGAACATCACACTCCGGGGACTGGTGTGGGGTGGGGGGAGGTGGGAGGGATGGCATTAGGAGATATACATGGCACATGTATACATATGTAACAAACCTGCACATTGTGCACATGTACCCTAAAACTTAAAGTATAATATTAATAAAATAAAAAGCTAAGCCACAGGTAAATTTCAAAATAGAGTGAAACTAAGGAAAGAGAGGAGCAAGACTTATCTTTAGTAAAGGCTTATCATAAATTAGAAAAAAATATGGCATAGTCTTTATATTTTCAGGCATAGAAATTTTGCTGGCATTCTGAACTACAAATGCTGCTGTTAAGATAATTTTGTCGCTAAACAACAATATGTGATGGGAACAAAGCAAGATGCCAGGAGACAAAATAAAGGCTAGAATGTAGTTTATAGCAAATTTGGCCCATTGCAGTAGAATTGGTAAATGGCTTCTGGAAAATGTGTAGCATCATAAAAAACCCCAAAGCCATGTTTCCTCTGAAAAATGTTAAACAAAGGTTTCAAACATAAAAATGGTCATTTCCATATTGACTTTGATGACCAGCGTTAAATCAGGCAGCGTGAATGGCTAATGGACTCTGCTCCTCTGTATCATTATTCTACCATTTCATTCTGAAGGGAATTACTGTATAGATGGCAGTTTGAAACAATTTTCAAGCCTCTAGATAAAGGGTTTTAATTTTTTTCTCTAAATAAATCTAAACGATTTGTTTTTGAGAATAACTGTACCCAAATAAGGTGGAAACTTGGGAATTCAGTATGATTTTAAACAATAAAGGTGTTATTTCACTTGGGTAAGTATTATTTGGTTAGTTCTTCATGAAATAGCAAAATAATTTTTGAAAGGTCCCTTTTTATAATGACAAGCTATGCATAAATTTTTGAAAGCAGCAGAAAGTTTCTGAACCATCTTGAAATATCCCACATCTGAAATAATGGCGTGGTGGCTCACACCTGTAATCCCAGCACTTTGGGAGGCCAAGGCGGGTGGATCACCTGAGGTTAGGAGTTTGAGACCAGCCTGACCAGTATGGTGAAACCCTGTTCTCTACTAAAAATACAAAACTCAGCTGGGCGTGGTGGTGTGCACCTGTAGTCCCAGCTACTGGGGAGGCTGAGACAGAATTGCTTGAACCTGGGAGACAGAGGTTGCAGTGAGCCGAGATCGCACCACTGCACTCCAGCCTGGGCGACAGAGAGTGACTCCATCTCAAAAAAAAAAAGAATACTTAGTTGGAAACCATCGCCTTCTGTTCTCATGTTAGAAAGAATGTAGAATACATCCTCCAATTTGTTGTAATATAGGAAATTAAATTGAATAGTGAGTGTGTGTGTGTGTGTGTGTGTGTGTGTGTGTATAGCGAGAGAGAGAGACAGAAACAGAGTCTCGCCCTGTCGCCAGGCTGGAGGCGACTGGTACGATCTCGGCTCACTGCAACCTCCGCCTCCTGTGTTCAGGCAATTCTCCTGCCTCAGCCTCCTGAGTAGCTGGGACTACAGGCATGCACCACCACGCCCAGCTAATTTTTGTAATTTTAGTAAAGACGGGGTTTCACCATGTTGGCCTGGATGGTCTTGATCTGTTGGCCTGGATGGTCTTGATCTTTTGACCTCATGATCTGCCTGCCTCAGCCTCCCAAAGTGCTGGGATTACAGGTGTGAGCCACCGCACCTGGCCGAATAGTAAATATATTTATAACAATTAAAAACATTTGTTTGGTAACTGCTCTCACAACATAAATTTTGTACGACATGTAATGACTGGATTAGAGACTTTTGCTTGCAGCTGTATGGTGGGATAGACAATTCTAATTACTTGATCCTAATAACTTACCTAATTACCTAATAACTTACATAAAATGTTATTTTTATCACAATTCTGGGCTCTCAGTAAGTAAAGAAACTCATTGAAGGTGTTAGGTTGGGGAAAGAGTTGTAACCAAGTGTGAAAGACACTGGGCATCTAGACTTGAGTGGAAAAATTGAGGTGATGAGATTAAGAATCTTGATTGTACTTGGGACCCTGGAATGGGACTAGTGTGGTCTTAGATCTGTAGATGTGAATATGAATCTTCTGTAGAAAAAAAAAATGCCCCACAAAAAGCATCAAACAACAAATATCAGATTTAGATCCTGAAAAAATTCATGTACTAGAATGATCTGATACAGTATTTCTCTTGCTTTGTCTATAGATATAGATAGAGATATGGAACCATAAAATCAGAAAACAAAAATAATCATCAGGCAAATTCAATAAATAGTAGAAAAAAATATACATGTCATTTCCTATGGGCCAAACATTTTATAAGACTTTCAATACATTAAATGATTTAATTCTCCAGTTATTGTCTGAGGTAATAACAATTTCCATAATTCCATTTTATTTATGAAAAGATTGAAGTTAAAGGAAGTTTTCTGTCTTATTAAGAGCCAAACAGGCTGGATGCCATGGCTCACACCTGTAATCCAAGCACTTTGGCAGGCCAAGGCAGGAGGATTGCTTGAGGCCAGGAGTTCAAGGCCAGCTGGGGCAACATTTTTTGTGAGAGTCCATCTCTACAAAACATTTTTTTTTTTTTTTTGAGACGGGGTCTCGCTCTTTCGCCCAGCCCGGAGTGCAGTGGCGCAATCTTCGGCTCACGGCAAGCTCCGCCTCCCGGGTTCACGCCATTCTCCTGCCTCAGTCCCCCGAGTAGCTGCGACTACAGGCGCCCGCCACTGCGCCCAGCTAATTTCTTTTTTTTTTTTTTTTTGTATTTTTAGTAGAGACAGGGTTTCACCATATTAACCAGGATGGTCTCGATCTCCTGACCTCGTGATCCGCCCGCCTCGGCCTCCCAAAGTGCTGGGATTACAGGCATGAGCCACCGCGCCCGACCTACAAAACATTTTAAAAATGAGTCAGGTATGGTGGCCACATCTGTGGTTCCAGCTATTCAGGAGGCTTGGGTAGGAGGATTGCTTGAGTCCAGAAGGTAGAGGCCACAGTGAGCTGTGATCCTGCCACTGTACTCTTGTCTGGGTGACAGAGTGAGACCCTATCTCAAAAAAAAAAAAAAAAAAAAGCAAACAGTAAGAATCTACCAACTATCTAAAATTGAAGAAATATATATGTGTAAAAAAAATTAACAAATGAATCATCATATTATACACAACTGAAGAGATTCGTGAATTGGAAAAGTTATCTGCAGAAATTATCTGGATTACAGTACAGTGAAACAAAGGCCTGGAAATACATAAACCTGAATAAAGAATATGGTGGATAGAATGAGACTACCCATCATGTTTACTGTCACATGCTCAGGACGAGATAATCGAGATAATAGAATAAATGACACATTTGAATAGAAAATAGCTAGGAACTTTCTGAAACTTGTAAAAGACATGAGTTCACAGACAGGAGGCAATAATATATACCTCCAAAACAGTATAAATAAAAATGAATCCACACTTAGACACGTCTTAGTGAGCCTACAGAATAACGAAGACAAAAAACAACCTTAAGAATACTAAGAATACCAAATCGTGAAAGACAATCAGGCTGGCATCAGATTCAGAGAGGAATCCTGACTCTTAAGCCTCTTCTCTTCCTGTCTACTCTTTCTTCAGTCTTTTGCAAAAATGAAACACAATAACTTGATCTTAGATAAAATATGATGTTAGCATTAATTAGTCTATATATTTTTGTCAGTCTTAGAATAGTGGCTAAAAGAACAGGCTTTGAACAGCAGATTTGCATTTTGCTATCAACCCTATAATTTAATTAGCTGATTATTAGCTTAAATATAATCAAGTCACATAATCCCACTGAGACTCAATTTCCTCATCTGTACAATGCATATTATTCCATGTACTGCATAGTATGGTTGTGGGATTGAATGTGATAATGTACATATAATTTAGCATTCTTCTTGGAATGTATAAAACAATACAGGGAAACTATCAGGTTGATTCATATGAAATCATCTTGTAGGTCAAAAAAGTTGAATATCAGTCATTTCACTTGGGTCAACTTAATAGTAAATTGTGGTTTCAAGTTGAGAAAGAATCAAGTTTACTTTTAAATTCATATACAAAACGAGACATACATTTTAATAAGGAAAAGAAGCTAGTTTACAATCAGTCTTGCCTCCTACACCATTATAGTCTGTAGGATTTACTCTCCGAGTGTCCACTTGTTGATGATGTGATATAATCTACCAGAATCTGACTTGAATAGAATATTTAATAAGTTGATGATCATATAACTACTTTTATGATTAGACCATTCTATTGGCTGCTCAAATAACAAAATTTCCTGGTGCTTCTACTGGTACCAGGAGATCTATGGTTTAGGCATAAGATTTAGACTTGCAGTTTATTGTGACTATTCTAAATATTTTTCTGATGTGTCAGACAGTCCTTTAAGGTGGCCACCATGACCCTTTCTTCCTAAGTTTGTGGCTTGTTTGTAACAAACAGAAAACGGAAAAGTTGATGGGATATATTTGATTACATGTGTGTTACTCCACAATTAGTTACATAAGATTATATTTCTTGTCCTAATGGAGTCTCTCTCTTCCTTGCTGACATTGAGAAGACAAGCAACTTTGTTGGGGAAATCATACAGCAAAAACTTGGGCAGCCTCTAGGAGCTGACAGTGGCTTTAGACAGATACAAAGAAGAAACTAAAGCCCTCACTCCTACAACCACAGGGAACTGAATTCTGGCAACAACCTGAATGAGCTTGAAAAGGCCTCAAATGAATCCACAGCCCTGTCTGACACCTTGATTGCTTTCTAAGACTCCAATCAGAGGACACAACTCCAGAGGACACAGTAAGCCATGCCTGGATTTCTGACCCACAAAAACCCACATGTGAGTATTGTTTTAAGCTGAGAACTTTGTTGAAATATTAATAGGCAACAATGATTAACAAATATACCTAGAAAAAAAGAGCTATCATCAGAGAGTGGCTCATGAAGGAAAAGAAAAAGCAGGTTATTCTTTCCAAAGTCATTGACAAATTTCACAACTATGCTAACTTTTCTGTTTTGCAACCGTTGCAATCTTAAGAAAATTGAATTATCAGGATGATCTTTAAAAGTAATCATTTCCATGAGAAAAATACCCAAAGGGATTCAAAATCCAGAGAGTATGACATGTGCAGTAACAAGTTTGAAATTTTTTTTTTGGACAAGAATAATGCTGAAATAAGGTGGTTTTATGGTCATAAGTACATTTTTTAAACTGCAACTTTACCATTAAATGGCTTAATCAAAACTAACCAAAGCAAATATATTCCTCATTTACTCTTCAGAATATCACATACCCAGCTTTTCAGTCACCCCATCACCAATGGCTTTGATCCTGCTGTTTTCCTTAGAGGCAGTTTACAGAGCCAAAGAAAAACAAGTAAGTGGACAATTACTAATACTCTTCAACTGCATAGGAATCACATTCCCTCTATTACAGCAACGTAAGACATTGGTGATATGAAGTTATAGTATTCAGTGTAAAGGATTATTCTGTGATTTTAGTATATATTGTTCTAGATAGCAGGCATAAATTGAGTATTTTGTTGAGAATCTGCTGCCCAAGTAACTGCAATATCCTCTTTTGTTAAATACTTCAAAGTATCTTAATTGGCTCTCCTGTGAACATTCTGGGCTACTCCACTGAAAGACACTTAGGACTATACATGGAAGCAAGAATCTTAGAGGAAGAATTCAGGACAGAGAAGGGAAAGGGAGCTTGCTTTTTGCTATCGCTGCCTAGGCAAATGATACAAGCATTCAATTTACTCTGAGAAAGAGAAATTTTGATTATACTTCTTAGCATTTGTCCACAAACAAGAAGCAAAGCTTAGAAATATGTTCTTTTCCCAATCAAAAATAGAATGTTGAACGAATTTATCTGAGTAAGGGCAAGAGATACATTTCCTGACTCCGTAGCCAATGAACACAAAATAAATCAAAACCTAGCTCCAGAAAAAAAGACTGGGGAAGAAATTCCCGCATCTTATTGAAAAATGATGGGAAATTGGAAAGGGGCTCCTGAGAAAAAAAATGCCTGGAGAAACTGCTGAAGGGTCAATTGGGAAAATGCTTAGTTTCCTCTTATTTCAGGGCAACACATGACAGAATCAATGTCATCTCAAGAGATTCCAATAGCTGAATGGTTTATTTACATATTAAACACAAGTTAGAGAATGAGTTTGGTCTGTGAGTATCCTCAATTTTACACTATTTACTCATGCCCTCTTGAGGTTTTACTTAGTGTACTGTAAAGGCAAACAAAGCCTTGTCTATCCACAGAAGGACTCCTCCAGATCCTATGGGAAAGATCCAAGAGCTTTGTTAAACATCAAATAGTCTTTAACAATCTTCTGATAACTTGATAGTAAACAGTCATACTTTAGTGATTTCCTAGTAAACATAAATTAATATACTATACCAGATTCTTTGGAAAGATCATTATTTTCTTTGAAAATAAAACAAAAACAAAAACAAAAGTCTATAATTTTGTGCACAGACCCAACAATCTCATTTCCCATTTATAGCAGAATTCAGTGAATCATGCTCCTACAACGCATTCTGCTTCAGGACACACATCTAAAAATTAATCTTTCTGAGGATACAATAATCATGACCCACTCCAGTGTCAATTACTGTGTATGGAGAATGTACTATGTGCCAAGTGCTCTGCTATTTCATTCAATACGTAGAAGGTTATTACAACAACCCATGAGGTTGCTGTAAGTATTTCCTCTAATTTTTCAGATGAGAAGACTCAGGCTGAGAGAAGTTAAATAACTTACCTACGATATCAGAATAAAGTTGGGATTTGAATGCAGACAATTTGATTCCTGAGTACTCATTGTTAAATAGCAGATATTAAAAAAAAAATGTGAGTCAGTGTTACAAACTGAATAATATCATCTTATATTTATTCAGGAATATTTAACAATATGATTGCTTCATGAGATTCATAATTTTACTTCAATCAAATGCTGCAAAACTCAATTCCTGAATTAGATTTATGGTATGCCGAAGTAGATGGTTAAAAACATGATCACATTGTAGATATTTACAAAAATAAATGAATAAAAATAAAAATTTGCACTATCATGTTTAGTAGCATGGAGAATTTGGTATGGGAAGGTCAAGACAACTTCCTAGTTTGATGAGTTTTGTAAGATATTTCCTAATTAAGTGTGTAAAATTTTCATCATGTTATATTAAAGATCTCTCATATATGATTCTGCACAAAAAGAGGTCTGAAAATCTAAATTATTTTATAGTACAAATAACACAAATGTAGTTCAAATTAGCAAATGTTTAGTGACTATCTATTATATGCCATTAAATATATCAATTTCACATGCATCCAAACTTTAATTTTACTGTCCAGGAGGTGACAATATATAATAATAAAAATAATAATTTTAAGATTCACAAAGTAAGTACTATATGCCAGAATGAAAGGGAGAAGCACTAAAGAGATGGAAGATTTCATTCTGACTTAGTTAAGATGGATTCCTAGAGCAGATGCCACTTAGATGGGTTTTTAAATAGTAGAATTTCAACAAGCAAGGAAGAAGGTATCAAATGGAAGGAATATTTCATTATACTTAGTAGGTAACAAGGTCGCAGCATAGTGAGACTGAAGACTCAGATATGCATGGGCTCTTTGGGGCTGCCCTCCCTCCTTGTGTCTCATTTCATAAATTGATTTACAGGCCGAGCCTCTTTAGTGGGGAAGGAACATACACAATGAACTATTGTGGTCAAAACATAGACAAATGTGTATGACAAATTGGTAGAGATAGGAGGAACCAAATCTTAAAGGAAGATGGAGATAGTTTTGCAAGAACATTCATAGTAGAGGAAGAGGACTAGCAATAGGAAGCAAATACAATAAACAGGGTCTGAAAGATGAAGGAAAACAGTGGTTCTCAGCACTGCATTGCGATAGGGCCTTGAACTCACCTAAACCCATCTAGCCTAACACCATTGTATACTTTGGAGTGAAAAGAGGCTGTATAATAAATTGTGTCATTAAATGTGGCCAATAATCCCACCATGAAATTCCCCTAATTGGCACAGAGACTCTCACTTCTTAAGGTGCCATTGAGTTGTTTTAACTGTGAAGATAGGGATGAAATGAAAAGCGAGAAGCAAGTCACGTAAAGATACTTAACAATATAATTCCATTTTATAAATCTCAAAAATATACAGCTACACTATATATTATGCACTATATTCTTATCTGGCAAAACTATTTTTAAAAGAAAAGAAATTGTAAACAAACAAAAGCACTCATTAGTGGTTATCTTGGGGAGGCAGATTGTGGCGAAGCAGGAAGAGGAGGTCGTCAATGAGGGGCACTAAAGGGGCTTCCAAAAATGAAGCAAGTTTTATTTCTCAAGCTGAGCCATAGGTAAATGGGTGATTATTTTATTATCATTATGTAATCTTTCATGTATATTTCATCATAAATAAATATTGATTTTAAAGGTAGCCGGTTTTATCTTTAAATGATATATATATATATGCTTCTCCATTTTTGTGTCCTACTTTTTATTCCCGTATAATATACTCTGAAAACTTCCCAATTTTATTAAAAATTCTTCAGTAAAGCATTTTGAATGTTTGGAACAAAATCTATTAAAATAGAATAGACTTATGATATATATTGTTGGGTACTTTCCTAATTTTCATTGCTACAGTATCAGATTCATTTCCATTATAAAACCAGTGACTGTTTCAGGGCCCACAGAAATGGGCACAATTGTAAATTCAGTAGGCTCAAATATATATTTTTAAAAGGCTATGTTTGTACATCTTTCTTAGCCTGTTGGATGCGCAGCTCACTGTGTTGAGGCAGACATCTGTTGGCATGCACAAAAATAAAATATTGTTGTCTTGTTTTTGTATTTTTCATATCCAGAGAATCAAGTCATAGCTTTTGCCTGAGGGAGAACCTCAAGAAAAATGAACTAGTGTGACGTGTGTTTCTGCCAAGCAGAAAAGAACAGGGAAGTAAGGTTATCCACATAAATTAGGACAGACAGCTGGTCCAAGTCTGCCCACTCAGCCTGCTAGGGGAGCAACCAAGCAAAAGTTAAGATAGCCAATTTGTTTCATTTTGTTTCCCTCCAGATTTTAGGAGTTGATGTAGAAAAATAAAAATCAGGAAGGAGGAACTGGAGATTAATCAATCCAGGGATAGTTTTTTCAACAGGGGAAAGGGATTGCTGAGATAAATCTAGGGAGATGAAAACTGGGTTTAGAATATTTGAGGAGGCTTTTTGCTTCGTTTTGTTTTGCTATGCAAATTGGGGAAAGAGTAAAAAAAAAAAATAGAATTAAAAACATCCAAAATCTCAAAAATGTGAATAGTGAGGAAAAATAATCGTCCATATGGGAGTATCTGTGACATTTGTAAAAATTCTGTGAACATGGCCAGACGCGTGGCTCACACCTGTAATCCCAGCACTTTGGGAGGCCGAGGAGGGCAGATAGCCTGATGTCAGGAGATCCAGACCAGCCTGGCCAAAATGGCAAAACCTCATCTCTACTAAAGACACAAAAAATTAGCTGGGCATGGTGGTGGGCGCCTGTAATCCCAGCTACTTGGGAGGCTGAGGCAGGGAGAATCACTTGAATCCGGGAGGTGGAGGTTGCAGTGAGCTGAGATGGCACCATTGCCCTCCAGCCTGGGCAACAAAGTGAGACTCCATCTTAAAAAAAAAAAAAGTCTATGAACATTAAAAAAAATAAGAGTCCCTTTTTAGTCTGTGTCTAAAAAAGAAACTAGCACTGGCTCTTGAAACAACATCAAGGTATCAAGCTCTGCTTCCTTCTGTCTCATAAAGCAAATTGTTCTGAACTACCCTGAGATATCAAAAATGCGTCCAAAAGCAGTTGAAAATCTGAATTATGATAACTAAAGGGTTATCAGGCTCAAAGGAACCTGAGTTTGAGGGTGGGTCATCTATTTGCAACAAAATACTTAGAAGTAGTTGAGAATCTGTCTTTTAGAGTAAGTGGATCGTTGAAAATGCCTCCTCTTTTTGCCATCCTCTTCACTTGGGTAACGTCCTTAGCCTTTTTGGATTTAGGCTTTCACTTCATGTGCCCTGGGAAGTCATTCTAGACCTCATTCCATTAGGACTTAGACATCCATTACTCTAAGTCTGTCACTGTGGGCTCTCTCTTCCCGAACTAACTGTGAGCTCCTGAAGAATATATACTTTGTACATCATAGCATCTCACCACCCAGCATAGTGCCTGATGCATAATAATATTTGTTGAATTAGAAGACACTGAAATAGAAAGCATGTTTATAAAAATGTTAGTTCTAGTGTACTGGGATTCAAAGGATCATCATGATCTACACTTATCAGTCTTAACTTGGAATTACCAGAAAGATAGCCTCAGACATCTGGAACTAATATTATTTTTAAAGAATAATCAAATATTCAGACAGGCCAGGCAGGAATACATACACTAGACAGGCTTAATTCTGGTGTGGAGTTTATCATCAAACATAGACCTGAGAGTCATGACAAAGTAAGTCTGGTTAAGTAGATACACGATTTAAAAGAAATACAACTTAACTGAGAGCTCATTACTGAGTACTAGTACGTGTAAGAAACTCTCATTTAAGGTACTCTGTGGCCTCTGTGTTTATGCCAATTTTGGTAGCAAGCCCATTTTATTGTAGGAAGTCACTATTTCATGGATCCACCATTTAACTGGGTCACACTGGGAAAACTATTTTATCCAAGTCTTTGAAATGAAAATATTATGCTGATAGGGCTGTTACCAGGATTAAATGTAATGGCAAATGCAAATCACCTAGCAGTACCTTCGATACATTATAAACCCTCCATGAATGATGCTTCGCTCTAACCCTTGAGAACAATATGTCAGTAGCACTTACAAACATAAAATAGGATATCTCTTTTATTTTAATTTCCATTATTATATTATTTTTGTTATGGAATAGGAAACTTTATTTTTGAATTTTTACACTGTTTCATATCTTCCAGATGCAACATTTTTGAGGAGTATGATATGATATGCAAATGTTCTTTCCCACTCTATGACTTTTCACTCTTTTAACAGTGTCTTTCACAGACAGGATTTTTTTTAACTTCTGATGAAATCAAATTATAATTTTCTTATGTCATTACTTGGTGTTGTATCTAACAATGCCAAACCAAAGTCACAAAAATTTATCCTATATTTTCTTTTAAGAGCTTTCTATTGTAATTTAAAGCTGTTATCTGATTTGAGTCATTTTTTTGTATATGATGTAAGGCGTAGGTTGAGGTTCAATGTCTAATTGTTCCAGCACCACTTGATGAAAAGGCTAGTCTTTCTCCACTGAATTATCTTGGCATTTCCATCAAGAATTGTTTGATTTCTGAACTTTCCAAACTACCTCATTGATCTATGTGTCTACTGTTTTGCAAATATCACTCTTAATTACTATAGTTTTATAGTGTAAATCTCAAAATCAGGTACAGTGGATGCTCCAAATTTGTTTGCTTGTTTCTTTTGGCTATTCTGGTTCCTTTGTCTTTCCATATAAATGTATTTTTGTAATTCTTTCTTTAGAATCAGCTTATATACAGCTGGAAAAAAATTCTGCTAGGATTTTGACTGGTATTGTAATAAGTTTATAGATCAGCTTAGGAATAATTGATATCGTCATCATATTGAGTATATTCCAATAACAGAACATGATACATCACTCCATTTTTTTAAGGTCTTCTTTAATTTCTTTGACTAGCATTTTGTAGTTTCTGGCAACATACAGGGGCAGCAATTTTTTTTAAGATTTATACTTATGTATATCAATTTTTGAAGTTTTAGTAACTGGTATTCTTTTATAATTTTGGTTTCCAATTGTTCATTGCTAGCATATAGAAATACAATAGATCTTTGGAATTCATGATCATGTCATCTGCACATAGAAAAATTTTATTTTTTCTTTTCCAATATATATGCTTTTTATCTTTCTTTTGCCTTATTGCACTGACTAGAACCTTTAATGTAATGTTAAAAAGGAGCAGTGAAATAACTAGCCTTGTCTTGTTTCTGTTGTTAGGAAGAAAGCATTCATTCTTTTACTGTTAAGAATGATGTTAGCTGTGGGCTTTTTGTTGAAACCTTTTATGAAATTAGGAAAACCGCTTTCTATTTCTAACGTATAGAGAATTTTTATTATGAATAAAACTGGAACTTCGTTGAATGCTTTTTTCTGCATCTTTGATATAATCATTTGATTTTTCCTTTTTTAGTCTGTTAATATGGTGGGTTACAATAATTAATTTTTGAATTTTGAACGGTCCTTGCATCCTTGAGATAAACTATACTTGGTTGTACAGTTATTACTCTATAGTGCTGGGTTAGATTTCCTAATATTTTGTTGCAGGTTTTTGCATCTATGTTCATGAGAGATACTGGTCTGTAGTTTTGTTTTCTTCTAATGTCTTTATTTAGTTTGATCCCTGGGGTATTACTGGCCTACTGAAATAAGTTTAGAAGTGTTCCATCTTTTTAATTTTCTGAAATTATATTTAATCCAATTCCTTATATGATGCAATGTTTAGTAGAATTAACCAGGGAAACTGTCCAGGCCTGGAGTTTTACCTCTTGAAAGATTTTAAACTACCAATTTAATTTCTGCAACAGATAGAGGACATTCAATATGTTTCTATCTTCTTCAGTGACTTTTTTTTTGACAGCTTTAAGATATAATTTACATACCATGCGAGTCACCCTTTAAAGAGTACAATTCAATGTGTTTTGGTATATTCGCAAAGTTGTGTACCTATCACCACAATCAATTTAAGAATATGTTTATCACCCCAGAAAGAAACTCTGCGCCCTTGAGCCATCACTCTCAAATGTCCCCAGTCCCTCTAGGCAACCACTAATCTGCTTTCTGTGCTTATATATTTTCCTATTGTTGTCTGCTATGAAATAACATTTTATATTAATGGAATCATATAATATGTAGTGTTGGACTGGCTTCTTTCACTCAGTATAATGTTTCCAAGTATTATTATACTTGGAATAATGTAGTATGCATCATACTTTATTATATAGTATGTATCAGTACTATTATATAGTATGTATGAGTACTTCATTTCTTAAATTACCAGTTACATTCCATTGTATAGATATACTATATTTTGTTTATCCATTCATCAGTTGGTGACCATTTGGGTTGTCTTCACTTTAGGGCTATTAATAATGCTGCTATAAGCACACATGTGTAAGTTTTTGTGTGGATGTATGTTTTTATCTTAGTTATACAGATAGGAATTGAATTGCTGTGTCAGATGGTAACACATACGTATATTGTTTAAAAACAGTCTGACCATTTTCCAGAGAAGCTGTAATATTTTGTATTCCCACCAGCAGCATATGAGGATTCCAATTTCTCCACATCCTCCCCAACACTCCTTGTTGTCTGTTCAATGACATTTAAAGGTACGTGTCCTTCAAGCACTTGGTTCATTTCATCTAGTTCATTAAATGTATGTGCATAGACGTGTTTGTAGTATTTTATTATTATCCTTTTACTGTCCATGGTTCTGTAGTGATACGCTGTTTCATTCTTGATATTAATAATTTGTATTTTCTATTTCTCTTCAGTCAACAGGGGAACTGCTGCCACCACTACCTCCAAAGTGGACTGCATTTTCAAAGGCTGGGAGAGTTAAATGAGTTTCATCCCATACCCCTAACCCCTGCTTATCTGTCCTCTGGCCTGAGAAAGGGTTTTGCTTGGAGCTTTTTTGTCCATGCTTGGTGTGCAGTTCCCAGATTCAGCTTGCAGAAGAGTCTAAGCCAGGAAATATGGGGAAAAAAAGGGGAGTCCAGAGAACATATTATTGTATGGGGTTATCCTTCAAACTCTGATTTCCTCTCCAGTCTGCTATTATTTACTTTACAGAGTCCTCCAAGATTTGCTTTAAGTATTATGTCCAATGTTGTAGTTGACATCAGTGGAAGAGTTAGAGAAAGGTATACTTACTCCATTTTTAACTGGGGCTGGTGCCACAAGCTGCCCAGTCTCACGTATGACTTATTAGTCACATAAACTGCCTGACCTAGTTGGAAAATCTACTCACCTTTCTACTCATTTTTCTTTCAAGGACACAATACTTAAAGGATAATCCTGAAACATTACAAGAACCTAAAGTATTTTCTCAATCAAAAGAAGATTAAATCAAGTTCAGTATAATTCTAATTATCTGTAATTACATCATAATGTAATACAAACATTTTGACACTTTCCAGGAAGAAGATACTTTCTTTTTAAATTTAAATAATGTTTAGATTCCTACTTTTGTTCTTACATCTTCTACCTGATCTTCTCTGACCTACAAAACTTATAAAACTTACACTTGTATTATGCTCTAATCTATTCCTTTTTGTCCCTGTTCATTTTATTCCTTAACATATTCCTGCCTTGTTTTATAAAAGAATACCACTATTTAATATATCCTCAACCACAGTTAAACAACTGAAAGATTTGAATCATGCTCTCCTTTTCAGCACTTAGTTTATTGGTATCCTCACAGCAAGTAAATATCAAATCAGTTTTGACTGAAGAAACAAGTAAAGTGAGCATAATCCTTCATTATATTCTCACCCTAAAATGGCAGAGGGGATAGCATTGCATCCAGACACTTATATGATGAGAAGCTGGAGACAGTTGTACAGGTTCCTCACAGGTAAATGTTGATAGATAGGAGGTAGTAAAGAAGGGACAGAACAGGAAATGTTGCACTTACTTTCAGGGACTGAAGTCTACTGTTTTTTATTATAGAAGGAGATGGGGGTGAGTGGATGTGGATTGGTTCAGAATATGAATTATGACTTGATTAGCCTCTCATTTCATAATAGTGGATAAGAAAAAGCTGGTGATCCCTAAATAAGGCCTGATAATTATCTAGGAATATCAGGAATTAATATTCTCTACAATTATGTTATAGAGCTAATTAATAAGCTAATTTCTTAAATGTTTAGTTCCATGGTAGTACTCCAAATTTTCTACAATTTGAGTATCCTGATTTCTGGATTAAATCATTCCCAGACAATAGCGTCAATTAGGAGATATATGCATACCTCTGTTCTGTTTTGCATTAAAGTTTCACATCTGTCATCCCCCAATTCATTCTTCTTGAAAGAATTATGTCTTATTTATTTTGTCTTTATTCATTATTTGATAGGTACAGTGCTTGTGCATCAGTATAGTTCAATGAAGGTTAAAGTGATTTTCTAATTGTGATTTAATTGCATGCCATTGTACCAATCCTCTAATTTTTTTTTTTTTTTTTTTTTTTTTTTGAGACGGGGTCTCCCTCTGTTGTCCGGGCTGGAGTGCAGTGGCTCGATCTCTGCTCACTGCAACTTCTGCCTCCCGGGTTCAAGCTATTCTCCTGCCTCAGCCTCCTGAGTAGTTGGGATTACAGGTGCGTGCCACCACACCTGGCTAATTTTTTTTTGCTTTTAGTAGAGACAGGGTTTCAGCATGTTGGTCAGGCTGGTCTCGAACTCCTGACCTCATGATCCACCCACTTCGGCCTCCCAAAGTGCTGAGATAACAGGCATGAGCCACCGTGCCTGTCCCTCATCTTACTAAATTTGCTCAGCATTTGAAAACTTTTTAAGCATTATATCTATATATAAAAACACTGAACTTTTTTTTTTTTTAAAAAAAACCTCTTAGTCAATTTCTCATCCCTCTATCATGTAGCTTTACATTATTCAATATCTGTACATTGAAAATAAGGGTTTCCTTCTGTTTGGGAAAGAGGAAATCTACTCTCATATATAATCATTTGTATACCTTCATTATAGGAAAGGCAATGGCTTAAAGTGAAGTCTTTCCCATTTTTCTGTGGGAAATAGATGTTGCTCATTACTGAACGAAAACCCAGGATATATTTGAATATGACATTTGAATTTTAGAAATTTTCCAGAATCAAAGTAGAGATAATCTAAAACAGATTATACTGAATTTTTTGGACCAGTATGTGCTTTCCAGGTGGGACAGGGAAACACTTCTGAGGCTTGTTTCTAATGTATTTTCTTTCTTTCTTTTCTTTTTTTTTCTTTCTTTCTTTCCTCTCTCTCTTTCTCTCTTTCTTTCTTTTTCTTTCTTTCTCTTTCTCTCTCTTTCTTTCTCTCTTCTTTCTTTCTTTCTTTCTTCTTTCTTTCTTTCTCTCTCTCTCTTTCTTTCTTTCTTTCTTTCTTTCTTTCTTTCTTTCTCTCTTTCTTCTTTCTTTCTTTCTTTCTTTCTTTCCATTATATTTTAAAAGATGGGGTCTGACTCCATCACCCTGGCTGGAGTACAGTAGTGCAATCATAGCTCATTGCATCCTTGAACTCCTGGGCTCAAGTGATCCTCCTACCTCAGCCTCCTGAGTAGCTAGGACTACCGGCATGCACCTTCACACCCAGCTAAATTTTGATTTTGTTTTGTTTTGTTTTGTTTAGTAAAAATGAGGTCTCACTATGCTGCCCAGGCTGGTCTTGAACTCCTGGGCTCAAGCGATCCATCTGCCTCAGCCTCCTAAAGTATTGGGATTACAGGCATGAGCCACTGTGCCCAGCCATCAAATTCGTAATGTTTTAAACCAACAGCAATCCTCCCCTCCCCACCCCTCCCCTTCCTCCCTCCCTCCCTCCTTTCCTTCTTTCTTTCTTTTCTTTCCTTTTCTTTTTTCCTTTCCTTTCCTTCCTTCCTTCTTCCCTTTCCCTTCCCCTTCCCTTTCCTTCTTTCTTTTCTTTTCTTTCTCTTTCTTTCTATTTTTCTTTCTCTCTTTCTTTCTCTCTCTCTGCATCTTTCTCTCTTTCTTTCTTTCTTTTTTTGAGATAGGGTATTGCTCTGTCTCCCAGGCTGGAGGGCAGTGGCACAATCTTGGCTCACTGAAACCTTCACCTCCTAGGCTCAAGGGATCCTCCTACCTAAACCTGCCAAGTAGCCGTGACTATAGGGGTGCACCACCACACTTGGTTGATTTTCTAAATTTTGGAGAGATGAGGTCTCACTATATTGCCCAGGCTGGTCTAAAACTCCTGGGTTCAAGTAATCCTCCTTCCTCAGCCTCTGAAAGTGCTGGAATTACAGGTATGAGCCACCACGCCCAACCTAACCATTCTTTTTGAGATGAGGGTAGTCGTTTCCACCATTAACCTTTATAATCCACTTACCTTCTGTTTCTTTCATTAATAAAGTGTTAAATCATACCCCACCACTGCATTGAGAGAATACTTGTGAGTGAGAGTTTATTAGCCTTTGTAATATCAGAAAAGATTTGTGTGACACATGCAGCTTTCACTAAAAGTTAGAAATCACTGGTTTTGCTCAAACCGGTGATATTTTCCAGCAAATATCACAGAGGTACATACGCAATTTTTTTTTTTTTTTTTTTTTTTTTTTTTTTTTGAGACGGAGTCTTGCTCTGTCACCAGGCTGGAGAGTGCAGTTGTGCGATTTCGGCTCACAGCAACCTCCGCCTTCTGGGTTCAAGCGATTTTCCTGCCTCAGCCTCCCAAGTAGCTGGGACTACAGGCATACACCACCTGCCTGGCTAATTTTTTGTATTTTAGTAGAGATGGGGTTTCACCATGTTGGCCAGGATGGTCTCAATCTCCTGACCTCATGATCCTCCCACCTCGGCCTCCCAAAGTGCTGGGATTAAAGGCATGAGTCACTGTGCCCAGCCCACAAAATCATTAAAAGGTAATTTGATAGGCCAGTTGCGGTGGCACACGCCTGTAATCCCGGCACTTTGGGAGGCCAAGGCAGGAAGATCCCTTGAGATCAGGAGTTTGAGACCAGCCTGGCCAACATGCTGAAACCCCATCTCTACTAAAAAATACAAATTAGCCGGGCGTGTTGGCACATACCAGTAGTCCCAGCTACTCGAGAGGTTGAGGTGGGAGAATCACTTGAACCTGAGAGATGGAGTTTGCAGTGAGCTGAGATCCTGCCATTGCACTCCACCCTGGGCAACAGAGTGAGACTTCTTCCCCACCCCCCCCAAAAAAAAGGTAATTTGATAGACTGAAGCTTTAAAGAATCCCTCAGATAGCTTTGCCCTGCAAGTTGTGTCAACTGTTTATTTTTTATACATGAAGTAGTTTTACAGACTGAAATGCTTTCAAATTTGCTTTTCACATTTAATTAAACTGTCATCTGTCATTAAGATAACTCTATTAATTAGATGTTCTTGATATCTTTTTAATTCTCTAAAAAAGTGATTATTTCTGAAAAGGAAAACATCTTTAAATAAATTCCTTCATTATAAACTTAGATCAGATGACTTAGTCTTTCACTATTTTTCTTTTGGTATAAAATACACTGTTTCTTCTACCATTGTATTCCTTAAGCATGTGTAATAGGGATACATTTCAACAATAGATAAAGCTCCTAAACATTAGGCCAAAAAAATCTCCTTTGCTATATCATGTGCTGCTTATCATTTGAATTGTTAAAAATGTCTTCTCTTCAAAATAATTTTAGTTTGAAGAAAGGACGCAAAACTGGTAAACCCAGATGCTGTGGACTGAATGTTTGTGTCCCTCTCAAATTCGTGTTAAAACCCTAATGCTTAATATGATGGTATTTGGAGATGGGGCCTTTGAGAGGTAATTAGGTCATAAAGGTGGAGCCCTCATAATGGGATTAGTACCCTTATAAGGAGAGACATTAGATAACCTGCTTCCTTTCTTTTTCTGCTCTCCATCATGTAAAGACAGCAAGAAGGCAGCTGTTTGCAGGCCAGAAAGAGGGCCCTCACCAGATGCTGATGATGCTGGCACCCTGATCTGGGACTTTCAGCCTCCAGAGACTGTGAGAAATAAATTTCTATTGTTTAAGCCACTACTCCATTTAATTTGTTATAGCAGCCCAAACTGACTAAGACACTAGATTATAATAAAAAATATTAAAAACATATTAGGGGAAGTGAAAACAGCCCTGGATATAAAATTTTGTCAGAACAAAATACAAATCTCAGTATTGGTTGTTTTCTGTGATTTATGTTTTATATATTGCACGTTAACATATTTCCACTTCATTCAGAAGGTAAATCACATGAAATCTAACCAAGTATTGTTTTACTATATTCCAATCCAATAATAACAACAATAATATTAATACCTTGCTATTTATAGAACTAAGACTGTGCAGCAGGCATTTCAAGAGCTCTATATATACTATTTAATGGAAATTATCACAAAACCCCTAAGAGATAAGTTTTATTGCCCTTATTTTATAGATGACAGAACTAAGGCTTAGACTGGTGAAGTAATTTGCCTAGGATCACTTATTGTTGGTAAGTATTAGAGCTAAAATTATAACGTAGCTTTTGGTTTTAATATCTACAAATATTATTTGCCTACTAAACCACAAGAAACTAAATTGCTTAGTCTTTATGTACTTCCCTTTCTTTTGACAACCTGACAAATTGTTCTTGTTTTATATATATATATATATTTTGCAAATAATTAATTTACAACCATTAGAACAATAGTAAAAACAACAATAAAATCATTTAAAATATGGACAAAATGTCCGGGTGCACTGGCTCATGACTGAAATCCCAGAACTTTGGGAGGCTGAGGTGGGAGGATCACTTGAGCCCAGGAGTTTGAGACCAACTTTGGCAACACAGTGAGATCCCATCTCAATTTAAAAAAAAAAAATTATTGAAGAAAAAATTTACATCGACAAAACATCTAGTTCTCCAGAAGGAAAAATGTACAAGATTGGCAGAAAACTTTTTAAAAAATTAAAAACAACACTTTTTTATATTTTGGACATTTTTTCTTTGGTTATTTTATATTTTGGACATTTTTTCTTGGTTATTAAAAATGTAGAATTTTGAGAATTTGAAAGCAGCTAAATAGCAAATAAATTAATGCATTGTAGACAAATGACTCTTAAATTTATTTCTTAAAGGTTTAAGTAAAATGATGTACAGAGGAATATTGAAGATGTCCTAGTTAACTCTCTTTTAGCACTTAAAGATATGGGACCCATAGAGTTTGAGGGATTTTCACAATTATATCACAGTAAACCTAAATCTAGAATTTTGGCTTTCCATATTTCCTCTGTAACGATTTCTCCACATGACCATGGCACATAAAATGATACTTATGGCAATGGTTACAGTCCTCTATGTCTCTAAAATGATAAAACCACGTTGCATGAATTAGCAATGGAGAGGATTTCCTCTTCCACAGTATTCTGTAATATCAATAATCAACTCAATTAAGGATCCCTGGTAAGATGTGCATTGTATTATTCATCCATTTAATATATACGTTTACTGTATGTCAGGTCCTTTGCTAATGTTTCCAATATTAAATATCAGGTGAGAAAACAGGGAGGGGTATAAGAGATATGCGCACTAAAAATGTGTAGTAGTCTCTTGAAACCAACCCAAATGTCCATCAATGATAGACTGGATTAAGAAAATGTGGCACATATACACCATGAAATACTATGCAGCCATAAAGAAGGATGAGTTCATGTCCTTTGCAGAGACATGGATGAAGCTGGAAACCATCATTCTCAGCAAACTATCATAAGATCAGAAAACCAAACGCTGCATGTTCTCACTCATAAGCGGGAGTTGAACAATGAGAACACATGGACATAGGGAGGGGAACATCACACACCAGGACCTCTCAGGGGGTGGGGGGACTAGGGGAGGGATAACATTAGTAGAAATACCTAATGTAAGTGTTGGGTTGATGAGTGCAGCAAACGACCAGGGCACATGTATACCTATGTAACAAAACTGCACGTTCTGCACATGTAACCCAGAACTTAAAGTATAATAAATAAAAAATGTATAGTCTATTTGGTGACATGGAACCATATGAAGCATATCCAGAGTATAAGCCATTTAGAAGTTGTAGTAGGCAGCCTGTAACATGGTCCAGTGATATCTGCCTCCTGGTATTCATGCCCTACTCGCTTCTAACAAACTGAATACAGCAAAAGCGATGGTATGCCACCTTAGAAGTTAGGTTATACAAAGATGCTGGCTTCCATCTTAGGCTCTCTCTCTCTCTCTCTCTCTCTCTCTCTCTTTCTCTCATCTGGATCATTCACACTGAGGTGCCATGATGTGAAAACATATAGGCAGCATACAGAGGTGCCCATTTAGTGAGGAACTGAAGACTCCTGCCAATAAAAACATATGAATAAGCTTGGAAGCAGATTCTTTAGCCTCAGGTGAGACTTAGATGACTGCAGCTCTGGCCAACAGTGTGAATACAACTTCACAGGAGACCCTGACCAACACCAACTAGCTCAGCTGCTCCCAGGTTCATGACCGTCAGAAATTATGAGACAGTAAATGTTTGTTGTCTTCATTTGCTAAATTTTAGGGAGATTTGCTATGAAGCATAAATAACTAATATGGAGAGGATAATGTCTGTTGCAGTTCTCAGTTTTTAAGGAGGCAGAGTAAGGAAGCTGTAATTTGGTGGACAGCTCACACCGTTGCAGGAAAGGCCATAAAAGGCTGAGTCAGTACTCATGAGAAAGATTTGCCCATTAACTAATGAGATATAATATGCATAACAGTTAGGTGTAATGTGTAAGTTAAACGCAATAAATCTTTAGTCACTAAGGTTTTTGAGCTTGGAAAGTTCTCTGAGAAAAAAGCATGATTCAGCAATTCTGACTGTACAAATTCTACGCTATTGTCTACATATGTGTTCCCCCAAAATTCATATGTTAAAACCTATCCACCAATGCAATAGTATTAAGTGGTAGGGCCTTTAAAAGATGAAGGTCATGATGGTTCTGCCTTCATGAACAGTTATTAGTGCCTTTTTAAAAGAGGCTTGAGGAAGCTTGTTTGTCCTTTCCACCACTTAGAACACATCATCTATGAGGGATGCATCCTCACCAGACATTGAATCTGCTGGTGCCTTGATCTCGAATTTCCCCAGCTCCAGAACTGTGAGCAATAAATTTCTGTTGTTTATAACTTGCCCAGACTAAGATATTTTGTTATAGCAGCCTGAATGAACTGAGATGGTCTAATTATAAAAGCTTACTGAGCACCTTTTAAAAAGTAAATAAAAAAAGCAGTTAGCAACAAAACCTAATGCAACCACTTGCTTAACTCTGTATGATTAAGGTAGATGTGTGTGTGTGTCTTTGTGTGCGTGTTCTAGTATCTTCAGTGGGTTTTTAAAATAAAATAAATGAGTTATAACTACAACAGTTACAGACGGTGTTGGATAATTGAAAGGGTTTGCAAAATTCGATGGAAACTACTCAGAGAAGACCTATTCAATGTAAGAAATGCAACATACCAGAAGAAAGAATGTGCAGCCCACACACCTGGGCCTGGGAGACTTGCACACCTACCTAAAGTCCCTTCTCAGTCACACAGGATGTGCTTCATCTCTGAATTATGAATCTTCAGGATATATGTCCCACTGATCACACAGCCAAGCCATGCTATATAACTGGTTAGCCCAGGCGTAAGCCATCAATCTACACACCCCTAAACAATGTAAACAAGCTGGCTCTTGGTACTAACAAGGTGATTTCAAACTTAAACAATGTATTATAAATATAAACTAGTTCATGCCTTCTTATTGTGGCCAAAAGTCAGTGTCAGACCTCCAGGTAATCATGGAGAGTTCCAGCCCAGCTGTAAGATAACTCTTTTCCAAATGATCATTTAAAACAGAAGAAATCAATCATTGACATGTTATATATATAATACATACTATACATATATAGTTACAACATTACATATAATACATGTATTTATATATAATATTGTAAATATATAGAAACATATGCACATATGTACATATCTTTAATATATGTACTAGATATTCAAAACCAGCATAACAGATGTTTGCCATATGACACTAAAATCTGGTTTCTTAACAATGACAAAAGACATGACAAATATAGGAAATGAACAAATACAAAAAGTTAAGCATAAGCTGATAGCAGTGGAAGCCGAATTTTAAAGTTTTTGGGTCATATAGTTAGATTCATGATATTCTAAGCCTCCTGGGTGGGGACTGGTAGAGGAATGCATTTTACAGAGGATAGCAAATTGCTTTCTTTATCATGTGACTAATTTAGTGATTCTGCTTTTCTGAATCTTTTTAAGGCTTCTTTTAGAATTATTATTATTATTATTATTATTTCTGGGAGCCCACTGACTTTGTATTCTAATTTGGATACACTGCTTTCTGGATCTGCTGGGCATCTGCCAACTTGTCATTTTATTCATTACATCTCTGCGTTAGAATCACTATTTCAGCATTCCATGTCTTCCTATTTCTGTTTTTCCCATCTCTTGTTTAGTTTGAGCACATTTTCAAGTCATTTCTCAAGAGGATCTACACAAGTTACATTTCTGAGTTCTTATGCACACAAAAAGGTTTTTATTTGGCCACATAATTTGGATGAATATAGTATTCTAAGATCATATTAATTTTCTCATGAACATGAAGCCATTGCTTCATTGCCTTGCAGAACTCAGTGTTGTGATAAGAAGTCTAACAACAGTCAAGCAGGAACTCACAGCTCCTAGCAGAGCCCTCCTGTACACAGTTTAGATAGAGGCTTTTGCTGCTCTCTTTCATCTATCTCCATGTTTCCAGCTGCTTTCTATCTTCTGTATCTTTTTTTTTCCCTATGATAATCCTATACCCATGCATTTGCCATTATGAGTTTATCCCCTTTTGTGTTCCTTTACTGTTATTTTAACGGGATGTTAGACTGGGACTGCATAGTTATATCTTTTCAGTTTACTTTTGTGTTAGCTTTCTAAATAGGTGGAAAAGACAAAACAAAACATTGTTAGTACCTTGACTCAAAGTTATTTGATTGTAATTGTGGAGATACGGCAAATACATTAATAAATGCAAATAATGGAAAAACATTGATACTGATTTACAAACAGAAGTAGCTATTAAAGGATATATAAATAAATAACATGGGGAGATGGCAAGAGAAGTACAATATTTTAAATTACTTCTTCTTCCCTCAAAAATAATTTCATTTTTTATCAACAGCCATACTTTAATTCCTCTTTTTACATGAGCATTTTGAGGCATGTGGTAAAGGAATGTGTATAACCTTTCTTAAATCACTATACCCTACAATCAACACTAGACTTTAGAATATCTGGAATCTTAAAGAAATACTGCCAGCAGTGTTTATAATAAATGATACCTTTAAAAATCCCTATATCAGCAGAGGAATTTTATAATATAAATTGTTCACTTAACTTTAACTGCTACAGATTTTGGCAGACAGTAAAATTAAATGGTGGATGATCACCAGAATATATTACATTTTGCAAGATAGCACTGGGTTACTAATACATTTCAGGAGAAGAAATCTCTTCCCAGGTCCTTAGGCTGCTGTGTAGTATAGTTAAGCAATAATACTTTCTTTTGTAATTGATGAAAGAGGAAGCTGTAAATTACCATGAGCTAGAAATTTTGATTTGTGAAGTGAAAATATATGTCAGCAGAAATCATGGCTTGGCACACAGTGGAAACCTCTTTCCAGCTGCCTAAAGTCTCCTTGGCTTTATTCGAACTACTTCTATCCTCCCTGAGCTGGTTAACTGGACACCTGATCGATGTCCACTTGTTCTGCTCTCAGAATTGTTCTTCCAGTTGTGGCTATCTTTAAAATATCCTTTCCACCTTTAGTTAAGCAATCTTTCTTCATTGATGATCTTATGATATCTACTGTTTGTAGTTTTTTTGTTTTTTTTATTATACTTTAAGTTTTAGGGTACATGTGCACAACATGCAGGTTAGTTACATATAGTTTTTTCCCAAGTGAAAGAGAGATAAATAGAATTTACCCATGCATGATAAACAATTAATTGATTTCATTGAATAGAATATTCACATCTATTAATAAAGCTTGTAGATAACATTGTCATTTGCAAATGTTGGCCTGCTAATTTGTGTTTTTCTTAGCAACAATATGCCCTTTCAGCATTTGCTTTTACGTCCGTGAAGTCTGATAGCATAAATGCAATATGCCTTATTTCGGCAACAGCTGTAGGTACTGCTCACATAAGAAATGCTTAATTCTTCATTCACTAAACTTGCTCTTGTCTTGAAAACGTGGCAACATAATTATATCCATTGTAACCACCCCCACACAAGCAGGACTACATCTGAGGAATCACATAAAAATTGGCATGAAAGACATAGTTGGGAAGAGGGTGGGGATGAAATGGCTAAAGCTATTGTCAATTAAGTTCTGCTGCCTGCACCAATTACTTACCACCAGGGGAAATGCAATCTGATTTACACACTCGAATTCACATGGTTTATGTTCTCTCCCAAACTAGAGGAAAGAAAATCTAAGGGACATAATATCTTGGTTTATTCTCCAGCCTCAGTGACCTTGAACCTCGAATTTAGTTTTACAGATGAGTATATAAAAGTTTTATCAGCTCACATCAATAAATATATAACCAGACTTTTCTGGCTATATATAAAGACCCCTAAAAAAGTAAAATTAGCTGTCTTTGCAGCTAAGGGCTATTCATACATGAAATAGATACTTGTAACAACTGAAGGGAGTTGTTTCATTCGTTTCATAAATCTGATTTTTGAGATGAAATGGAAGAGAGAAGCCTTCTGCCAGTTTGTCTACATTTTTAAAAACATACACTATGTTATGGTTTATGAAACATTTTACAGTAATTCTCTTTCAAAGAGATTTAACTGTTGGATTACCCAGTAGACAGCTGTCTAGAACAGAGCTCCTAACAGCTCTGGTGAGGCATATTGGTGTGTGTTAGTGAGAGGAGTTTTCAGATCTTGAGCTCCTTAGCTCTCAAGGTAGCTGGGAAGGAGCTAAGACTGCTTGATAACTGCAGAGCCTCTGATCCCCTCAGGCCTTGAGCAGCCACTCCTTTTTTCCCAGTGGCTGTGCAAACATTATGATTTTATTTTATTTTTTTGAGAGACAGGGTCTCACTCTGTTCCCCAGGATAGAGTGCAGTGGCACATTCACAGCTCACTGGAGCCTCAAACTCCTGGGCTCAAGTGATCCTCACACCTCAACCTCCCAAAGTATTGGGGACTACAGGTGTGTACCACCATGCCTGGCTAACATTTTTTAATTATTATATTTTTCTTTTGTAGAATTGGGTCTCACTATGTTGCCTAGGCTGATCTTGAACACTTGGGTTCAAGCAGTCCTCTCACCTCAGCCTTCCAAAGTGCTGGGATTACAGGTATGAACCACTGCCCAGCCCCAAACACTATGATCGTAGAAAACACTAGTCTATGCTGTTACAAAGAATATTTCATACTTAGTAATCTTAAAAATTAATGAAGTCAAAGTACCATTCCACTGGATTTAAAACAAAATATAAAGTTCAATTCAGTATCACTCTACATTTGAATAATACTAGGATACAGACCTGTTAAATTTTGTCATTGTAGTTAAAGAAAAAAGAAACCTCAGTATATCACTGAAGACTTCATTTTCCCCTTTTTTGAAAACCTTCATAGACTCCTTTATGTTTTTACACATACAGCAAAACAAACATTATTTTATGAAGCTAGTGTCTTGGCCATAGAATCATATTCACATAATATATTCTGCTATGGCATGTCTTCCCTGGAATGTACCTAGATTTGGAGTGGTATCATAATACCTTGTTTAATAAATCTACCAGAAATAAAGCAGGCTTTTGTGCTTGTTTTAACGGTTTCATAAACCATCTAAAAGAATTGGCTTTGCAACAAGCTGCTGAAGGGCAATGTTCTTGGTTGCGTAATATGGATGCAAGTAGTTCCATTGTCCCAGTGATGTCCAATTAAGCTGGCAGCATGAATCCTCAATTTCCTTTCTCTGGGTCCTTTTGCTTCCTTATTGATAATCATCCTCTCCTGCTTCTCATCATCCCCAACTTCCCCCTTTGCTAACAGACTTCAAAGCCCTTTATTATGCAGGGAATATGCCAGTGTAAGAGTCTTAGTGTGAGGCAGAGCGCTGTCTGCAAAGAAGCTCAAAGGCCAGGTACTCACCCGTATGCATGCTGGCAGCCAAGGTGTGGGCACATGATTTAAACTCTACTAAGATAATGCTTCTGGCACAGGAAGTTGAGTTTAAAGCAAGTGAGGCAAAAGCAGGGATATTTTATGATTTATTCCAATGGTAGAACTATCTGAAATGCAGTAGCAAATAAAGGTACCAGCTATGGGGTCCAGTGTCATAATGTTATGATACCGTTAGTGGCATTAAATGTTCAGAGGGGGCTGGAATGGTACTTCAAAAAGCTATTCTTTGGGATGACTTTAACTGTGGTTCCTATATGAAGTGTCCCTTGCAGTCTGCCAGTTTTTTCTTCTTGTTCTCCAGTCTTCCTGTGTTTTTCTGCCTAATTTAGCCATTCTTAATTTCAGTTGTTTGCAACCCAGAACCAAAACTAATAATACTTCATGTCTAATCTTTTTAAACCTAAATTATTTTTCTATTGCCTTCAGCACATAAAGATCCATAGAGTAAATCTGAATTAGTCATTTTACAGAAATACGGGAAAGTAGGATCAAAATGAAAGATGTGACCTCTTTCTCTTTCTAGATGATATCTTGTTTCCCTGGAGAAGATCTACATGAGGCTGGTCACAGGCGTTCTAGAGTTACAGAAGACACAAGACCTCTGGAACATCTTTGCAATGGTGAATAACCACACAGCATGTTCCCATTCTCTGGTTCATCTTCCAATTCTCCCTTCCTTTCAGCCCATGCCAATTTATCTCCACTGTCCTTAACCCATCCTTCATTTAGCAAAAATCTCAAAGTTACTGTATTAGTCTGTTCTCATACTGGTCTCACACTGATATGAAGAAATACCTGAGACAGGCTAATTTATAAAGAAAAGAGGTTTAATTTACTCATAGTTCCACATAGCTGGGGAGGCCTCAGGAAACTTACAATCATGGCAGAAGGCACCTCTTCACAGGGAGACAGGAGAGAGAATGTGTGCCCGAAAGGGAAATGCTAGATGCTTATAAAACCATCAGATTTTGTGAGAACTCACTCACTGTCACAAGAACAGCATAGGGGAAGCCACCCCTATGATTCAATTACCTCCCACTGGGTCCCTCCCTCGACACATGAGGATTACGGGAATTACAGTTCAAAATGAGATTTGGGTAGGGACACAGCCAAACCACATCAGTTACATATTTTACATTTTTCAGATATGGCAGTATTTCAACCCCTCTTTATGATTCTTTAATATCCACTCTTAAGCTCTTTATATTATTTCTCGTTTAACAATAAAATTTCTACCAATGTGTCAGAATATATTATTTTTTAAAAAATAAGGCTATACCAAGAGTGTCACTTTAGATTACTTCATGTACCATTTCAAAAAGGTCAGAAAAGATTTTGCATCACACAATACATATTGAAGATTGCAGTTTTTATAGCACTTTCTTTTTTCTGACAAGTTTGTTCATTTACTTAAAATGGCAAGACAAGAATCTTGCCATTCTTATTTTAGTTCTTTAAGTGGATCCTTAGTCTCTTAACTAGATCTGGGTCCTATATAAATCCAGTTTTCCTTGGACAGAAAATAGGTTTTTCCACTCAGAAGTTCTAATAGCTACTTTCTTCAACTCATAATGTTACCTAAGGTGCCACACTCCTATTGGAACAGAAGCACTTCCACAGTTATGAGATCTTACTCTTCTTTAGAGAGGCTGAGTTGTAATTTAATTTCCAACTTTAGAATTATCAACACGAAGACACACAGTTATCCAGGTTAGCCAAGTGATCTGCAGACAGAAACCTCTTGTTAATGCTCTCTAATTGTGTTAAAAAAAAAAAAAAAAAAGAGTTATATTAACGTTTAATCCAAAAGGCAGAAAGGTTATAACTTGAAAGCCTGTTCAGACTGCTAAAAGGGGAGGAAATTCGCCAACAATGGTTCCCAAATGTGAAAGCACAGTTACTACCCCTTACAGGGATTTGCTGGAAGCATTAGTGAAATTAGGTTCAGTCGAATCTTTCAACAGACGTAGTTCAGTGATGGTTCTTGTAAGTGATTGAATACACAATATTCATGACCTATTGTTCAAAAGCTTGCTAAAGAACCTTTTAAAAATCTGACCCCAAGTTTTCTGGAAGTGGCTAAGATCTAACTCTGGACAGTAATGAATCACTTTCTTAATCTTTTCTCTGCCCCATCCTTTGACACAGCCCACTATTTCGAGGGGTTGTTTTCCTCCTGAATTGGGATGACAACCTATTCTCCTGCTTAACTAGACTGTGTCACACTGTAATCTTGCAGTACATTTTAAATTTAAATTTTGGAGAAGGACTTGGTGATCATTGATCATTGGGCCCCTCTACTATGTGTAGATGCTACCGGGGAAAATAAAAACAAAAAAAAGTGTGGTGTCGGTCTTTAAGGACATTACAATCTAGTGGGAGAAACTTGTATGTAAATGGCTGATTATGATCGAAGGCAAAGTGAAATAAACATTAACTAGAGGACAAGCTCATAGTAATACAGGTAATGGAGCAATTAATTCTAACTGAAAGGGAATCAAAAGCTCCTTTGCAAAGGTGGTGACATTTGAGAAAGTGTTTAGAATGATCATACTTTAAGAGGGCAGTAGAGAAGAAAAGGCAATCATTCCAACTGCAGGGATAGAATTAGCAAAGCCTTAGAAGCTCAATTCAAGAGGTTTCATTTTGGGTTTTGATTTTTTTTTCTTTTTAATTCTAACACACGACACAATGGTAGGCCCTGGGAGAGATTCAAAGAGAAATAATATGAGTGTCTTTTCTCCTGTAGCTCATATTCCATTTTGAAAGAAAAACCTTTTCTTTTTTTTTTTTTTTTTTTTTGAGATGGAGTCTCGCTCTGTCACCCCTGCTGGAGTGCAGTGGCAGGATCTCGGCTCACTGCAACCTCTGCCTCCTGGGTTCAAGCAATTCTTCTGCCTCAGCCTCCCAAGTAGCTGGGATTACAGGCATGTGCTACAACATCCATCTAATTTTTTTGTATTTTTTCTAGAGACGGGGTTTCACCATGTTGGCCAGACTGGTCTTGAACTCCTGACCTCATGATCCACCCGCCTTGGCCTTCAAAAGTGCTGGGATTACAGGTGTGAGCCACCACACCCGGCCCAGAAAAGCCATTTTTATGACAGTATAACTGAGGAGTTCATCAAGAGCATATACTTGTCTGAGATGATGTAATTGCATGGCGTGTCCTTTAAGAGCTACAGTGCACGAGAACAGAAAGAATTCATTATTGCCAAAGGTTTCTAGAGGACACAAATATAAGCTTTTTCTTGAAACATGCATAGAATTTGATGTGAGAAACAGGGGGGAGAGATATTTAAAAAGAGAGTGATGGCAGTTAATAATCTTGGCATGTCCCCGCCATTGTGGAAGTATTAACTTAAGTGTTGTGGAAGGTGCCTTTTGGCCCACATCAGGAAAAAAAAAAAAAAAGTTAGAAATAAAATTTTAGGTGGAATCAAATTCCTCCAGAGTTCAGGAAGGTAAATGGAGTGAAGAAGACTGGGGCCATAATGAGAGAGAGTGGAAGAGACTATGGCATGGTGGAGGCCACGGCCAAGGCTCAGTGAGAAAGAGGACACCACTAAGCTCCAGCCCGTTCCCGTGAAAGTTATGTCGGTCAAAACTCCACTGGCCACATCAAAATTCTTTGAGTCATACCTAGTATGTAGACTATGAATTTTCAAACACTGCTGGACTGCAGAGGGTAAGGACTGCTAGAACTAAAACCTTTGGTTTTTATAACTATTTAAGGTTGTAGGACAGAGCTGCAATGCAAAAAAAAAAAAAAAAAAGTAGCATGTTTTAATCAAGCTACAAAATGCAAGATGTATATATGTAAACTATATTAAATGAAAGAGAATTGATAGGGGTTACCAACTGCTATTAAAATTTTTTCAAACTAAGTTTTAAATGAAATACATCTTAAAACTGTATCTGTTGCTTAAACCGGAGTAAACAATTTACAACAAAATTGTAGAAAAATGTATTGGCTCAAAATTTCTGTCAACTGTCTCATTTGCCTTTGAGACAAAAAAAAATGTAACTATATGGCACTTGTTCATTCTAAGAAGGAGGGAATTCTGAATACACACTTTCCAGTCTTGGCCTCATCAGATACTTGATGAATGAACCTATATTTGCCATCACTGCCAGTTGCCGACAGTGGATGCCACCAGGACATCTTGGTCAGATTCATTTATGTGCCTGTTCTGTTTTGGTCCATGAGCCTGGCTAACAGTAAAACTAGGTGGGGGTTGGAGGTTTGCAACAGCTGCTCTGGGGCCTGCTGATTCCTGAATTTTATAGCGTTCGTAAATCACACAAAAATGTCCTATGTCAGTCCACTTCCAGTATAGGTTTTTCCCCAACGTAGTACAAAAGAACTGAAGTTGACACTAAGAGTGTAATTTTTAAGCCTTCACAATACAGTCCAGAAGGTTTATTATTTATTTAAAAAGCTAATATATTCTATCTTCTCTATTAAGAATTCCTGACAGGAGGAGGAGCTTAGTAACAGGGATGAATGGGGTGGAATAAAGAATTTCACATGAAGATTACAATATTATGCTTCTGTCTGGGTGAAATGTAGCATTCCAGATGTTGACCAGATGTTGACTACATTTCACTAGAGTCTGTGAACAATATAAATTCCTGAGATATAATAGGTCAGCCCTGCTTCTTAATGCTGAGAAAACACTTAGAAGATCATCAAATTTTGAAAATGTACTAATGAGCTACAAAGTCTGATTAAAATCAAAGGTGCTATGTTCTAAAAACATTCTTTGTGATTTAGATAAGTATGGCTTGTATTTTATCATTTATGACAATACTTTAAGGCAAACTTTGCAAACATGGAAAAGTCTTGGTAATAAACAACAATTCACTATAGCTCCTCATTAAGTCATTTTCAGAAAGTAGGGTTAAATCCTGAAGACTGTATAAAAGAAAAGGAAACACAGAGAAAGACAGTCCACAGATATTACTGTTCACTTGCTAAAAAGTAAACTATTAAGGCCTCATAACACAAAACATGATATTTCCAATTATTTAATTTGGTAATTATTTATAAATAATAAGTCCAAGATGTGAAGCAGATGCAAACAAAGATGAACATCTCCCGTTAGTAAATTCTGGAGGATAGAGTAGTGGGAAGTATCTTTCAGAGACAATGTCTCCATGGGAAAGAAAATTTTCACATTTTTCAGCTTTGGTTAAGATCAAACTGATCTAATTAGCTTTCTCATCTAATTTATTGCTCAGAATTCCTTTTAGTGAGGCATGCTTTTCATAAATTTCAAGGAAGGCTATTTGGAGAATAGTTTGGAATTAGACATAAACAAAAATGGAAAGTTTTTTCAAAGATACACCCAAATTTTTCTGAGTAACTAAAATAACAAAATTGGGACGTCATAAACTCTACTGTTACACTAATAATAAGATGCTGTTTATACACAATAACCCAGGATTATTTTATATTCATTATATTTGGGATGTAGGGCATAATTTATCTAGAGAATTTTAATTAAAATTATATACAACTAATTAGAAGAAAAAAGATTTTTTTCTCTTCTGAATGTGATAATGTAGCCATATGGATTAGCTATCTAGAAAGGTTATTATAAATCAAAGAGGTATTAATAAACTTGCAATTAAGTGTGTAAATAACTTTGTTTCATTATTTTCTGATTTCAGAGTGATTGCGAACAGTGGCATAAAACTGTAAACCTGGTACCTCAAACAGAATTATGATCATAAAGAATGCTCACAAGACTAACATTATTATAAAACTGAGACAGAGGCAAAATATTAGTCCTCCTAGATTTTACCTAATCAATTCCTGATAGGAAATTTTTGTCTAAAAAAATAACCCGTTACATTCTTCTTTTTTTTTTTTTTTTTTTTTTTTTTACCTGGTCAAAAGGTATACATATTTTTTTTTTTTAATTATACTTTAGGTTTTAGGGTACATGTGCACAATGTGCAGGTTTGTTACATATGTATCCATGTGCCACGTTGATTTCCTGCACCCATTAACTAGTCATTTAGCATTAGGTATATCTCCTAATGCTGTCCCTCCCCCCTCCCCCCTCCCCCAACCCCACAACAGTCCCCGGAGTGTGGTGTTCCCCTTCCTGTGTCCATGAGTTCTCATTGTTCAATTCCCACCTATGAGTGAGAACATGCGGTGTTCGGTTTTTTGTCCTTGCGATAGTTTACTGAGAATGATGTTTTCCAGTTTCATCCATGTCCCTACAAAGGATATGAACTCATCCTTTTTTATGGCTGCATAGTATTCCATGGTGTATATGTGCCACATTTTCTTAATCCAGTCTATCATTGTTGTACATTTGGGTTGGTTCCAACTCTTTGCTATTGTGAATAGTGCCGCAATAAACACACGTGTGCATGTGTCTTTATAGCAGCATGATTTATAGTCCTTTGGGTATATACCCAGTAATGGGATGGCTGGGTCAAATGGTATTTCTAGTTCCTGTACACCAATAACAGACAAACAGAGAGCCAAATCATGAGTGAACTCCCAGTCACAATTGCTTCAAAGAGAATAAAATACCTAGGAATCCAACTTACAAGGGATGTAAAGGACCTCTTCAAGGAGAACTACAAACCACTGCTCAATGAAATAAAAGAGGATACAAACAAATGGAAGAACATTCCATGCTCATGGGTTGGAAGAATCAATATCGTGAAAATGGCCATACTGCCCAAGGTAATTTATAGATTCAATGCCATCCCCATCAAGCTACCAATGACTTTCTTCACAGAATTGGAAAAAACTACTTTAAAGTTCATATGGAACCAAAAAAGAGCCCGCATCTCCAAGTCAATCCTAAGCCAAAAGAACAAAGCTGGAGGCATCACCCTACCTGACTTCAAACTATACTACAAGGCTACAGTAACCAAAACAGCATAGTACTGGTACCACAACAGAGACATAGATCAATGGAACAGAACAGAGCCCTCAGAAATGATGCCGCATATCTACAACTATCTGATCTTTGACAAACCTGACAAAAACAAGAAATGGGGAAAGGATTCCCTATTTAATAAATGGTGCTGGGAAAACTGGCTAGCCATATGTACAAAGCTGAAACTGGATCCCTTCCTTACACCTTATACAAAAATTAATTCAAGATGGATTAAAGACTTAAATGTTAGACCTAAAACCATTAAAATCCTACAAGAAAACCTAGGCAATACTATTCAGGACATAGGCGTGGGCAAGGACTTCATGTCTAAAACACCAAAAGCAATGGCAACAAAAGCCAAAATTGACAAATGGGATCTAATTAAACTAAAGAGCTTCTGCACAGCAAAAGAAACTACCATCAGAGTGAACAGGCAACCTACAGAATGGGAGAAAATTTTTGCAACCTACTCATCTGACAAAGGGCTAATATCCAGAATCTACAATGAACTCAAACATATTTACAAGAAAAAAACAAACAACCCCATCAAAAAGTGGGCAAAGGACATGAACAGACACTTCTCAAAAGAAGACATTTATGCAGCCAAAAAACACATGAATAAATGCTCATCATCACTGGCCATCAGAGAAATGCAAATCAAAACCACAGTGAGATACCATCTCATACCAGTTATAATGGCCATCATTAAAAAGTCAGGAAACAACAGGTGCTGGAGAGGATGTGGAGAAATAGGAACACTTTTACACTGTTGGTGGGACTGTAAACTAGTTCTACCATTGTGGAAGTCAGTGTGGCGATTCCTCAGGGATCTAGAACATTCTTCTTTTACTTACATTCTATTCTCAGAAGGTAGAAAAAAATCAGGGACACAGATAACTCTGTACTTGATTTTGACCAACATGAAAAGAGTGCTTAAATTTAGTTAGGGAAGAGATACTGAATGACCAGAGCACAATCATCTTTTAAACAAGTAAACATATTGCCACAACTTATTAAAAAAGCAACTACTATGTGCCCTATTGATACCGGTGACTTTGAGGAATGGATATAGAAATATAAACTTAATAATATCAAGAGTTTTATCTTTCCTTACCACGTTGTTAGCATTGCATTATTTTAGAAATATTTCAAAGAGATAATAAGAAAACTACATACCAAGATTCATCAATGGTTTTGTTTATCAACTTGCTAGAAAAACAGCAAAACTGATCATCAATTCCCTGCAAACCTTGCTAAGCTTGCCTTGCAGCATAGCGCTTCAGACCTAGTCTCTAGTGAATATTATTCAACTGTTGGTTTGTTTCTCTTAATTCATTTCAAGGAGTGGCTTCAAATATAAAAGAAAAATTTTAAAAATGACTCATCCTTGCCCCTTCTACTCTTTTGGCTAAACAATGTGCATATCAAATTTCATATTCCATATGCATAACATGAAAAATGATTCTCTAGGATCAATGACTTAAGGTTGGAATTTCAAATATTTTAGGAATCACAGATGCACCATCACCCTAGTGTTAGGAGGCAATAGTAAAAAATCTAACCTGAGGATTTCACAAATTCACAACGGGTTTTCCCAGGAAGGAGTTCTGCTATCATGACTTATAAAAATAGTTGATTGTCCTCATTGTTTTTGAATCCATATGAATTCAGACACTTCTGTAAGCTTCTTGGAGAAAGGTTAACAATAGTGTTAAAATGCCATTTTACTGAGAGATTCAAGAACTAAGCATTTGCTGGCTGATTTTTCGAAAATACTAACTTGAGTGCTGCAACCAACACAAAATCCTGGTTCCATATTTCTTATGCAATCAAAGAAGATTATGTGCAAGAACAAATTGCTGTTTTGCAAACAGACTGCAGATGAAGGTAAGAGCATTTCTCTGGAAACATAGGACAGATTTGCTGTGTTTAAGTAACGTAAACAAAAACAGGTATATCCATGATACAGTTAACAGAGGGTTTGGTGATTATCACATACTTAATACCATATCAGCCTAATTATATCTCCTAATAGATAAGGCATTAATAAACATTCTAAGTGGTTTCTGACTAAGGCCTGTGGGTAATTTATATAATGCATATATTTATAGAAGACCTCTTTTCACCAATGAATATATTTACTTCTCAGAGATAAATTTCAAATCGCATAACCAAAGTGTGCAAGCACTGTATAGCAATGTATGTCAAAAGAAGCAACACAGACTAGAATCTTTCCCACATGTATGAATATTCGTAGCTATGTAGATTCAAATAAGAGAAATAGTGCAGCTGTTATTGGCAACTGACTTACCAGTACTTGTAAGGAAGTTAACATTTCTCATTACACCTTCCGTGTAAGCCCCTGGCTCGTAACTGTCCATTTCACCCGTGACGATGTGAGCAACTCTTGCTGCCCGGCCTCTGATAGCACCCGCAGCACGGTCTAAATTATCAGCATCCTGGTCTCTTAAGGCTATGATACACTTGTTGACATCTTCCAAGATATGGCTTTCTGTAAGTAAATGAATCAAATTAGTTTTTGTGTGTGTCTGTGTTTAAAATCATACAAATCTAGCATATTATAATGTTAACTTCTGACTTCAGATAGAGTGCACATTGGAAATGGAAGACTTTGAGAATTATAAAAAAATTGGAGACATATTTTGCTTACATCCCTTTACTCTTTGATAGCAAAATCCATGAAATATAACGTTACATTTTTAAGAGAAATTTGTATTGACTGCATATTATTTTAGATTCTAGTTCCAGTAGATTAGATTTTAGAGTGACATAGAGGTGGAAATTAAAGACAGTTTCTGGATTAAAATGAAAATAAAATATGTGATGATGAAATGCTACATTGTGAATGAAAGCAATACTATACAGATTATAAAACTTATATATACATAAGTCTTTTAAAAGATGGATTTAAACAAATGAATTCCAGAGAAAGTTGCCTACTCTGAAGAGTGTCTCCTGACCTCGTCCTCTCCATTCTTTAGATGACTAGGCCATGAAGATAGCAGGAAGTTATATAGCACAATAATATTTTCTTTCTTCATAAAATGATTAATACTCCCAGATAAAACTAATGAATGAAGATGCACAAATATGTGGAATATCAACAAACATCGTCAATGATATTTCTAATAAATTGAAAGAATATTAAAAAGAATTAGTGTTCTGGCTTCTGGTTTTATCACATGAATCCCCACTTAATATCTTTAATGACTATTTCTTTAAAACACACACATAAAACAATTATAACAATAAGATCTCAGTAATTCCAGAACATATCATTAATTCTCTTTCTCTCTTTTTTTGTCTCTCTCACTCTCTCTTTCTGTGTCTCTCTTTCTGTCTTTCTCTTTCCCAATCTGCTTGTGCATATGTGTTGACTATGTGTATGTGAGCTACAAAGGACAATCATTCTTCAGTTTTGCTACAGAGTCACACTTCCCTCTTATTGTACAGAAAATAAAATCAGTCTGGGTGTGGTGGCTCACATCTATAATCCTAGTACTTTGGGAGACCTAGGAAGGAGGATGACTTGGGGCCAGAAGTTCAAGACCAGCCTGGGCAACACAACAAGACCCTTTCTTTACAACAAAATAAATGTAGCCAGGAGTAGCAGCATGTTGCTCTAGTCCTAGTTACTTGGGAGGCTGAGGTGGGAGGATTGATTGAGCCCAGGAGTTTGAGGCTACAGTGAGCTTTGATCATGCCACTACACTCCAGCCTGGGTAATAGAGTGAGGCCCTATCCATCTATCTATCTATGTTAAATTAAATATATATAGTTAAAATTTAAATGTATTTATAAATATAACTTTATTTAATCATATATGTATTCATATATTTCATAATGATACATTCTGGAATTACTGAGATCTTATTGTTGTAATTGTTTCCTGTGTGTGTTTTAAAGAAATAGTCTTTAAAGATATTAAGTGGGGATTCATGTGATAAAGCCAGAAGCCAAAACACTAAATATATCCTAAATACATATGCACCCAATACAGGAGCACCCAGATTCATAAAGCAAGTCCTTAGAGACCTACAAGGAGACTTAGACTCCCACACAATAATAATGGGAGATTTGAACACCCCACTGTCAATATTAGACAGATCAATGAGACAGAAGGTTAACAAGGATATCCAGGACCTGAACTCAGCTCTGCAACAAGAAGACCTAATAGACATAATTTTTGAAAAAATAAAATAAAGTCAAACTACCATTGAATGTGGTCCCTGTTAACCTTCTGAGACCTGGCTTCTATTATTCTGTTATACATATTTTATGATTTCCAAAATCCTTCATGATCTTCCATGCCTCTGTCTGTGGGCATATTAGAACCTTGGCCTGAACAGTCTGTCCCCTTTGACCTGCTTGCTCAACTCCTACTATTCTTTCAAGCCACTAGGCAAATTTTCCTGCCTCAGGAACTGCATACTGACCTCCTCATTCCCTACAACAAAACCAACTTTGTTCCATGTTGTTTGGGATTCACATAAAATGGTTTATGTGCCTCAATTAGAGATTCTACCTGTGTTTTGGTTATTTACTTTTAAAAACACCTCTCTAGTAGAATTTGAAATATACCTGAGGGAAAGAATTTTATCTTATTCCTCGAGGTATTCTATGTAGTACCTGTTATAATACTTGGCACTTGTTAGGCTAACAAGAATGCTTGTTGAATGAATGAATGAATGAATGAATGAAGCTCTCTTATAAGACATGCTTAAATCATGGGTTATGAGCATAAGTGAACACATATCTGTTATCTGAAATTACGCAAATTTAACCCATATTAAGGACATTTAAAGTCACTTATATTAAAAATATTAAACACTGAAAACCTTCATTATAAATTAACTAGGGCTTTAACCTAATTTGCAGCATTCAGTTATGAATGTATCATTAAGGCCTACAGTAAATGGTCCAATCTCAACAGAAAGCATATGTATATTATCATATTTCCCCTGGAACAGAAGTACAGGTTTGACCTTAGAAGGTATAATAATCATCAATTTTTAAGAAGTCCACAGATGTACACTTTAATGACACATTAAGAAGCTACCATTTTCACCTAACCAAGATGGCCGAATAGGAGCAGCTCCGGTCTGCAGCTCCCAGCGTAATTGATGCAGAAGATGGATGATTTCTGCATTTCCAACTGAAGTACCTGGTTCATCTTATTGGGACTGGTTGGACAGTGGGTGCAGCCCACAGGGGGCGAGCTGAAGCAGGGCGGGGTGTCACCTCACCCGTGAAGTGCAAGGAGTCAGGGGATTTCCCTTTCCTAGCCAAGGGAAGCCATGACAGACTACCTGGAAAAATGGGGCACTCCCCGCCCAAATACTGCACTTTTCCCAAGGTCTTAGCAACCAGCAGAAAATTGATTCTCTCCCACACCTGGCTCAGTGGGTCCCATGCCCACGAAGCCTTGCTCACTGCTAGTGCAGCAGTCTGAGATCAATCTGCGAAGCGGCAGCCTGGCTGGGGGAGGGGCGTCCACCATTGCTGAGGCTTCAGTAGATAAATAAAGTGGCCAAGAAGCTCAAACTGGGCGGAGCCCACTGAGCTTAACAAGGCCTACTGCCTCTAGACTCCATCTCTTGGGCAGGGCACAGCTGAACAAAAGGCAGCAGACAACTTTGGCAGGCATAAATGACCCTGTTGGACAGCTATGAAGAGAGCAGTGGTTCTCCCAGCATGGCGGTTTAGCTCTGAGAACAGACAGACTGCCTCCTTAAGTGGGTCCCTGACCTCTGTGTAGCCTAACTGGGAGATATCTCCCAGTAGAGGCCGACAGACACCTCATATAGGCAGCTGCCTCTCTGGTACAAAGCTTCCAGAGGAAGGATCAGGCAGCAATATTTGCTGTTCTGCAGCCTCTGCTGGTGATACCCAGGCAAACAGGGCCTGGAGTAGAACTCCAGCAAACTCCAACAGACCTGCAGCTGAGCGACCTGTTAGAAGGAAAACTAACAAACAGAAAGGAACAGCATCAACATCAACAAAAAATCATCTACACCAAAATGCCATCTGTAGGTCACCAACATCAAAGACCAAAGATAGATAAAACCACAAAGATGGGAAGAAACCAGGGCAGAAAAGCTGAAAATTATAAAAATCAGAGTGCCTCTTCTCCTCCAAAGGATCGCAGCTCCTCACCAGCAATGGAACAAAGCTGGACAGAAAATGACTTTGATGAGCTGACAGAAGTAGGCTTCAGAAGTGTGGTAATAACAAACTTCTCTGAGCTAATTGAGGATGTTTGAAACCATTGCAAGGAAGCTAAAAACATTGAAAAAAGATTAGATGAATGGCTAACTAGAATAAACAGTGCAGAGAAGACCTTCAATGACCTGATGGAGCTGAAAACCATGGCAGAAGAACTTCATGACACATGCACAAGCTTCAACAGCAGATTCGATCAAGTGGAAGAAAGGGTATCAGTGATTGAAGATCAAATTAGTGAAATAAAGCAAGAAGACAAGGTTAGACAAAAAAGAGTAAAAAGAAATGAACAAAGCCTCCAAGAATATGGGACTATGTGAAAAGACCAAATCTACGTCTGATTGGTGAACCTGAAAGTGATGGGGAGAAGGGAACCAAGTTGGAAAACACTCTTCAGGATATTATCCAGGAGAACTTCCCCAACCTAGCAAGGCAGGCCAACATTCAAATTCAAGAAATACAGAGAACACCACAAAGATACTCCTTGAGAAAAGCAACCCCAAGACACATAATTGTCAGATTCACCAAGGTCGAAATTAAGGGAAAAGTGTTAAGGGCAGCCAGAGAGAAAGGTTGAGTTACCCAGAAAGGGAAGCCCATCAGACTAACAGCGGATCTCTTGGCAGAAACCCTACAATAAAGAAGAGTAGGGGCCAATATTCAACATTCTTAAAGAAAGAAATTTTCAACCCAGAATTTCATATCCAGCCAAACTAAGCTTCATAAGTGAAGGAGAAATAAAATCCTGTACAGACAAGCAAATGCTGAGAGATTTTGTCATCATCAGGCCTGCCTTATAAGAGCTCCTGAAGGAAGCATGAAACATGGAAAGAAACAACTGGTACCAGCCACTGCAACAATGTGCCAAATTGTAAAGACCATCAATGCTATGAAGAAACTGCATCAACTAGCGGGCAAAATAACCAGTGAACATCATAATGACAGGATCAAATTCAAGCATAATAATATTAACCTTAAGTGTAAATGGGCTAAATACCCCAATTAAAAGACACAGAGTGGCATGTTGGATAAAGAGTCAAAACGCATAAGTGTGCTGTATTCAGGAGACCCATCTCACATGCAAAGATGCATATAGGCTCAAAATAAAGGGAAGGAGGAAGATCTACCAAGCAAATGGAAAGTGAGAAAAAGCACAGGTTGCAATTCTAGTCTCTGATAAAACACACTTTAAACCAACAAAGATCAAAAGAGACAAAGAAGGCCATTACATAATGGTAAAGGGATCAATTCAACAAGAAGAGCTAACTATCCTAAATGTATATGCACCCAACACAGGAGCACCCAGATTCATAAAGCAAGTCATTAGAGACATACATAGAGACTTAGACTCCCTCACAATAATAATGGGAGACTTTAAGACCCCACTGTCACTATTACAGAGATCAATGAGACAGAAGGTTAACAAGGATATCCAGGACCTGAACTCAGCTCTGCAATAGGCAGACCTAACAGACATCTACAGAACGCTCCACCCCAAACCAATAGAATATACATTCTTCTCAGCACCACATTGCATTTATTCTAAAATTGACCACATAATTGGAAGTAAAGTACTCCTTAGCAAATCTAAACAAACAGAAATCACAACAAACTGTCTCTCAGACCACAGTGCAATCAAATTAGAACCCAGGATTAAGAAACTCATTCAAAACCACACAACTATATGGAAACTGAACAACCTGCTCCTGAATGACTACTGGGTAAATAATGAAATGAAGGTAGAAATAAAGATGTTCTTTGAAACCAATGAGAACAAAGACACAACATACCAGGATCTCTGGGACATATTTAAAGCAGTGTGTAGAGGGAAATTTTTAGCACTAAATGCCCACAAGAGAAAGCAGGAAAGATCCAAAATTGACACCCTAACATCACAATTAAAAGAAATAGAGAAGCAATAGCAAACAGATTCGAAAGCTAGCAGAAGGCAAGAAATAACTAAGGTCAGAGCAGAACTGAAAGAGAAAGAGACACAAAAATCCTTCAAAAAATCAATGAATCCAGGAGCTGGTTTTTTGAAAAGATCAACAAAACTGATAGACCACTAGCAAGATTAATAAAGAATAAAAGAGAGAAGAATCAAATGGATGCAATAAAAATTGATAAAGGGGATATCACCACCGATCCCACAGAAATACAAACTACCATCAGATAATACTATAAACACCTCTATGCAAATAAACTACAAAATCTAGAAGAAACTGATAAATTCCTGGATACATACATCCTCCCAAGACTAAATCAGGGAGAAGTGGAATCTCTGAATAGGCCAATAACAGGCTCTGAAATTGAGGCAAAAATTAATAGGCTACTAACCAAAAAAGTCCAGGACCAGAAGGATTCACAGCCAAATTCAACCAGAGATACCAAGAGGAGCTGGCATGATTCCTTCTGCAACTATTCCAATCAACAGAAAAAGAGGGATTCCTCCCTAACTCATTTTATGAGGCCATCATCATCTGATACCAAATCCTGGCAGAGACATAACAAAAAAAGAGAATTTTAGATCAATATCCCTTATGAACACTGATGTGAAAATCCTCAGTAAAATATTGGCAAACTGAATCCAGCAGCACATCAAAAAGCTTATACACCATGATCAAGTGGGCTTCATGCCTGGAATGCAAGGCCAGTTCAACATATGGAAATCAGTAAACATAATCCATCACACAAACAAAACCAACAACAAAAAACACAAGGTTATCTCAAGAGATGCAGAAAAGGCCTTCGACAAAATTCAAGAGCCCTTCATGCTAAAAACTCTAAATAAACTAGGTATTGATGGAACATATCTCAAAATAATAAGAGCTATCTATGACAAACCCACAGTCAATATCATACTGAATAGGCAAAAACTGGAAGCATTCCCTTTGAAAACCGGCACAAGACAAGGGTGTCCTCACTCACCACTCCTATTCAACACAGTGTTGGAAGTTCTGGCCAGGGCAATCAGGCAAGAGAAAGAAATAAAGCGTATTTGGGGGTGGAGCCAAGATGGCCGAATAGGAACAGCTCCAGTCTACAGCTCGGGTGGAGCCCATCACAGCTCAAAGAGGCCTTCCTGCCTCTGTAGGCTCCACCTCTGGGGGCAGGGCACAGACAAACAAAAAGACAGCAGTAACCTCTGCAGACTTAAATGTCCCTGTCTGACAGGTTTAAAGAGAGTGGTGGTTCTCCCAGCACACAGCTGGAGATCTGAGAATGGGCAAACTGCCTCTTCAAGTGGGTCCCTCACCCCTGAGCAGCCTAACTGGGAGGCACTCCCAGTAGGGGCAGACTGACACCTCACATGGCCGGGTACTCCTCTGAGACAAAACTTCCAGAGGAACGATCAGGCAGCAGCATTTGCGGGTCACCAATATCCGCTGTTCTACAGTCACCGCTGTTCTGCAGACACCGCTGCGGATACCCAGGCAAACAAGATCTGGAGTGCACCTCTAGCAAACTCCAACAGAACTGCAGCTGATGGTCCTCTCTGTTAGAAGGAAAACTAACAAACAGAAAGGACATCCACACCAAAAACTCATCTGTACGTCACCATCATCAAAGACCAAGAGTAGATAAAACCACAAAGATGGGGAAAAAACAGAGCAGAAAAACTGGAAACTATAAAAAGCAGAGCACCTCTCCTCCTCCAAAGGAACGCAGCTCCTCACCAGCAATGGAACAAAGCTGGACGGAGAATGACTTTGACGAGTTGAGAGAAGAAGGCTTCAGACGATCAAACTACTCTGAGCTACGGGAGGAAATTCAAACCAATGGCAAAGAAGTTAAAAACTTTAAAAAAAAATTAGATGAATGGATAACTAGAATAACCAATGCAGAGAAGTCCTTAAAGGAGCTGATGGAACTGAAAGCCAAGGCTCGAGAACTACGTGAAGAATGCAGAAGCCTCAGGAGCCGATGCGATCAACTGGAAGAAAGGGTATCAGTGATGGAAGACGAAATGAATGAAATGAAGCTAGAAGGGAAGTTTAGAGAAAAAAGAATAAAAATAAACAAACAAAGCCTCCAAGAAATATGGGACTATGTGAAAAGACCAAATCTATGTCTCATCGGTGTACCTGAAAGTGACGAGGAGAATGGAACCAAGTTGGAAAACACTCTGCACGATATTATCCAGGAGAACTTCCCCAATCTAGCAAGGCAGGCCAACATTCAGATTCAGGAAATACAGAAAATGCCACAAAGATACTTCTTGAGAAAAGCAGCTCCAAGACACATAATTGTCAGATTCACCAAAGTTGAAATGAAGGAAAAAAATGTTAAGGGCAGCCAGAGAGAAAGGTCGGGTTACCCACAAAGGGAAGCCCATTAGACTAACAGCGGATCTCTCGGCAGAAACTCTACAAGCCAGAAGAGAGTGGGGGCCAATATTCAACATTATTAAAGAAAAGAATTTTCAACCCAGAATGTCATATCCAGCCAAACTAAGCTTCATAAGTGAAGGAGAAATAAAATACTTCACAGACAAGCAAATGCTGAGAGATTTTGTCACCACCAGTTCTGCCCTACAAGAGCTCCTGAAGGAAGCACTAAACATGGAAAGGAACAACCGGTACCAGCCACTGCAAAAACATGCCAAAATGTAAAGACCATCAAGGCTAGGAAGAAACTGCATCAACTAACGAGCAAAATAACCAGCTAACATCACAATGACAGGACCAAATTCACACATAACAATATTAACTTTAAACGTAAATGGGCTAAATGCTCCAATTAAAAGACAAAGACTGGCAAATTGGATAAAGAGTCAAGACCCATCAGTGTGCTGTATTCAGGAAACCCATCTCACGTGCAGAGACACACACTCTCAAAATAAAGGGATGGAGGAAGATTTTCTACCAAGGAAACAGAAAACAAAAAAGGCAGGGGTTATAATCCTAGTCTCTGATAAAAAACACTTTAAACCAAGAAAGATCAAAAGAGACAAAGAAGGCCATTACATAATGGTAAAGGGATCAATTCAACAAGAAGAGCTAACTATCCTAAATATATATGCCCCCAATACAGGAACACCCAGATTCATAAAGCAAGTCCTGAGTGACCTACAAAGAGACTTAGACTCCCACACAATAATAATGGGAGACTTTAACACCCCACTGTCAACATTAGACAGATCAACGAGACAGAAAATTAACAAGGATACCCAGGAATTGAACTCAGCTCTGCACCAAGCAGACCTAATAGACATCTACAGAACTCTCCACCCCAAATCAACAGAAGATATATTTTTTTCAGCACCACACCACTCCTATTCCAAAATCGACCACATAGTTGGAAGTAAAGCACTCCTCAGCAAATGTAAAAGAACAGAAATTATAACAAACTGTCTCTCAGACCACAGTGCAATCAAACTAGAACTCAGGATTAAGAAACTCACTAAAAACTGCTCAACTACATGGAAACTGAACAACCTGCTCCTGAGTGACTACTGCGTACATAACAAAATGAAGGCAGAAATAAAGATGTTCTTTGAAACCAATGAGAACAAAGACACAACATACCAGAATCTCTGGGACACATTCAAAGTAGTGTGTAGAGGGAAATTTATAGCACTAAATGCCCACAAGAGAAAACAAGAAAGATCCAAAATTGACACCCTAACATCACAATTAAAAGAACTAGAAAAGCAAGAGCAAACACATTCAAAAGCTAGCAGAAGGCAAGAAATAACTAAAATCAGAGCAGAACTGAAGGAAATAGAGACACAAAAAACCCTTCAAAAAATTAATGAATCCAGGAGCTGGTTTTTTGAAAAGATCAACAAAATTGATAGACTGCTAGCAAGACTAATAAAGAAGAAAAGAGAGAAGAATCAAATAGATGCAATAAAAAATGATAAAGGGGATATCACCACTGATCCCAAAGAAATACAAACTACCATCAGAGAATACTACAAACACCTCTATGCAAATAAACTAGAAAATCTAGAAGAAATGCATAAATTCCTCGACACATACACCCTCCCAAGACTAAACCAAGAAGAAGTTGAATCTCTGAATAGACCAATCACAGGCTCTGAAATTGTGGCAATAATCAATAGTTTACCAACCAAAAAGAGTCCAGGACCAAATGGATTCACAGCCGAATTCTAACAGAGGTACAAGGAGGAGCTGGTAACATTCCTTATGAAACTATTCCAACCAACAGAAAAAGAGGGAATCCTCCCTAACTCATTTTATCAGGCCAGCATCATCCTGATACCAAAGCCTGGCAGAGACACAACAAAAAAAGAGAATTTTAGACCAATATCCTTGATGAACATTGATGCAAAAATCCTCAATAAAATACTGGCAAACCGAATCCAGCAGCACATCAAAAAGCTTATACACCATGATCAAGTGGGCTTCATCCCTGGGACGCAAGCCTGGTTCAACATATGCAAATCAATAAATGTAATCCAGCATATAAACAGAATGAAAGACAAAAACCACATGATTATCTCAATAGATGCAGAAAAGGCCTTTGACAAAATTCAACAACGCTTCATGCTAAAAACTCTCAATAAATTAGGTATTGATGGGACGTATCTCAAAATAATAAGAGCTATATATGACAAACCCACAGCCAATATCATACTGATGGGCAAAACTAAAAGCACTACCTTTGAAAACTGGCACAAGACAGGGTTGCCCTCTCTCACCCCTCCTGTTCAACATAGCGTTGGAAGTTCTGGCCAGGGCAATCAGGCAGGAGAAAGAAATAAAGGGTATTCAGTTAGGAAAAGACAAAGTCAAATTGTCCCTGTTTGCAGATGACATGATTGTATATCTAGAAAACCCCATTGTCTCAGCCCGAAATCTCCTTAAGCTGACAGGCAACTTCAGCAAAGTCTCAGGATACAAAATCAATGTACAAAAGTCACAAGCATTCTTATATACCAATCACAGACAAACAGAGAGCCAAATCATGAGTGAACTCCCATTCACAATTGCTTCAAAGAGAATAAAATACCTAGAAATTCAACTTAAAAGGGATGTGATGTGAAGAACCTCTTCAAGGAGAACTACAAACCACTGCTCAATGAAATCAAAGAGGATACAAACAAATGGAAGAACATTCCATGCTCATGGGTTGGAAGAATCAATATCGTGAAAATGGCCATACTGCCCAAGGTAATTTATAGATTCAATGCCATCCCCATCAAGCTACCAATGACTTTCTTCACAGAATTGAAAAAAACTACTTTAAAGTTCATATGGAACCAAAAAAGAACCCGCATCACCAAGTCAATCCTAAGCAAAAATAATAAAGCTGGAGGCATCATGCTACCTGACTTCAAACTATACTACAAGGCTACAGTAAACAAAACAGCCTGGTACTGGTACCAAAACAGAGATATAGACCAATGGAACAGAACAGAGCCCTCAGAAATAATGCTGCATATCTACAACCATCTGATCTCTGACAAACCTGACAAAAACAAGCAATGGGGAAAGGATTCCCTATTTAATAAATGGTGCTGGGAAAACTGGCTAGCCATATGTAGAAAGCTGAAACTGGATCTCTGCCTTACACCTTATACAAAAATTAATTCAAGATGGATTAAAGACTTAACATGTTAGACCTTAAACCATAAAAACTATAGAAGAAAACCTAGGAAATACCATTCAAGACATAGGCATGGGCAAGGACTTCATGTCTAAAACACCAAAACCAATGGCAACGAAAGCCAAAATTGACAAATGGGATCTAATTAAACTAAAGAGCTTCTGCACAGCAAAAGAAACTACCATCAGAGTGAACAGGCAACCTACAGAATGGGAGAAAATTTTTGCAACCTACTCATCTGACAAAGGGCTAATATCCAGAATATACAATGAACTCAAACAAATTTACAAGAAAAAAACAACCCCATCAAAAAGTGGGTGAAGGACATGAACAGACACTTCTCAAAAGAAGACATTTATGCAGCCAAAATACACATGAAAAAATGCTCATCATCACTGGCCATCAGAGAAATGCAAATCAAAACCACAGTGAGATACCATCTCACACCAGTTAGAATGGTGATCATTAAAAAGTCAGGAAACAACAGGTGATGGAGAGGATGTGGAGAAATAGGAACACTTTTACACTGTTGGTGGGACTGTAAACTAGTTCAACTATTGTGGAAGACAGTGTGGCGATTCCTCAGGGATCTAGAACTAGAAATACCATTTGACCCAGCCATCCCATTACTGGGTATATACCCAAAGGATTATAAATCATGCTGCTATAAAGACACATGCACATGTATGTTTATTGTGGCACCTTTCACAATAGCAAAGACTTGGAACCAACCCAAATGTCTAACAACGATAGACTGGATTAAGAAAATGTGGCACATATATGCCATGGAATACTATGTAGCCATTGAAAATGATGAGTTTATGTCTTTGTAGGGACATGGATGAAACTGGAAACCATCCTTCTCAGTAAACTATCGCAAGGACCAAAAACCAAACACCGCATGTTCTTACTCATAGCTGGGAATTGAACAATGAGAACACATGGACACAGGAAAGGGAACATCACACTCTGGGGACTGTTGTGGGGTTGGGGGAGGGGGGAGAGATAGCATTAGGAGATATACCTAATGCTAAATGACGAGTTAATGGGTGCAGCACACCAACATGGCACATGTATACATATGTAACAAACTTTTACATCGTGCCCATGTACCCTAAAACTTAAAGTATAATAATAAAATTTTAAAAATACTGTGTTATAAAGTTAGCCAAAAGAGACACTGTACAGTACAGTATTAGAAAAAGCAACTGTGGTATGGCAGAAACTGCAGATCAGTTGACTCACACTTTATTTCCTGACAGACCTACAAATTCCTTTCATGAAATCATTTGCTGCTTAGGTTAGTCACAGATAATATTTCTTTCCCCAGAAATAAAAGCAGAAGCACGCTGAAAAAAAAAAAAAAAGAAAAAGAAAAGAAATAAAGCATATACAGTTAGGAAATGAGGAACTAAAATTGTCTGTGTTTGCAGATGAGATGATTGTATTTTTAGAAAACCCCATCATATCAGCCCAAAATATCCTTAAGCTGATAAGTAACTTCAGCAAGGTCTCAGGATACAACATCAATGTGCAAAAATCACAAGCATTCCTATACAACATTAACAGACAAAAAGCCAATTCATGAGTGAACTCCTGTTCACAATTGCTACAAAGATAATAAAATACCTAGGAATCCAACTTACAAGGGAAGTGAAGGACCTCTTCAAGGAGAGCTACAAACCACTGCTCAACAAAATAAGAGAGGACACAAACAACTGGAAGAACATTCCATGCTCATGGATAGGAAGAATCAATATCGTGAAAATGGCCATATTGCCCAAGGTAATTTATAGATCCAATGCCATCCCCATCAAGCTACCAATGACTTTCTTCACATAATTGGAAAAAACTACTTTAAAGTTCATATGGGCGTGAACCCGGGAGGCGGAGCTTGCAGTGAGCCGAGATTGCGCCACTGCACTCCAGCCTGGGTGACAGAGCGAGACTCCGTCTCAAAAAAAAAAAAAAAAGTTCATATGGAACCAAAAAAGAGCCCGCATCGCCAAGTCAATCCTAAGCAAAAATAACAAAGCTGGAGGCATCACGCTACCTGACTTCAAACTACACTACAAGGCTACAGTAACCAAAACAGCATGGTACTGGTACCAAAACAGATATATAGACGAATGGAACAGAACAGAGGCCTCAGAAATAATGCCACACATCTACAATCTTTGACAAACCTGACAAAAACAAGAAATGAGGAAAGGATTCCCTATTTAATAAATGGTGCTGGGAAAACTGGCTAGCCATATGTAGAAAGCTGAAACTGGATCCCTTCTTTACACTTTGTACAAAAATTAATTCAAGATGGATTAAAGACTTAAATGTTAGACCTAAAACCATAAAAACCCTAGAAGAAAACCTAGGCAATACCATTCAGGACATAGGCATAGGCAAGGACTTCATGACTAAAACACCAAACGCAATAGCAACAAAAGTCAAAATAGACAAATGGGATCTAATTAAACTAAAGAGCTTCTGCACAGCAAAAGAAACTACCATCAGAGTGAACAGGCAACCTACAGAATGGGAGAAAATTTTTGCAATCTACCCATCTAACATAGGGCTAATATCCAGAATCTACAAAGAACTCAAACAAATTTACTAGAAAAAAAACAAACAACTCCATCAAAAAGTGGGCAAAGGATATGAACAGCCACTTCTCAAAAGAAGACATCTATGCACTCAACAGACACATGAAAAAATGGTCGTTATCACTGGTCATCAGAGCACTGCAAATCAAAACCACAATGAGATACCATCTCATGCCAGTTAGAATGGCAGTCATTAAAAAGTCAGGAAACAGATGCTGGAGAGGATGTGGAGAAATAGGAACACTTTTACACTGTTGGTGGGTGTGTAAATTGGTTCAACCATTGTGGAAGACAGTGTGGTGATTCCTCAAGGATCTAGAACTAGAATTACCATTTGTCCCAGCAATCCCATTACTGGGTATATACACAAAGGATTGTAAATCATGCTACAATAAAGACACATGCACACGTATATTTGTTGCAGCACTATTCACAATAGCAAAGACTTGGAACCAACCCAAATGTCCAACAACGATAGACTGGATTAAGAAAATGTGGCACATATACACCATGGAATACTATGCAGCAATAAAACAGGATGAGTTCATGTCCTTTGCAGGACATGGATGAAGCTGGAAACCATCATTCTGAGCAAACCATCACAAGGACAGAAAACCAAACACCGCATGTTCTCAACCACAGGTGGGAACTGAACAATGAGATCACCTGGACACAGGGCGGGGAACATCACACACCAGGGCCTGTGGTGGGGTGGGGGACTGGGGGAGGGATAGCATTAGGAGAAATACCTAATGTAAATGACGGGTTGATGGGTGCAGCAAACCAACATGGCACATGTAAACCTATGTATCAAACCTGCACGTTGTGCACATGTACCCTAGAAATTAAAGTATAATAATAAAAAAAGAAGAAGCTACCACTTTCAAGTACATTGGCAAGGTTTTCTTTTTTTAAACAAATGCAACATATATGTATTCAATGAATGTTTACTCTGTATTCACCAAGGTGCTCAATTTTATATTGTAGAGCAGTTTTCTTAGTCCTATAAAAGTGAAAGAATATTTACAGAAAAAAACAATGTCTGTTCTTGGAAGACAAATAGTATATAATAAACTGTGTAATTTCTCTTTAATTAAAGATGAAACAATAGCTTGTACAAGCTATTTTTTCCCTAGTGAATTTTGCAGAGGAGAAAATATACAAAGAATATTCACTAACAATGAATGAGTAGTAGAAGTATGATCTATATGCCCATGAATTTATTATTTAAAGCAGTGAATAAAAATATAGCAAGAATTTTTCTGGTTCTTTTTTTGTTTGGCTTTACAGAAGGTTGTGTGATTACTGCTCACAATTAAATAATCCTGTCTGAGGCCATAATGTTAAATCTTGTTGAAGAATTACAGAGGTAAGGTCAGATATGGAAATAAAAGTCTTATATAAACATATATGATATGAAAAAATAATAAATAACTGAAATGAAGCTATAACCAGACTTAACCCAAAGCAGCTATAGTAAGAATATTAGAGAAGATGTATAAATGATCTTTGAAATTACTAAGATTAAATATAGCACAAAATAATTAGAAAAGGTTCACAAATTTTGTATTGCTGTGACACGTTCCCATTACCCTGAATGCTTTACGGAATGCTGGGAACAACTATTTGCATGAAGCTGTAAACATAGAATGCCAGAAAAAGAAAATCAAAATGTTAGGTACCTCCCACATATGCACAATAACTAAACATTAAGCAACTTCTTAAAAATGATTATTTCTCTGCTATTTATATTTCTGGTGAATTTAAGTGGCTAGAAGAACTTCATGAAGGCTTGAGTTTTTATGCCTAGCTACACAGCCCTTAAACTTTTAGGAAAGAAAAAAAATGCCAAATACCTTGTATACAACTTCCTACTGTTGAATCTCTTTAGACTTTGCTTCTGATGGAATGAGTTTACTCTTTAAACACAGCAAAAGTCATTTGGCTGTCTCCTCAAATTATTTTTTTTTCTGAAGTAGATGCACTTGAACTCAACAAATGCATCATTTTTAAAATGAGGTTAAAAGAAAGAGAATATATTATTATAGAACAAGCACATTTAGAGTATTATGTTTTGAAAGATTGTCACATAGCAAAGATTTTTCTTAACAACTTCAGAGTATCAGCTTAACATTTGCTCTGACATGAGGGGTGGAATGTCCTGGTGTTAGCGTAAATGCTGAAATGCATTCATTTAAGAGCAGAGAATTGTTGAATTATTAGCAATTTCTATCAATAATTTTTATAGCCATCTTGAGATGCAAAGGGTGATTTCTATTTTGTTGGAAAATAGTAATACACGGGATAATAAAGGAACTGATCTTTTACTAAAAGCTACTTTGGTGCAAGCTTCTCTGGCTAACTCCATCTTCAGTCACCACAGGAAGTGTAGCACAATAAAATTTTGAAATGCATTTTTTAAATTGTAATTTTTTCTAGTTGTTCAGTTTGATTCATATATATATATGTGTGTGTATATATATACACATATATATACACATATATATACATATATACGTATATATGTGTATATATATGTATGGAGAGACAGAGAGAGATAAGGTCTCCTTCTATCACCCAGGATGGGGTACAGTGCCATAATCATAGCTCATTGCAACCTCAAACTCTTGGGCCCAAGTGATCATTCCACCTCAGGCTCCCAAGTAGCTAGAACTGCAGGAACTCACCGCCATGCCTGGCTGTTTTAATTTTTTATTGAGACAGGGTCTTGCTATGTTGCTCAGGCTGGTATCAAACTCCTTTCCTCAAGCGATTCTCCTACCTCAGGTTCCCAAAGTGTTGAGATTACTGGAGTGAGCCCCTGCACCTGGCCAGTTTTCAACAATTAAAGCCAGAATTTAAAGGTCGAATCTATTGCCCCAGGAAAAGTAGAAAACAAACAAAATTCAGTGAGAATAAAATGTTAAATCATTGGCTTTCTACAGCCAAAGTAGAATTTTATAAATCTATAGTCCAGAGAACAGACTGAAAGCAGAAGCACATTTTGTTTGCAAAAGCTAGACTTGGTTGAGAGGTAAGAATTTCTCCTTTTAATTCCTGAAGTGGGACTTTGAATATATCAACAGCAAAGCCTTAAGGGAAAAGAGTTTATGCTATAATCCATCAAGCAAGAAATGATACACTATCAACAGTTTCCTCCCCTGATATCTAGATACACAAGAAAAAGATTCAGAGAAGGGAAGAAGAGAGAAAAAGATATTAACTAGTTTTTCTAGAGAAACTAAGTTATAATGCAAAATAGATTGAATTTTCTAAATTGTCAAGATTAAGTTTAGCTACCCAGTGTATATGAGCTGAGAGAGTTAAGCTAAATTTAATTATAAAAAAACAAGTTTCCATTTTTGCATACCTGGCTCCATAGCTATAAATTAAAAACACATTACATAAGCAACTACACAAATGTTCAACAAACAAAAACAAGAATACAATAACTTTTCTTTCCCATTTACCCAAAATACATGAAACTAAAAAGCAAATAGAATGCATTAGTGTGTGAGTTAATTGTTGCTTATCTATCTACTTAAAGATGGTCAAAATTTGTTTGGCAAGTGTTTGACTATGATGATTGGTTTCCAAATTAAATAATATCCCTCAGAAAGATCTAAGCAAAAACTAGCTTGAGAATACAGAGTATGCATACAGTTAAATGTAAAATGTAAAGTTCCTTCCTCCTCTTTTACATCCTAAATCCTTTCTTCTGTCTCTTCTTTCCAAAGTCTTAATAGATGTTAGAAAATGTAGATGATATAAAAGATAAAGTACAGTCCCTGTCTGCAAAGGATTCACAATTCAGTAACCATAAAATAAAGCACTTTTTATTTTATTGTCTTTTATGCCACCCAATAGAGTAGTCAAAATTGTAGTCACTTGGTAATTTTACAAAAGTTTTGTTAAACTTTAACAAAATTTGCCCAGTTTGTTTGCACTGAAAGCTGTTTATTCTTGCGCTTTTAGACAGCTCGAATTTACTTGACTTACTTTTGACAATTATCGAACGAAAAATAAAGTCCAATATTGCTATTTCCAAGCCAATTATCAGCAATACTTACACAAACTCTGCAGCACTTATTCACACACAGTTCTATAGAAGAACACACACACAAAGTCATTGAAGGCTTCATATTTCTCTCAATATGTCTTAAGTAGGCTCTTGTAACAACTTGTGAAGTTGTTAAGAAATTTATCAAAAGCTTGGAAATAGAAAAAATGGACTATTGCTTGTCCTTTTAATGTCTTGTTGAACAGATATTGCAATCAGGCCCACCTGGCAAATATCTAATTCTCAAGGAGTGTGTATCTTTGTTCCACTTGCTATTAGTGTCGATTAGGATATTTTAAAACTCTGTAAGAGTTAATGCTCTTTAAAAAAAAAATTCTGATGACCATGTAAATGATTCTTGTTACAAAAAGTGTTATTTTTGTAGAAAAGATAATCCTAAAGGCTACAGCTTCATTGCTCTGTAGGACATTAACCAGTTTTGTTTCTAAATGAGAAATTTTATTGAACCATTATTTATCTAAATTTTTTAAACATGGCTTATCATTTTAGAGCCTCTCAAAAATAAGTTTTTGACACATGCTCATGTTAAATTTGTAAAACTCAGGCTTTCAAATTTAGAAAATTATCCATAGACTGTACAACTTGACTTCGAAGCTACTGATTTTTCAATTAGAGTGCTATCCAGAAGAAAAGATATAAAGCAAACATTTTATGTTAAATCATAAACCTACATTTAAAATGCAGAACTGCAAAGCTTCTATAAGATAACAGAGGAGAAACTCTAGTTGATCTTGGATTTGGCAAGAACTTTTAAAATATAACACCAAAAACATAATTAACAATTTTTTTTAAAAAAATAAATACATTGGACTTCATAAAAATTTAAAACTTCTGCTCTGCGAAAGACACTTAAAAAAATAAAAAGATGCCGGGCACGATGGCTCATGCCTGTAATCCCAGCACTTTGGGAGGCTGAGGTGGGTAGATTACAAGGTCAGGAGTTTGAGACCATCCTGACCAATATGGTGGAACCTGTCTCTAATTTAAAAATACAAAAATTAGCCGGGAGTGGCAGTCCACGCCGGTAGTCCTAGCTACTCGGGAGGTTGTGGCAGAAGAATTGCTTGAACCTGGGAGGTGGAGGTTGCAGTGAGCCGAGATCACTCCACTGCACTCCAGCCTGGGCGACAGAGTGAGACCCCATCTCAAAAAAAAAAAAAAAAAAAAAAAAGAAGAAGAAGAATAAAAAGCCACAGACTGGAAGATAACGTTTGCAAAACACCTATCTGATGCAGGACTGGTATCAAGGATGTACAAATAATTCTTAAAATTCAATAATAAGAAAACAACTCAATTAAAAAATGAGCAAAAGATGCGAGCAGACACCTCGCCAAAGACATACAGATGACACATAAGGACACAAAAACATGGTCAAAATCATTTATCATCAAGGAATTTCAATTCAAAACAACACACGGCACATCTATTAGAATGACTAAAATTTAAAACACTGATAACACCAAACACTGGTGAAAATGTAGAGCAATAAGAATTCTCGTTCATCACTGAAGAGAATGCAAAATGACATTTTGGAAGACAGTTTGGAATGCCACTTTGGAAGAAATTCAGCAGTTGCTTACAAAAGTAAACATCCTTCTACTATACAATCAAGCAACCATACCTTGGTATTTACCCAGATAAATTTAAAACTTACATTCACACAAAACCTGCACATGTGTCTTAATAGCAGTTTTATTTGTAATTGTCAAAACTTAGATGCAACCAACGTGTTCTTCAGTAGATGAACAGATAAACTGGAACATTCAGCCAATGGAATGTACAAAAAGCGATAAAAAATGATATATCAAGCCAACAAAAGACATGCAGGAAATTTAAATGCATACTGCTAATGAAGGAAGTCAATCTGAAAGGCTACATACTGTATGATTGCAATTACATGTCATTCTGGAAATGGCAAAGCTACAGGAACAATAAAATTCCTAGGGAAAGTAGAATGTATAGGTAGAGCATAGGGGATTTTCCAGGTAGCAAAACTATTCTGTGTAATACTGCAGTGGTGAAAACACGTTAATATACATTTGTCAAAATCCACAGAATTTACAACACAAGATGAAGCCTACTGTAAACTGTAGGATTTATGTACTAATAATGTATCAGTATTGGTTCATCAATAGTAACAATAAAGGATGTTCTTCAAACATTCTACATTCAGTGTCAAGTCCATTTTAGACCTTAAATAAGCACTGTTTAGCTTCTAAAATAGGAAGAAAAATATTCAATTACATACATTATTTACAGATGTCTACAAACAAGGAAGTAGGAATTGTGAACATACTACAATTTTCTGAGAATATAACTAAGAAAAAGTTTGGTCCTATTCTTTCCCCAAGTTTCTAGCCTTCACACAGTAACACCTTCTGGTTGTCAACTGGTTTCTTGGAGTTTTTAACAAATACTGTTTGAGTCTCTCTTCTTTTCCAGGCACTGTGCTAGGTAACATATACATAATATTTTGTTTAATTCTCATAATAATTCCAAGAGATCTGTTACATTTCATTTTTATAGTTGAAGCAAAATGGAGCCTTTGAGCTGATAAATATATTCTCAAAATTCATAAAGTTGTAGTAATTTGAGTCATAACTCAAAATCAAGGTTTATCTAACCTGCTAAGTTTCTATAAAAATGCTAGTCTCATTTGACTTCAAGATAAGGTGATTCTATAATTATATTATTCAGCTATTCCAAATGTATAATGGGAAGGGAAAATTATAGGTTTAAAATATTTTCTAAATTTTATAGAAATGGTACAAAAGATTATTTATGCTATAATAATCCATAGCTGAATGCATTATAAGTTTTCACATTAATTTTCAATGGGCATAGGATAATCATCTATGCATTTTAGAAGGATAATTTTAATTCTGCAAAGCTTACATTGACTATGCTCTGGTAATGTTAACATTCTGGATCTGTAATAAGGAGCCATCATAGCTAGAGGGAACCTCAAGTATTCTAGAGACATCACCAGGAAGGTGGCCACAGAAGAATAAACAAATGAAGTTTAGTGCCTTAGCTACTTAGCTATTCTGGTGTAAGAGCTAAAGTCTAAGTTATTGCATTTTATGCCATTCTTAGCCTGACAAAATAAACAAACAGAAAAAGTGAAACAACCTTAGGCATTCTCACTCAGACCATACTCTTTTCCATCAACTCCTCTACTACTGAGCTTTTTCATGTTAATTGTCCCATTGCTTCCTCTCCTATAGATTGAGAACCTATTAACATCTAATAACAAAGCACTGTGTTAAAAAAAAAAAAAAGAAGAAGAAAGCTTTCAGGATATTACCAGATTGAACATCAGGACTGTCAGCAGGAACAGACAGTAGTGAGCAATTCTCCCATATTATGCAATAAAACCATTCAAGTCTTGCACACTGGATGCTAATGTTGGATGCCTCTGTTGCTGGATTGTCTTATAAAAAAACAGTCAGTATTCAGTTGGGTACTATTCCTTTATCATAGTTCAAAATATAGAACAAATTGAGTGTCCAATTATAAAATCTGTGCTTTTGGACACAGAAAAGCAAATCCCAGCACTGTTTAAAATAACCTCCTAGAGGTATATGACACATATAGCAGAAAAGAAACCCTAAACAAAGTACATAAAATGCAAATGTACAGATAAAATTAAGAATAAATGAGTTGCTGATAACATGGTAAATTTTACTGTTTTTATTTATTTTTTCCCCTCAGAATAATAAGTATATATACAGTTCAATTATCTTTACTACCTTCTAAAATACAGTATCTCTCCACGTGGGAAATAAAAGGCTAACAATTAAAAGAGAAGAAGACTATTAGTAGATATACGTCTTAGGGATGTTCACTTTCCTAGTAAATGAATTAATTTTAAATTCAGGTACAGCATTCTTTTACTAACATTCATTTTTCTCTTAGATTTTGCTCTCAGGTGCACAAAAATTGTCAGAAGACATCCCTCTCTATGAGACAAATTCTCTTCAGCATCATTTGTAATTGTTTCAAGGAAACCATAACTAAAAACTTGAATTTACCACACGTATGACAAAGGAGTCCATGAGGTTAAAAGCAAACACAAGGTGTGACTTTTTCCATGCCCAAATCGGTATCATTCACAAAATATTCTGCAACACCTTGATTGTTTTTATCATATGTAAATTGCTATAAAACTACATGGAATTGGACAACAAATTACAAAGACTAATAAAAAAACACAAGGCAAAAATATATGGCTTAAAAGGTACCATGTTTTCAGGAATTCAATATAGTTCATCTTATCTCAGATTTCCAAAAAGTCTATACTTATTATTTACCTTTCCATGGACTTTCTCCATGAAACTGCCACAAAGCTTTCTAGAAGATTCTCTAACAGATCCTAATCATAGCCATTCCGTAACCTCTGAACAAGATCCCAATTTCACCAGCATCAGTAATTGTTCTCTTAAGAGTTCTCTATTTCTTGATACTCTCTGTAATTTTAATTTATTTATTTATATTATTTCAGATTCAGGGGGTTCATATGCAGGTTTGTGTAACGGTGAGGTTTGGGCTCCTAGCGTACCCATCACCCACATAGCAAAAATGGTACCCAATAGGTAATTTTTCAATTCTTGCCCCACTCCTACCCTTACCCATTCTGCAGTTTGCATTGTGTGTTATTTCCATTTTCATGTCTACATGTACCCATTGTTTAGTTCCCACTTATAAGCGAGAACTTGTGGTACTTGATTTTCTGTTTCTCAGTTATTTCACTTAGATTGATGGCCTCCAGCACCATTTATATTGCTGGAAAAATACATGATTTCATTCTTTTTAATGGCTGCATAGTATTCTATGCATATATATCATATTTTCTCTATCCAATCAAATAATAGAATACAAAGATACGTATTTATATACTATTAATTTTCTAATTTAACTCTGAAAACATATGCAGGAGCCAAAATCTTATTGAACTGAATAAACTAGACTTATTTAGATATTAAAAGAGGGATACTAAAAGTCCCTTTTAGTTATATTGAACCAGTTTTATCTAATACATGGAATGTAATCAGGCAAAATAATTAATGATGTAGTTTACTAAACTTAAGTTTGAAAAGTATTGAAATAACTTAGTACAATTTTCATGGATTAAAATTTTAAGAGATTAATTATATTTTTGCCTCAATTATAAGTTGGGCATCCACATGAAAGTGACACCTTAGGCTTCTGACATGTCTTAAAACCTTGTAAATGAACTCAGTTTATAGCAGATCCAGAAATGTTTATGAGTATAAAACTACATGGAATTGGACAACAAATTACAAATACTAATAAAAAAACACAAGGCAAAAATATATGGCTTAAAAGGTACCATGTTTTCAGGAATTCAATATAGTTCATCTTATCTCAGATTTCCAAAAAGTCTATACTTATTATTTACCTTTCCATGGACTTTCTCCATGAAACTGCCACAAAGCTTTCTAGAAGATTCTCTAACAGATCCTAATCATAGCCATTCCGTAACCTCTGAACAAGATCCCAATTTCACCAGCATCAGTAATTGTTCTCTTAAGAGTTCTCTATTTCTTGATACTCTCTGTAATTCCCAACAATTCACTGGAATAGTTATTAAGCATTTTAAAGAAATGAGTTCATGGATTGGTAGAGTTAGATCAGGAAATAATAGTTCCCAAATTATCACCCTCAAGCAATTCCACTTCTAGTAAATAGTCCCCAAATTATCATCCTCAAAGAAATTCCATTTCTAATAAAGAAGATGCTTTTCTATGCACACATAAGTTTACAGATTCATGTCAAAATAAAATTTAAACCACAGCTACTGATTGAAGTGAAACAATGATTTTAATTTATAATGCGAACTAACCATTGGTGAACACAAATAATAACTTTATTTAATAGAATATAACAAACCAATATAAGCTTTTTGCTTATAAAGTAATTAAATTACATAAAAAGATGCTTATGACATAATTTTAAGTGAAAAAAATCAGGCTATGTATCTATTAAATAGGACTTTCATTTAAAATTCATATATTTATTTCTCTACAATATACCATATAATTACATACTCAAAAAAAAAAAAAGAAAAACATATGGAAAGAAATTTCCAAACTCCTAATTGTAGTTTTCAATAAATAGTGGCATTATGAGTAGTTTTTATTTTTTAAAGCATTGATATATTTTCCATAAAATAATATTTCATGCAGTAATACATATGTATTACTATTGTAAGATTACTATTAAAATTATACTCTATCCTTGATTAGCCATTGTTATTAAACAGAGAATCTTATAGCTAAGGCTTAAGGAACTAAGCAAACTACCATTTATTAACATTTATATATTGTTGAAGTAAATTTAACATTGATACCCACAGATAAAGCTTAACATCCTTAGTTCTTCCAGTATTGTTTTCCTCTCTCTCTTTGCCCACCAAATGATAGTAATTCCAAACTGATTATTTTCTATTTAATTAGTACTCATATATATATTCACACGGTATATTCATTCATTCAATATCTCTTTCATTGAATAATGATATATTCATTTTAATGAGTATTTGCAGAGTTCCTACTACAAGGTATTTTGTGAGGTGTAGAGAAATTTCAAGATAAATAACTCACTGTCTTTGCTTTAAAAGAATTCACAATCTAGTCATAGAAATAAGCAACTAAAGAAATGACTCCGAGGAACATGATAAATGCCATAATGTACTTGGGTAAACAATGCTAGACCATTTCTTTTTCCAATGACATACTGACTTTTTCCGTATGTGTACATCACTGCATTATGTACCATGAATTGTCCCACTGGGATCAGATTGATCACAATGTGTATATCTTGGCCTTTATGAAAATGATTTTTTTAAAGTGTATTGTGTATTTACAAGTTCCTGGATGATTGAGGGAGTAGGGGTGGGGCAATTTTCCTATCAAAATAATAAGTATATGTTTAATAGGCATTGCTGACAACAGCTATTAAGAGTTTGAAGACAAGTAATTGACTTACTATGAGAGTTATTACTAGAGTAATATTTATATAAAAGATATTTTATTAAGAGAGTTTTATGTTACATAACCAATTTACAAATATTATTTTATCACATGGCTTATTGTTGATATTCTCTTTCTTTTCTTTGCACATTTTAAGTATTTTTAGTTGGCTCTTTCACAACTTTCAAAGTACAATTTGTGGCCTTTGTGTACAAGATTTCAGTTTTGTTTAGATCAGATTTATGAAAAGAGTGGCATGAAAATTAAAAATCTTCCTTGTTAAAGATAGGAACACCAATAGTTCTCTTATTTCCTAATTATGTGGTCAAGAACAAATTTTTTGTCTCATACAGAAACTTGGAAAGTGAAAATTGGCATGAATAGCAGTCATATGGCCAGCAGTTACAACGATTGCATGGGATCAGTGTAATGTATCTATGGTATTGTATTTAGAAGAAACTCTTGCCAGGACTCAAACATGATGAAAGACAGTAGCGCATAGAACACACAACCATATAATAAGGATCACAGTAGGAGAAACCAGTGGAGGTACTGTAATGAGGCCAGTGATAATAGAATCAGGAAGAAAGGTAACATGACAGCAAAAACACTGATAGAAATGAAAGGTACAGTATGGAAAAGATAGATAAAACATGAAACAGAACACATTTTTTTACTGCTAAGACTAAATTAAAATCAGAGAAATTATGATCTCTTTTATTCAATTCAAGATCTTGAATGAAGATATGAAATTTCTTTTAAAAATGCAAAGAGCGCAGTTAGCCTACGTAGCTTATTCTCCTTTTAGTTCTAAACCTCCACTGCCAGACCATCTAATCAAACCATCTTGCACAAATTCAGTGTTATTATCTCAGCAACCTTGCCTGGAAGGCCATTCCTTGCATTTAAGCATCTCCGCATGAAAAACAGATTCACAACATCTGGTCTGATTTCCTTTTCCTTTAGTTTTCATTTTGTTGCCTCTTCGATTTTATTCCCTTTTCCAATCGTGTCTGTTGAACTGAAAATAGTAAATGCACTGGTATCTATGTTCTTTATTTCACTTTCTATTTTTAGGGTTAGAGGTCTACCTTGTTGCTTAAGGTTAGATGTAAAACAATAATTTGGGGGACTATAATTACCCTTGCTTTCTTCATACAATTTCAAATGTTGACATAAGCTTTTCTTATAGTATTATTCACACCAGACACCTGAGTTAAAATTGACTGTGAATATTTTCTCAATGCTGTGTATCCATGGGCTCTGACTTATTTTCCTTTCCTGCATCTGGTTGCCTCTTGTGTCTTCTGCGCTAGTGAATTTTCAACATTTTAGGAAAGAAACTGATCACTTAGAACAATATTATTTTAACAGAAAAAAACCACAAGAGATATGTAATATTATAGCCTGAAGTCAAGAGTAAGTAAAGGCATGCATATGGCACCCTACATTCCATCATAATTTATTCTGTGGTGTATGCGTGCAAAGTGAAGATGCTATATATTATAAAATCACATTAAAGGAACTAAATAAGAACTGGACTATTTTTCTCACACTTAATCTGTCATCAGCTATCAAAGCTAAAATGCAAAATTTCTTTGTTCCTTATCCTACTATACAGATCTACGCTGTCATCTAAAATCATTGCTGCATGAGACCTAATATCATTATATTTTCAATGAATAGTTATATGTAGTGAATTTAATCATGTTCCAGTGATACTGCTCTCTCTATAACTGACTTATATGACATATATTCAGCTCTTTAAGTGTTAATTTTTATAATTTGCTGTCAGGTGCCAAAAAAAAATATATCCCCTGATATGGATAATGTCACTTCTCTGTTCCAACAAACGTAAGTTTATGCCACTTGTTTATAAGTTGTTTATGTCAAAATTATCTTCTTGTCAAAACAGCAAACTTTGAACTCCTAAATATAATAATAATTTACAATGGCTTAAAAAAAATTAAGATCCTAAAGGCATACACATATGCATATGCATATTCACACAGACATATATGTGTGCATATATACATATGCTTTTTATATCCTATTAAATTTAGTATTTATAAGAATAATCCTGAAGCTAAGAAGCTGATAATAAATGAAAACAAAACAAGGAATCAAAACATGTTTACAAAGAAAATATAAAAAATAGAAAAGAAGAATACAACTAAACCAACCATAAGGTTCAAGAGAATTACCATTAATATCCTACAGATTTGTCACTATGCATTCTGGCAGCCAAGGCAAAAGAGAAACATAATCTGTTGGAACATGAGATAATTAGTAATTTTTATCATTTGCTTTTTATATAACTTAAATATTCTCTTTGTCAAGCTCTTTTGCCCCAATGAATAGCTTTGAAGAGCGTATACTATAAATGGGTTATTGACTGAGGGGCCTAATGGCAAACGAAATCAATATACCTACACCAAGCACTTCAAGCTGTCGATATTGGCATGTGTGAGAAAGAGTGATATATATAGATATAGATATATAGATATAGACATATAATACATATATTCATAAGTGGCAGCTCTATTTCCACCTCTCTCCCATGTCAATTCTATAACTGTATGTCATAGGTAATTTGGAAACAAAATCCCTGGTAGCTTTATCCCTCTCTTCCCAGATATAATATAAACTTGCCTCATCAGGAAATGTTTGAGTTGACTCACTTTACTTATTTCTTTCAATAGATAGATAGCTATATCTATTGCTAATTATTCAACTTTTGATACCTATTTTCTCTTCCAACAGCTTCATATAAAATCAAGACACTCTTTGACTTCCCTATGAATGAATATGTCTTACTAGTATAATTGGGTGTGCCATATACAAAGACAACACAGACATAGAAATAAGCCTGGTACCTACTGTCTGATAAGTACTGGGAGTATTCTGAATTGGAAAACGAGGACTACGATCATTCTGAAAAGACCACAGGTATGTCATAATATAGAGAAGCAATCAGATAAAGAGAGGCATTAACATATAGATAAATTATGTGGCCTTATTGTTAGAGTCCTTGAGTGTTGTTTTGGCTTTGCTGCTTACTAGTTCTATAAACTTAGATATAGTGTTAACCATAAACTTGCATTTCCTCATTAATAAAATGGGGTTAATAACATTTACAGTCTCTGAGACTGTTGTAAGAATTAAATAAAAATATACAAATAGTCCGGGAGCAGTGGCTTATTCCTATAATCCCAGTACTCTGGGAGGCAAAGGCAAGGGATTGTTTGAGGTCGGGAGTTTAAGATCAGCCTGGCCAACACGGCAAAACCTTGTCTCTACTAAAAACAAAAAAATTAGCCATGGATGGTGGTGTGTGCCTGTAATCCCGGCTACTCCAGAGGCTGAGGTACAAGAATCACTGAAGTGGAGGTTGCAGTGAGCCAAGATCGTGCCACTGCACTTCAGCCTGGTGACAGAGCTAGACTCTCTGTCTCAAAACACACACACACACACACACACACACACACACACACACACACAGAGCACAGTAGCTGGCATCTAGTAGGCATGCAAATATTGATTGAATTTTGATTTTACTTTTGCAAGTTGGTAAGTTGGTTCCATCATTAAATTATTCCATTTCTTTTGTTTGTTTGTTTGTTTGTTTTTGAGACGGAGTCTTGCACTGTCACACGGGCTGGAATGCAGTGGTGTGATCTCGGCTTACTGCAACCTCCACCTCCCACGTTCAAGCGATTCTCCTGCCTCAGCCTCCCAAGTAGCTGGGATTACAGGTGCCCACCACCACACCCAGCTAATTTTTGTATTTTTAGTAGAGACGGGGTTTCGCCATGTTGGCTAGGCTGGTCTCAAACTCCTGACCTCAGGTGATCCACCTGCCTCAGTGTCCCAAAGTGTTGGGATTACAGGCGTGAGCCACCATGCCCGGCCTCTTTTATTTTTTAGTGGTAAATAGAAATTTAGTTGTAAATACATAGCTCAACCAATAGTGAGGTTAAAATGCTCAAAGTGGAAAATGCTCAATGTCTGTATTATAAGTTTACTCGGTTTAGAGGTACATTGAAACAGGTAATTAAAATACCATGAGACAAAATAATAACTGATTTCATCTCATATGAATGTGAAATACCTCAGATAAAATTTGTTTGTTCAATATAATGGTTATTATTTCATGCTGTATTTTATATTACTTATAATTCAAGGAACATAAGAAAGTAATCACTAACCCAACAGATATACAATATTAAAGAGACTGTACTGAATTAAATTAGTTGCATTTTTTATTATGAGAACCACTGATTAGATACATAGAGTTTATTAATGCTCTGGCTGTTCAACCCTCTTTATTTGTACATTTCCCTGCTGACTGTGATTTCCTTGAGGAAAAACACTTTGTCTTCTTCATTTATTAAATGTTCAGTACCAAAAAGAGTGTCAGGAATACAATAAGCATTCAATAAAAGTTGTTCAGATGAACCAATATTATACACCGGCATTTTCTTACATTTTATTTCATTAATTACTTTGCAAATTATATTCAGTTTACTCATATGTCAATATATTAACAGTTAACAGAGACCTGAAATATTATTGAGAGAGAGCAGGGATACCACTTTTTAAAAGCCTATGGATCTCAATCATAGAAATAAAGACAAATTCTGAGTTTCTTGGATGGAAATTCTAGGAACCTAGTTGGTCCTAGAAATAAATAAGAAACTTGTTAAAGAAGAAGATAATTGTAGCCTAAAACAACAGCCAAGGAAGTTAGAGTTCCAGAGATGCTTGCTTTCCCCATAGAAACTAATGGTAACATCTTAATGTCACTGAGTTGTCTTTCAGAAACTCGGACCCCCACAGGTAACCCCCCACCTAAGGGTTCCACTGGCATGAAGACCTCAGATAAGGGGAAGTGAGGACTGAACTTTAATCATCATATTTGTTCCAAGTTTTTTCCTGAGGGCCTTGGAGAAAGTCACTCCCCCTACCCAGTTAACATTTTTCTACTCACTCCAATTTTTAAACAAACTTCTCTGCCTTAACCAATTGCAAATCAGAAAATCGTTGAATCTACCTATGACCTGTAAGCCCCTGCTTCAAGAAATCCCACCCTTTTAGGCCTAAACCAATGTGTAACCTCCATGTATTATTTATGATTTTTGCCTGTATCTTCTGCTTTCCTGACATTTACCCCTGCCTTTAGACAACCTTGTGTGCAAGCCATCAAGGAGATCAGGACTTGAGCATTTAGCTGCCTGGTCCTCCTTGCTTGGCACCCTGTAATGAAAGCCTTTCTTTCTATCACTATCCTGGCGTAGATATCTGGTATATTAGTCCATTCTTACACCTCTATAAAGACATATCTGTGACTGGGTAATTGATAAAGAAGAATTTTAATTGACTCACAGTTCCACATGGCTGGGAAAGCCTCAAGAAACTTAAAATCATGGCGGAAGGCGAAGGAGAAGCAAACACTTCCTATATGGAGGCAGGAGCAGGGGCAACTGCCAAACATTTTAAACCATCAGATCTCATGAGAACTGACTCACTACCATGAGAGCAGCATGGAGGGAACTGCCCCCATTATCCAATCACCTTCCACCATGTCCCTCCCTCAACACATGGGGATTATAATTCAAGATGTAATTTGGGTGGAGACGAGCCAAACCATATCACCTGGTTTTACTGCACAGGGTGAGCAGACCCCCGTTTGGTCCTAAAACGTTATTTGCAAGACAGCTACTGCATAATCCGCTTCATTAATAAACTGCCCTTGCAAAATCATGACAGTAAAGAAATCTGACATACTTGACTCCATCTTGCTTCTGACCTCTAAGCTGTCCTTGGTCATTCCTGGGCATCAGCCAAGCTAACTTTGAGAGGAATTCATAGTTTAACTTTGAAACAAAAATGATAATATTCCCTCCCTAAAACTAACTCCTCATTGTTTGGAGACTGAAACTGTCTTTGTAAGACTGAGAGGCCACAAGATAGATGTAGTTTCTAAAATCGCTTACTGGGCAGGAGTCATGTGGCCAGAGGTCACAAGATTTGTGACCTTCTCAATTGCTCCTATAGATAACATCACTACTGTAGAACCTCAGATTTTTTTTTCCAGATTTTTTCAGACTGACCCCAACTGGACTCATGACTCTTGAATTTACTGGTCTTGTGGCTTCACTCAGAGGCAGACTCAGTATCTGAGGACTGTTTTCTACACCTTTATGATTTTATCCTCAACCAATCAGTAGTACCCATAACCTAACTCCTTGACCACCAAATTGTCCATTAAAACCCCCTAACTTCCAAGCCTTCAGAGAAGCTGATTTGACCAACAGCCCAGGTTCTCTTACATGGGCCAGCTTCAGGTCCATTAAACTCGTTCATTACTGCAATGCTGTGGTCTCAGTAGTTTGATTTTGTCTGTGCAGCAGACAGAAAGAACCTGTTACATGATTGACTAAACTCCTAGCACATACTTATTGAGATTCTATTATGTGCTGGGCACTTTGCTAATTTCAAGGTAAAGCGTAACAGTACTTTTTAATGTCCTGACTGTCTTGAGCCTAAAGTCCTTTAAGAGAAAGAGATACTAAATTAAATAATAAGTATAAAGTAACAACACTTTGCCTAATGTTATCTTAGAGAACAACTTATGAATACATTCACGTAAGATGTTTAAATAAGACACTTTAGATCAAACTTGTCCAACCTGCAGCCCTGTGGCCCAGGACAGCTTTGAATGTGGTGTAGTCCAACACAAATTTGTAAACTTTCTTAAAACATTATGAGGTTTCTCTTGTCGGTTTTTTTTTTTTTTCACATCGGCTATCATTAGTGTTAGTGTATTTTACGTGTGGCCCAACACTTCTTCTACCATTGTGGCCCAGGGAAGCCAAAAGATTGGACACCCCTGCTTTAGATCCACGAAAAATGGTTAGAGGCAGAACATTCCAAAGAAAGGGGAGATGTGGGAGAAGTAAGCGTGATGCCCTAAAGCCAGGGTGAGTTTGGTGGAATTGTATAATCATCTCCTGCCTTTGCCCTAAGGCCAGGGTGAGTTTGGTAGGAAGAAATACAGAAGAGTTAAGTAACTATCTCAAGGATGCTGTTTCAATAGTATGATCAATCAGAGTTTAACATTATAATGGACAATGAATGAGTGTCTTTATACAGATTCCAATAAATTTATTTGGACTCTAAAAATGTTTAGAGTCAAATAACCATGATTGCACTCCTTGCTACACAGCTCTGGCTTAGATCTAATCAAAGTTTTTGATAGACTGCTTGACACAGAAAACCTATGGTTGTCGTGTTAAATTATGTAATTTATATTAAATAAGTGACCTGATATCTAGAACGTAATGTATTCTCAATAAATTTATTTATTAACAATAAATCGCATTAATATTCCAACTAATAAATTATTTAAGAAAAATAAGTCGAATAGAGTGCCAAATGATTGTAATCAACTAACTTTAAACAGTGCATCTAATTTCAGTGTTTCTTTTTTATTTTTAAGATTGTCTCAAAATGAGGTACATTGACCCCCATCATTGCCATTTGCATTCATTTATATCCAATGTCCTTCTCTTATATATGAGTAATATAAGAATCCAATACATCTTTCTAACTTGAAACCACAAAAATATCTCCTGAACTTTTTCTCTGGTGGTTTGCTTTGGGTAACACTACCAACTCAATTTCCTATTCTTTTGCTGCATATCATATTTGAGCCATACATCATAATGTACTTGACTCAGATGTCTGGTGTTCCTGTCCTATGCTGCACTAGCTTGCAAGGTCTTGCTTTTCCTTGACAACCTGCCTCTTAAAACAGATTTCAAACTAAACCTCCAGGTTTTGTAATTTGATCCAAGTCTACTCCCGTGGACAGAATATCAGTAACAGGATTTGCCACATCTTTTCATTCCAGCCATACTGACTACCAGGGTGGAAATAGTCATATTTTGAAAGCAGCATCCTTTCAGACTGCCTTGTCTGCCTATACATACATTTTAACTCTTTAGTTTCACTACACAGTGGAAAGAGAGAGGCAAAAATGGGTTTCTCTAAAATTGCTACCAGCAGTGTTATCTCTCTTCAAGAAGAATAAAAATAGATATTATTAAATGGCAGTTAATGACAATGAAAAACGGGATCTGAGAACTAATGAAAATAATTTTGAGGAATATTCTCTAACTATATGCATTATCTTGACTCCCAAAGAAGACCCACCTTCACTTTTGAGGACCATCATTTAGAATGGGCATGAAACATAACTTGGTGGTTTGATGAAGAAGTGATGATTGAGATTCTTTCATCTCTTCATTTTTAGGCACTCTTCTACATCACCACCACAAAGAATAAGAATGGAATACAAAATACTGTGGGGGGTTTTGTGTTCATTGAAAAGCTTTTTCCTGTCCAATGTACTTGTTCTATACGCTTTCTTGTTCCCTGGATTTCCAGTGTTCCAAGGAAATTTTCAAAATTTATATGAATTTGTTTTCCATATCAATGCCTGAGTCTTAAACCTAAAACTATATGAAGAAAAGTCTTTATTGTTATAATAATAAGCTGATGTTGAATACTTGTACATCCAAGGCATTGTTCACATATTATTAATTCCATTAATCTTCCAAATGACACAAAGAGATAAATAGTATCATTACCTTCATTCTTATCAAAGATATAGAGACAAACACTAATCAAGCAACCTGCTCCAAGTTCAAATCCCAATATATTAAGTGGTATAGAGTTAGGATTACATCTGGACAATTCAACTCAAGAGCTCTTGCTCTAAACCACTTCTCGATGCTGTTACTCTTGTATAATTATGTCATTATAAGAATATAGATAGTATGATATAGATAATTTTTCCATGACTATTTAGTGAAATAACCATACTTATATCTTCCTCATAGCAAAAGTAGATCGTTTCGATATGTTTTGCTTTCTTAAGTTTTAAAAGGTTTCTCAATAAAATTTTCTTTCAAAGGATTTTTATTTACATAGAACTAATTAATTTACCCTTTTATTAAACAATATGAATTTTCTCTTCAAAGGGCTCCTCTGATACTAATAAATGCCTATCCTCCGACTTTCCAAGAATATCAAACACCAGCCAATAGATTTATGTGATAGTGGAAAACACCCAATTACTTTCGGTAGAATGCTTTCTTAAAAGTGCATGTATTCTAAACTTGTAGGGAATTTAAACGACTGTGCTTAAAAGAAAAAAAAAAAAACAGGAAAAGAAGATTTGAGTCAATTCATCATTTTTATTATGTACTCTCAACTCGACCCAAAACACATCTAAAAAAACCTATATTTTAGTGACATTTACTACTACCTTGCCACTCCACTTTTAAAGCAGCCTATGTGAATATCAAGTGGATGGGCCTGTTTCTCTACAATATCACATACTACAGGAGAAATATCTAGCACTGATGATAATAATAATAATAATAATTTTAAAACTCTGAACACTGCTGTTTGTTATATTACTCCAGATATTTGAATATTCCTTTTCTTTCTTGGTTCTTTAATTAGCTATGGCATTGATATGAGACATATATTTATTTGAAGATAAAAGATCACTTTCTCAACTTTTACATATTTTTTTTTGAGACAGTCTCACTCTGTCGCCTAGGCTGGAGTGCAGTGGCATGATCTTGGCTCACTACCACCTCTGCCTCCCGGATTCAAGCGATTCTCCTGCCTCAGCCTCCCGAGTAGCTGGGATTAAAGGTGCCCACCACCATGCTCGGCTAATTTTTGTATTTTTAGTAGAGACGGGGTTTCGCCATCTTGACCAGGCTGTTCTCGATCTCCTGACCTTGTGATCCACCCGCCCTGGCCTCCCAAAGTGCTGGGATTAGAGGCATGAGAAACCGCACCCGGCCAACTTTTACATATTTTTAAATGTTTTCACTCATTATTTGCAGTTATGTTTAACATATAAATTATAGTCCTTCCTGGTATCAACGGGGAGTTTGTTCTACAATCCCAATGGATATCAAAATCCACAGATGCTGAAGTTCCTGGTGTAAAATGGCATAGTATTTGCAAATAACCTATGTGCATCCTCACATACACTTGAAGTCATCTCTAAATTACTTCTAATACCTAATAAAATGCCTGCACATTGCTTCATCTGCATGGATTCAACACAGTACTCAATGTACAGGCAAATTCAAGTTTTCCTTTTTGAAAATTTGTAAAATTTTTATTTTCAAATATTTTTTATCCTTAGTTGGTTGAATGCACAAATATGGAACCCATGGATGTGGAAATCCAGCTGTACCTTTTAAATCTCCATTTTGTATACAATTCTTATTTTCCAAATGGTCTTTTTTTCTCTCCTTCAAATATAAAATTATAATTTATTAAACCATTTCTTTATTTTCATAGAGTATATGTCATATTTTAGTCACAAAACCTCCACCACATGACAGAGGGGGCACCTAATCGTTCTCATTGGCACACAAGATCTTGTTAAATTTATAAAGTAGACAAATATTCTCTTCAGTATCCTTCTATCTTTATGTCATCTTTTAATGTTCCTTCTTCCAAACCCCAAATTTTAATCATCCTTAAGCTCTCCAAAGTATCCTACCTAGGTCAGCCATAAAGGTCTTCCTGATATATAAATATTCCTCCAACTTTCCATTTATTCTTTCAATAATACTCTTACTCTTTAGTGAATATAGCCTTGGCAATCAACGTTTGGATTAAAGAAATTCACACTAAAATGTCAATGGCTGTAATTCAGATGTCTAATGAGTACATTAAACATTTTAAAAGAACAGTGTGTAGAACCTGGCTGAAATGAATATATAATCTATAGACTGGAATGGAGAGATATTTTTCAACTGGAGAGTTATTCATGCTAATCTTTTTCTATATGAGCAGGCCACAACCACACATATCTCATTTTCTTGACAGAATCCTGATGGCTTCAGTTGAACTAGAATATATGAAATAACCTCAAAGAGCATTGGCATAATTTTTTGCTAATTGGTACAGTATACGGAAACAAAATTATTAAATTTCTGGAGTTTTCCTGTCAGCCAAATTATTTTTCTATCAAGTCTACTTCTATTGACATTTTCTGGGTATTCTTCATATCTCTCATATTCCAAATAGTGAATCTGCCTCTAGAAATAATGGCTAATAAGGATGGCTTCAAATCAAATAGGTAATCTGCCTCTAGAAATACGGTTAATGAGGGTGGGTTCAATGGGAAATTCCTGGGAAAGTCTGAGTAATGAGAAGTGGTCAAAGAGAAATTTTAGGATTTGAGAATTTAGATCGCTCTAACTTTGCTTTATGTTTTTGGTCTACTTAACATGCCTTCCGAATTTTCACTTCACCTCATCTCATCCTCTTCAATCTAATTCTACAGAGAATTTTCTAACTGTTCCAAAAAAATGTCTTTTTAAGAAAGATAGAGATGAACTTGGGATTCTTCTTGGTTCAGTAGTTACTGTGGGGAAACCAGGAGAGATAATATAATCATAATAAAATAAATATAGCCAAACATAGTGGTGCAGTATGATAAATATGACATCTATTATCAAGTTTGATTTTGTGGAATTTTAAATTGAAAATGTTTTGGGAAATCCAGAACTCAGCGGATATACTCTGATGGCAGTAAGACCATAACTATACAATAGGTCACATTGTCTTCTAGCTGAAGTTACTAAAGAGACATTTAGTTTATGTATTAAATACAAAACAAGACAGGATTGATAATATTTTTATAATTTTAGTAGTTAGGTCAACACCTAGAACTTAAATTGCAACATTTAAAACCAAGAACCTGATTACATAGGTTAGAAAGGTACAATCAGGGACCTTCACTTATTCCTTATTCTTCTCCTAAGGAAGTCTTTTAGAGTGTTCTGATACTGCCAGTTCTGCTCTGGGAAACCTCTATACTCAGGAAGCACCAAGTGCCCTAGACCTTTCCCAATTCTCTCTCCCTACCAGTTGTGTTTTCTACTCCTTCAGTGGTCTGGCTTGCTCCACTGTTATTCTGATTAAGTAATCTGTGCTAAAAGCAAGCAATAAACATCCAGACAAATACATCTATATTTTTAAAAGGACTTTCTAACATGAATGCTCTAATTACAGAATGTTGCAGTAAATCTACTGAGGAAAGCTTTATAAGTAACTAAATACATTTAAGGATGGCTCTTAAATAATCAGATCAAAAAGATAAAAAATATCAGCCTTGACCCTGGAAAAAAACTTTGGTAGAATAATTATCTTTCAGGTGGAGTCAAGATTGCCGACCAGCCTGCTCTTCACAGAGTATTCTAATCTTCAGATAGAAACACTCACTGTCTTCCCTCTAGTAGTTCCATCATACTTTAGTAGCTACTCAGGCCTACTTCTAGAAAAACCAAAGGGGCATTTATTTGGTGAACTTTGCAACCCAATACCAAATAAAGAGTATGCTAGTCCCACCCTGATGTTAGGCCCTGGTACTAGCAAACCTAAGCTTCTGTGCCTTGGCCCCACTCCTTTATCATGCACAACTGTTTCTATGGAATAGAGTCTACCTCTGATCCTCAGTCCTTGAGATGAGGCAATTCTAAATACTGATTGCCCGCCCCTGCCCCCACTCCTGACCTGTCCCTCTACCTTTCTGCATATTAGGTGTATATTGGTTCTCTGTCACTGGGTTTCCCCTGCCTTCTAGAATAATCATAAATAATCTTTGTCAGGACCCTATCACAGATCATCTTCCCATCTTTTGCCTACTTCTCCCATTATCAGACACAAGGCTCCATCTGCCAGAAATGTACTGTTTGTGTTTGGAATGTGTGCTGAGTTTCTAAGGCTCTTTCTCATCCTGGTGTTGGTCATAAAGTGCCTGTGTCTCTTAAAGCTTACTCCATTAGCAAGCATTTAAACCAGCGGAACTCTTAAAGGCAATTGAGCCCTCTCAATGTATAAAAGAGTATAGAGATCTAAAGAGTGAAGTGAATTACCCAAGATGGCATGATATGTAACTGGCAAAGCTGTGATTAGATTAATTTGAATTTCAACATTCAACAAATATTTAGCTTCTCTCAACTTCAATTTATTCTGTCAATTTGAAAATAATAATGTCCTATTTGCTAACAGTGTTTGAAAATTAAGAAAGACGTGTTAATATGCCTAAAATTATTTTTCTGGCATAAAGTAGGCCTTGAGTAAATAATGTGTCCTGTGTTCACATTTTTTCCTCACATCTTCAGTAAAATCATTGATTCTTAAAGTATAGACCAGAATATTAAGAAAAATAATATAAAGCAAGGTATGTTTAGAACTAAGTTATCTAAATGCTTACTGTAATGGAGCTATTCAGTATACTTCTTTAATTTATTTTGATTTAGTGTTTGTCTTTTATTTTGTTTTTCCTTCTGGTACATAAACACTCTAACACTTATCAGGAAATAACATTTTTAGCATTACTATATTATGTAAGTATTTTTAGAAACTATCATCAATATAGTAATTATGAATATGATAATTACTATGAGGTAATTTTTTATATAAATATGGAATTCAAAAATAAATTTAATAAATATTTACAAGGTTTACCACTGGGTAAAGATAATGTGGGTACTTGAGACACAGTGCTGAACATGAAAGACAAAGTTCCTAAGCAAGAGAGTCTACATTTTATTAAAAATAAATGCCAACAAACCAGCAAGTAGATAAGGACTATCATTTCAGACAGTGATAAATACTGTAAATAAAATAAAACGAGGAAAATAACAACAAATACGGTGGAGTTCAATTTTACATGAGTGTATTTTAGATTGGTTCTGAGAAACAGCTTCTTATATGAAGAACTATATGGAGAGTTCCTCCAGGAAACACACCCAAAAGGAAATGAGGAAGGAATTGTGCAAAAAGAAAAGGTGACCCACTGAGCCCTCAAATGACCCTCTGAGGAGCTCTGAAGTCTGTAAGGATTCTACCAAATTGGGGCAAGGAGATGACCTATCCCCACCTCAGTCAGTCACTGATGAAAGCCCTCACTTGAAAGCGTAAAACTTTGGGCCTAGAAGTTTCCTATGGCAAAATTGTGGATCCAAGTAAAAGAGTAATTATGGCAATAGAACATGAAATCTAAGCTGAGTAAGACAGGAAACAAAAACATGAGGAATGAAAAACATGCATTCGATGTTCCAGTAAGATAAAAAGCTAATTTGGCATGAAGGATTAGAGAATATGTAATCAGAAAGATAATAAAGTGGTGGTCAGAAAATAGAATCTTAAAAGAGAGATTCTGGAGAAGAAAAATATATTTGGAATCACAAGCACAGGAATGGCTGGCTACAATAATGTTGAAGAAAAAGATCATTAAATATGAAGAAGCCACAAGGTTGAGAGGCCAAGGTATTAAATAGGTTGGCGGAACAAATGTGAGCTGCACAGAAAGATAGCTTAAAACGTAGTAGAAGGAAAATCAGAGAGCCAAATACTAATATTTTATTTTATTTTATTTTAAGACAGAGTCTCGCTCTGTCACCCAGGCTGGAGTGCAGTGGGTGATCTCGGCTCACAGCAAGCTCCACCTCCCAGGTTCACACCATTCTCCTGCCCCAGCCTCCCAAGTAGCTGGGACTACAGGCGTCCACCACCACGCCCGGCTAATATTTTTTATTTCTAGTAGAGACAGGCAGGGTTTTACCATATTAGCCAGGATGGTCTCAATCTCCCGACCTCGTGATCTGCCTGCTTCGGCCTCCCAAAGTGCTGGGATTATAGGCATTAGCCACCACGCCTGGCCCCAAATACTAATTTTTATTTAATGTAAGCCAGTATCTTTTTTATTGTTCGTGGAATATTATTTGGTAAAACTTGAAAAAGAAATGAATTCAATTAACATATAGTTTAGGAAACACTTAGGTGAAAGTCACATAGGTGTAATAACTCTAGGATTTCTTGAAGTGATTAACACTTTATATTAATTTTAAACATCCAAAAGAAAGATAACATATATCAAGTTTTCTAAAATTTTCAGTGATTATATCACAGGAATTGCAATGTAAGTAACATATTGAGGAAATGCTAATAATTCAGAGTAGCAGGCCACAAGTCTTTGAAACAGGATACAACTTATGAGTACTCTATCTTGTAAATGCACAGACACACACACACTGTATACAGTTTTATGTAGTTAGCACAAGTCTTGGTGCTAATCCATAGAGCCTGCATTACAAACCTCTACTCTCCATTCTTGCTGGTAATATCTGGTCCATGGATCAGCACTATCAGAACCCCTTGAGAGCTTGTTGTATATCCAGAATCTCAGGTACCACTCCAGATTTACTGGATAAGAAGCTACATTTTTAAAAGATTCTCAGATGATCTGTATCACATTCAAGTTTAAAAAGCCCTGCACGAGAAGGTTACATAGTTAATTTCCACACTCAAAAAGAAAAACTGTTTTACACTGCTAGAGAATTACTATATTTTCAAACAGTGTTCTGAAATGTCTCTGAATATTTATAATGACTCAAATTGGCCTTAAAAACAGGTGGGAATTAGCTCTCTTAATATTTTGTCACTTTATAAAACAAAATATGGTAACACGGTTTAACTATTAATTTTCTAGTTGGTGCAAGCAATAGAGCTTGAAAAGGTATTTTCTTGTATCTTAATACCACTAATGTATGATTTACAAAGGCATGGAAATACAATCTCAGGAGTCTTAATATTTCCCTAAAAGATTAAACAGCCATGTAAATCCATTATCCAGAAGGTTAGACATAAATGTCAGTTCCTGAGTGTCCCACAGCGGAAAGTGTGGATTCTTAATAACAGAGAGGACACAAGGTCTTTCCATGAGAGATTTATGCCTGATCACAATTTCCCACGTTTAAATATCCACAGTCAACAATAGGTACCACTTTGTTTGCCAAAAAGACTTTAAAAATATCAAATGGGGAGATACAGAAAAGAATATAGGACAATATTTTCTGTGCATTAAATCTTCACAGATACATTCTACTACTTGATATAATCAGTCCAGCCCTTCCTTCCTTATAGATATATCTTTTAAGAGAAGAATTAGTATTTATTTTATTCTCCTAAATTTATCCTTCTTTTTTGTTTGTTTATTGGTGAAACAAAAGGATTATTAAAACATTTAAATATATTAGTATGTTTAAAACAAATGCTCTGGTTAGGTAGGTTAGTTCAAAAATGGGTTTTGAAATGGGCACCTTGGGAGGCTTCAGGATGGCTGACTAGGGAGCATTTTGTACTTGCTTTCTCCTATAAAAAGAGCTAAAATACCCAGTAGATATTAGATCATCCAAGAGAGAACACCAGAATCCAACAGAATAGTGACAGGCAATATCTAAAGTAAGGAATAGGAGAAGGAAGCAAGCAGCCTGCTCAGCATGGATTGACTGAGAGCCTAGAGAGACTCTCCAATAGAGGGAAAGGGTAGGTGAGAGATCCTCAGCAGCCTGCATTTTCATCATAGACTCCTATAGTCCTAGCCACGGGAGAGCCCTCAATACTCTCAGGCCATGAAACTAACATAGGGAGTTGCAAGAAGATTGTATTATGGCAGCTCCCCATGGAGGAAGCTTGAATATGGTCATGTTCCTTCACATTCCTTGTGACCTAAGCAACTACAGCAAGATGCCATTTTAGAACTTTGCCTGCAACAGACTGCACACTGTCCTGGAACCCAGGAATGCTGAGGCTAATGTGCAAAAGAAGCATTAGGCTGCTGCTCCCAGGGCTTAGGCACAAGTGACCTTGGGGCACTACACTCTGATGGAGGTACAACCAGGGTATGGGATGCCATCTTTAGGACTGAGATGCCATCAAGGTGCCATTCTAGAGCACCACCCCCAACAAACTGCACACTACCCTGGAGCCCAGTGGTGCTAAAGCTGAGGTGCAAGAGAAGTGATGGGTACTGCCTGGGGTTTAGGCACAAGTGACCACAGGCTTCTCCACCCAAGGCTGAGCAAGGGTGCCACCAAGGCTGAGGTGCAGGTGGCATGCATGCTCTCCATCTGCTGTCCTAGGCCATCATCACTGAAGCTGGTACCACCCTCAACCCCCACTGGCAGGGCAGCAGGGCAGCTACTATAGCCTCCCACTCAAGCATTCTACAATGACTTGGGGATCGCCCCGCTCCTGACTACCATGGCCAGTGCCTGTACATGCCATCTGGGGGCCTGAAGATAAGCCAGCCTAGCCCAGGTTTCCCCGTCATCCCCATGCCAGAGCATACAGTCCAGGCGCCAGGGAATCTCCCAGTCTAGTTCACCACTGATGACATATGACCACTCCTCTCGGGGACCTGAGGTTAGGCCTACCCGCACAGCAGCTACTACCACAAATTACCACCTGCAGGCCTGAACACTGACCTTCCCAGAGCATTACAGTTACTTCCAATGCCAGCACGCACCACAAGGAACCTAGAGGGTTGTCAGACCACTGCCACTCGCATTGCCTATGCCACATTAGCTGCCCATGGACCCAAGAACCCACCTACCTGCTCAGCTCACAGCTGCCACTAGTGGGCTTTGAGTAAGCCACCTGAAGGAACAAAAATTGGCCCACCTGCACCCACTAACACTGGTATGCATGACATTATGGGGCATATGAGCAGGCACTCTCAGCCCACTGCTGCAACCACAGGAGCCCAAAGACTGGTCCACTTGATATTTGAGTCCCAAGCAAAACTGCACCAGAGCTTTCCTCAATAACTGGACTCTAAGCCACCAAGGAAGTCTCAGATACCACTGGCACTGTTTGTAGCCAAAAAAATCAAGGGAGACTACACTAATGCATGTACCTAGAATTGAAACCAAAGTTCCCCACCCAACCAACACCATGGATTCAGCCTCAAGAAAAGTCCTCCCCTATGAAAGCAAATTGAAAAAGTTAGAAGAAGCAACTGTTACATGAGATGCATGGATATCAATGTAAGGATACAGGAAACATGAAAAATCAAGAATACATGACCGCTCCAAAGGAGATGGAATTCATAAAATTCTATTAATTCAACTATTGATTCTAAATAATTTCAGTGAGTTATAAGATAATTCTAAAAAACAAAACAAAGGAATCAGAAAAACAATTCAGGATAAGAATGAGACATTTAACAAAGTGATAGATAACATAGAAAAGAATCAAACAGAAATCCTATAAATGAAGAATCATTGAATGAATTACAAAATACATTTAAAAGCTTCAACCATAGACTAGATCAAGCAGACAAAATAATTTCACAGCTTGATGACCGTGTTTTATAAATAACCATCAGACAATTTTTTTAAAAAAAGGAATGAACAAAGCCTTAATGATATATGGAACAGAAAAAAAGTGATAAAATATATAAATTATTGGTATCCCAGAAGGCAAAGAGAGAAAGAGTTTAAAAGCCTATTTAATGAATTAATAGATGAAAACTTCCCAAATCTAGCAAGAGATTTAAACATCCAGATACAGAGTCCCAGCAATCACCAAACAGACACAATGCAAAAAATTCTTCTTCATGGTATACTATAGTCAAAATTTCTAAAGTCCATGAAAAATAGAGAATTTTTTTTTTTTAAAAAAAAAGCAAGAGAAAAGCATCTAGTCACCTATAAGAAACCTCCATCAGAATAAGAGAAAATTTATCAGTAGAAACCTTATAGGCCAGGAGAGAATGGGATAATGTATTCAAAATGCTGAAAGAAAAACTGCAAGCTAAGATACTATATCTAAAAAAATTATCCTTCATAAATGAAGGAGAAATAAAGTCTTTCTCAGACAAGATAAAACTAAGATAATGCATCACCACTAGACTGACCATACAAGAAATACTTAAAAAACTCCTAAACACGGAAGCAAAAGGACATTTATCTACATGAAAACACACAAAAGTATAAAATATGGTGAAGCAAACATACAAATGTGGAAAAAGATAGGGCTCAAATTCTATCCCTACAGATAACTACCAACCTCAATGACAGACATTAAGAGGAAAATTCAAGAACAAAGAGTATACAAACCAACGATAAAACAATTAACGAAATGACAGCAATAAAACCTCACATATCAATAATTACATTGAATGTAAATGGATTAAATTCTTCACTTAAAAGCTACAGACTGACTGAATGGATTAAAAAAAAATGATCCAACTACACGCCACCTACAAGAAACACACTTTACCTGAAAAGATTCCTATAGACTGAGAGTAAAGAAATAGAAAAAGATATTTAACTCTAACAGAATTCAAAGTGAGCAGAGGTAGCTATACTCATATCATACAAAACAGACTTTAAGCCAAAAACAGTAAACAAAGACAACTAAATAGTGATAAAAGGACCAATCTAGCAAGAGGAAATAACAATTCTTAATATACATGCACCCAAAACTGGAACACCCGGATTCATAAAGGAAATATTACTAGATCTGAAAAGAAAGACTCCACTGCAATAACTGTGGGGGAATTTACCATCTTACTCTCAGCATTAGACAGATCATCTAGAAAGAAAATCAAAAAAGAAACATTGAAGTTAGAGTGGAATTTAGAACAAACAGACCTAACAGATATTTATAGAACATTTTATCCAACAACTTCAGAATACACATTATTTTCATAATCATATGGAATATTCTCTAGAATAGACCATCTATTGAGCCACAAAAGAAGTCTCAACAAATTTTAAACAAGCGAAACGGTATAAAGTATCTTCTCAGATCACAGTGGACTAAAACAAGAAATCAATACCAAAAAGAAACTTGGAAACTATATAAATATACAAAAATTAAACAACATGCCCCTGAACAACCATTGTGTCAATTAAGAAATTTAAAAATTTTGAAACTAATGAAAGTGAAAACAAAATATATCAAAATCTGTGAGATACAGCTAAAGTAGTACTACGAGGGAAGTTTATAGAAATAATTGCCTACATCAAAAGTAGAAATATTACAGGTAAATAATCTAACAATCCACCTCAACAAAGTGAAAAATCAAGAATGAACAAAACCAAAAATTAGCAGGAGGCAAGAAATAATAAAGATCAGAGCAGAACCAAATGAATCAGAAACTAGAAAAACAATAAAAAGCATCAATGAAATGTAACACTAGTTTTTTGAAAGTATAAACAAAATTGAAAACATTAAAAAAGAAAAACTACTAGCTAGACTAACAAAGAAAAGAGAAGACCCAAATAAACAAACTCAGAAATAAAAAGGAGACATTACAACTGATACAACAGAAATACAAAAGATCATCAGAGTCTATCATGGAAAACTGTACACTAACAAACTAGAAAATCTAGAGGTAGTAGATACATTGCTAGAAACATACATACAACTTACCAAGATTGAATCAGGAAGAAATAGTAAACCTGAACATACCAAGTAGTGAAATTAAATCAGTAATAAAAAGTCTCCCAACAAAGAAAAGCCCAGGGCGGGACTGATTTACTGCTGACTTCTACCAGGCCTATAAACAAGAACGAATACCAATGTTTCCCAAACTACTCCAAAAAATTGTAGCAGACTGATTTCTTCCTAACATATTCTATAAAGCCGGTATCATTCTGATACCAAAACCACACAGGGACACACACACACACACACACACACACACAGAGAGAGAGAGAGAGAGAGAGAGCTATAGGTCAATATCTCTGATAAACATAAACACAAAAAACCCCAACAAAGTTCTAGCAAACTGAATTTAACAGCACATCAAAAAAATAATACCCAATGATCAAGTGGGATTTACCCAAGGGACACAAGGATGTTCAAGATGTGCAAATCAATAAACATGAAACGTCTACAGAATAAGGGATAAAACTCATGCTCATCTTATAGACAAAGAAAAATCATTTGATAAAATTCAACATACCTTCATGATAAAAAAAAATTCTCAACAAACTAGGCATAGAATAAACATGCCTCAAAAAATAAAGTCCATATATGTCAAATCCACAGATAACATTATACTGAATGGGGAAAAGTTTGGAGGCCTTTTCTCTAAGAACTGGAACAAGACAAGGTTATGTACTTCCACCATTCCTAATCAACAAAGCACTGAAAGTCCTAGCCAGAGTAATCAGACAAGAGAAAGAAAAGGCATCCAAATTGAAAAAGAGAAAGTCAAACTGTCCCTCTTTGCAGATGACATGATATTCATATTTAGAAAGGTCAAAAGACTCCACCAAAAAACCCTTAGAGTTGTTAAACAAATTCAGTCACACTGCAGGATACAAAATCAACATTTTTTTAAAGTAGTGTTTCTATACACCAATAATGAAACAGTAAAAAAAAGAAAAGCAAAACAAAAACAAAAACAGAAGAACAGGATGTCAATCCCATTTCCACTAGCTACCAAAAAAATTACATAGGAATAAACCAATGAGGTGAAATATCTCTACAAGGAAAACTATAAGAATCTGATGAAAGAAACTGAAGAGGACACATACAAATGTAAAGACATCCCACGCTCGCGGGTCAGAAAAAAATAATAGTGTTAAAAGGACCATACTCCATAAACAACCTAAAGACACAATGCAATCCCTATGAAGATACTAATGCCATTTTTCACAGAATAGAAAAAATAATCCTACAATTAACTTGACACCAAAAAATAACAAGAATATCCAAAGCAATCCTGAGCAAAAATAATAAAGCTGGAGGCATCATACTACCTGACTTAAAATTATATTACAGGGCTATAATAACCAAAACACTTGGCATTGGCATAAGAATAGACACATACCCAAATGAAATAGAATAGAAAACTCAGAAATAAATCCACATATTTACAGCCAATTGATTGTCGACAAAGCACCAAATGCACTGGAAACTGAGGTTTTCTTCAATAAATGGTGCTGGGGAAATTGAACAGCCACAGGCAAAAGAATGAAACTGAACCCCTATCTCTCACAGTACACAAAAATAAACTCAAGATGGATTAAATACTCAAGTGTAAAACTACAAACTATAATACTCCTAGAAAGAAACATAGGAAATGCACTTCCAAACAGTCGTCTAGGAAAAAATTTTATGGCTAAGACCTCAAAAGCACAGACAAATGAAACAAAAATAGACAAATGAGACTATATTAAAATCAAAAACTTCTGCATAGCAAAGGAAACAATCAAATGAGTAAAGAAACCACCTGTATGGGAGAAAATACTTTAAATTATCTGACAATGCAATAATATCCAGAGTATACAAGATACTCAAACAATTCAACAATAAAATAAGAATCCCATTAAGTAAAAAGGCACAGAACGTTAATAGATAATTCCCAAAGGAAGACATGCAAATAGCCAACAGATACATGGAAAAATGCTCAACAGCACTAATCCTCAGGAATACGCAAATCAAAACCACAATGAAATATTATCTTACTCCAGTTAGGATGGCTATTTTTTTTTTATTTTTTCTACCCAATTGAACAGAGAGTGTCTATTATTAAAAATGCAGTAAAATATCACGTGCTGACAAGGATTTGGAGAAAAGAGAATGCTCATACCCTTTTGGTGGGAATGTAAATTAGTACAACCACTATTAAAAACAATATGGAGGTCGGGCACAGTGGATCATGCCTGTAATCCCAGGACTTTGGGAATCTGAGGCGGGCAGATCATGAGGTCAGGAGATCGAGACCATTCTGGCTAACACAGTGAAACCCCATCTCTATTAAAAATACAAAAATTAGCCGGGCGTGATGGCATGCGCCTGTAGTCCCAGCTACTTGGGAGGCTGAGGCAGGAGAATCACTTGAACTGGGGAGGCAGAGTTTGCAGTGAGCCAAGATCATGCCACTGCACTCCAGCTTGGGTGACACAGCAAGACTCTGTCTCAAATAAATAAATAAATAAATAAATAAATAAATACAAACAATATGGAGATTTCTCAAACAAACTAAAAATAGAACTACAATATGATCCAGCAATCTCACTGCTGGGTATGTATTCAAAGGAAAAGAAATCGGTATATCAAAGGGATTCCTGCACTCACATGTTTGTTGTAGCACTATTCATAATAGCAAAGATATAGAACCAAACTAAGTGTCCATTAACAGACAAATGGATAAAAAAAATGTGGCATATGTATACAATGGAATACTATTCAGCCATAAGAAGAATGAGAGCCTGTCATTTGCAGCAACATGGATGTCATTATGTTAAGTGAAATAACCCAGGCACAGAAAGACAAATTATTGCATATTCTCATTCATATGTGGGAACTAAAAAGATTGATCTGATAATGGTAGAGAGAATGATAGATACTAGAAGCTGGGAAGGTTGAGTGGGTTGGTAGCGGAGGGTGAAGAGAGGTAGGTTAATAAGTACGAACATGTAATTAGATAAAAGGCATAAATTTTATATTTTGACAGCAAAGTAGAGTGACTACGCTTTACAACAATATAATCTATATTTCAAAGTAGCTACAAGAAAGGACTTCCTAACCCATAGAAATAACAAATCCTCACAGTAATGGACACTTCAAAAACTTTGACTTGATAATTGTGTATTCCATGCATGTAACAAAATATCACATGTACCCCATAAATATGTAAAATATTATGTATCCATAAGAAGCGAAATTTTAGGCTGGATGCTGTAGCTCACACATGTATTCCCAGCACTTTGGGAGGCAGATAACGAGGTCAAGAGATCGAGACCATCCTGGCCAAAATAGTGAAACCCTGTCTCTACTAAAAAAAATACAAAAATTAGCTGGGCTTGGTGGCACACGCCTGTAGTCCCAGCTACTCGGGAGGCTGAAGCAGAGAAATGGCTGAACCCGAGAGGGAGAGGTTGCAGTGAGCTGAGACTGTGCCACTGCACTCCAGCCTGGATGACAGAGCAAGACTGTGTCTCAAAAAAAAAAAAAAAAAAAGTGTGTTTTTAAATTTCTAAGAGCTTCATAATAAATGTGATATATATATATACACACACACACACAAGAAAAAAAGAATTCAGAATTACAGAGTTGAAATGAATCCTGCTGATACCACTTCTTTGTAGAAATACCTTGGACATGGATTGTATTTTTTCCAAATGAAATTCCTACAAATTGCCATTTCTGGGGTTTTGACTTCATACAGTCTATAAACACACCATTCAATGTTGATATTTCTCAATGGATCCTTAGAAGTAAACATTGCACAAATATATTCTTTATTTTATAGTCCTCAAGTTTGTATGTAAGCAACTTATTCTGCTTTAGTTACAATCAATGACTTTTGCAGCAATTTTTAATGCTGACCACAAATTGCTCAAAATGAAACTAATAAGATTTGAAAATATATATTAATATTTCCTCAATAGCTCTTGCTAAATGAAATAGGCCCAGTTTCTTACAGATGTCTCATTGAATCGTCAGTTTTTTATCACTTAATACTTTTTTCTGTGACCACTCCAGTTTCTCCATATCTCTCACAATAAAGGAGCATGTATGATTCTCAAATCATGATTTGTTTCTAACAAAAGTATATAAATATTCTGTCTTTCATGTAGGTCTATTATATGCATAATTGATGATCTTTTTGTTTCTTTTTCAAAACAAGAAGCTATTTTTTTCAAAACAAGAAGCTGTTTTTCTACTGTTGATAGACTCTCTTACAGTGAATTGTATCTACCCCCTCTTCTGGCATGCAACTGTAGGATGAATTGGTTCTAGAGAAATGCTATGTTTATTTTTCAACATTGCAGATATTGCTTTGCTTTTTTCCATATCAATCTAGTCACTGAACTGCTGTTGTATTTTGAGAAAGATGAATTTTTTTTTTTTTTTTGAGATGGAGTTTCACTCCACCACACCTGGTTAATTTTTGTATTTTTAGTAGAGACGGGGTTTCGCCATGTTGGCCAGGCTGGTCTTGAACTCCTGACCTCAAGTGATCCACCCCCCTCGGCCTACCAAAGTGCTGGAATTACAGGCGTGAGCCACCACTCCCAGCCAAATTTCATTTTTAAAAAGAAGTTTGCTATGCCAAGAATAGCTCAGGAGGTAGGGGGGCAGCTTTAACTCCTTCAATCCATTAATCAACCACCACTACACCTGGTGGTGGTTTTACAGCCACCCCCTGTCCAACTCCAACTCTCATCTTCTCCTGTATAGAAAATCTAGGGCTATCAGGCTATATATATATATATATATATATATATATATATATATATATATATATGTACATATTCGTTAAGAATGATAATTCTACTTGGTCATGATGTTTAAAAATTTTAAAAACTTTAAAATATGCTGTCAGATAAGATTTGCTTTGTTTTTCATGATTTTACATTACATGTATGTTTATATGTGAAGCCAACCTATAATTTTTTTTCTTCTCCTGACAGCTATGGATGTTAAAATTATACTAACAAATTTAATCATGTTCGTTATATCGTATTTAGTCTTAAAATAATTTGTAAAACATCGGAATAATCTGTTTCTTGAATGGTTGGTAGAATTTGACAGAGAAGGAGCATCACTGTCTTGGACAAGCACTGTCATTTTAAAGTTCCCCTTGATCAAAAACCACCTAAATCCAAAGGGCATCAGCCTAATGGCTAAGGTCAGCATGACCATAAACCACAAATGACATAGCGAACCAGAAACACTCCAACCCTAAGATAAATCCCTCCCAAACCAGAGACATGCCAGCCCCGAGGTAACCTCCTCTCTGCCCAGAGAGATGTTTAGCCCCAAGGTAACTTCCCCTCTGACCAGAGACATTACAATCCCACAATAAACTTCTCCCCGACACGAAAACATCCCAAGCCTGTGATAAGCCCTCTTGCTCTAAACACTTAAATACTCTCAGTCTGTAAGAGAGAATGCTCCTCACTGAAATGGGCCAGAAGACCCTCTCAGGTTTATTCTAAAAAATAAACCTGTCTTGGGCTGTTGAGCTGCTTTTTGTGTTTCTTTCCTCTTTCTTTAACTCCTACAGAATTTGCTTGGGAAAAACATCCAGGTCCAGTGTCTTTGGCCAGGGCCAAAGGTGGAAGACTTAATGTTGTTATTACTACTAGTTCAATTTATTGACCACTTGGCAACTTACTCAGGTTTTCTACTTTACTTGTCTATTTTATTAAGTATATTTATTTAAGAATATTTTATTTCATGAAAATTGTCCATTTCATCTAAATTTTCCAGTTTATTGAAGCTGCATTCCTAAGGTTTTTCACAGTATTCTCAAATTCTATTTATGCACTACTCTATTTACAGTATGAGTTCTCCTTCACAGTTAAATATTCCCTGTATTAAAAAAAAATTATTCAGTCCTGCAAGGGCTTTGTTTATTTTACTAAATTTTCAAAGAATCAGCTTCAAGTACTCCATATATTTTTGTTTATTCTACATTAATTTCTTCACAACTTTTTATTTTTATTTCCTTCTACTTTTTCCAGATTAACTCTGTTGTTCTTTCCATAGTTTTCAGAGATAAATGCCTAAATAACTGTGTCCCTTTTTCTTAGTTTTAAATTAAAAAGTTTAATACTATAATTTCCACAGTCATTGCAGATTTAGACGCATTCAGATGCATTCCACAGGTTATGAAATGAATTCTCATTGTCCTGCAATATATTTCTAATTTTTCATTATTAGTTTTTCTTTTATGTATTAGATATTTACAAATAAATTTGTTTTCACACATAATTTTCCATATTTTTATTGCTGATATCTAATTTAATTGTATTGTGTTGAGATAATGTAGTTTATAGTGACTTCACTTTTTGAAACTTGAAGAGACTTTCTTCCTTTGTTACATAATATGTAGTCAACTTTCATAACACTGTGTGTGTGTGAAAAGAAGATATAGTCTCTGTTTGCTACAGGGGTATTAATGAAGGCTTTGAGATGACTTGTTCAAATCTTATATATCCTTTTTAAAATTTTTATCTGTTTGAGCTTTCAGTTTCTGATAGCATTGTACTCAAATATTCTATCATGAGGCTGAGGCAGGAGGATCACTTAAGTCCAGGAGTTCAAGACCAGCCTGTGCAACATAGCAAGACCCATCTCTATAAAAAATTAAAAATTAAAACTCATTTTTACATCATGAGTTTGAACTTATCTATTTCTCCCTATGATTTGGTTGGTTCTGCTTTGTTCTGAAGCTATCTACAAATTATTGTGAATTATATTCTGTGTGGATTGTTCTTTTTATGAAAATATACTGTTATTTTAAAAAATCCTATAGATGTTTTTGCCTTAAATTCTTTCTTCTGAAATTAATATTTTGACACAAGTTTTAGTATTTGCATAGCATATCTATATTTACTTTTTATATCTTTTTAAAAGATATTTTCCTATAAGATTAGCAGTTAGTTTTTTTAATGTAATATAATAAATTTAATATTTTATTAGAAAACTAATACATTTACAATGAGTATGATTATTGAAAATATTTGAACTGATCTCTGTGACCTTGTTTTGGTGTTCTGTTTAGAATTCCTTCTTTTTTTTTTTTAGGGGGGGATCTTATTTCTTCCTTTCTTTGATTTTCATGTGCTCTCTTTTTTCCTTTTACTAATTGTGTATTTTTGGAATGTATTTCTAGTCTTCTGTTTATCCTTATATTTTTAATGTACACAGTAAACTGTACACACACTCAGATATGCATAATTTCTGTCAGAGATTAAATTTTAGTATGTCCTGCCTACCAACTAAATAAGACAAGAACCTTAGCATATTTAAAGTACTAATGGAGCCTTCCTGTTCCTTCTCCCAAGTTTTTCCAGAATTTAATTTTACCTGTATATATATTTGTAGTTTGAATGTGCTACATTCTTCATATATATATATATATATATACACACATACATATATATACACATATATATATTCACACACATGCTTTTTATCAAAGTTCAATGTATACAATGTTCATAGAGTATACTTCTCACAGCTGTACTGCTCTATAAATTTTCACAAACCAACCACACATATGGAACCAGGACTGAGACTAAGAACACAGAACATTACCAGCTCCCCAGAAGCCCCTTTTGTTCCCCATCCAGACCCACTGCTCCTTTTCCAAGGATGACCTCATCCTGACTTCTACCAGCATAAAATTATTTTTTGTCATTTTGTACTTTGTATCAGTTAATCATCTACAATGTATTTTTTGTATTTTTTATTCAACCCATTATGTTTGTGAGAATAATTTGTATCATATGACTGAATGTTTCATTCATTTTCATTGTTTTGTAGTATTCCACTGTGTAAATGCAAGGCAGTTTATTTATTAATTCAACTGTTGATGAATATTTACTACTTAGAGCTATTATAGTCATTTCCATATTTGTTCTTTTTCCAACTTTTGGCTAGTACTTGTCTTTTGGTGAATATATATGCTTTCTATTGGGTGTATACCTGGAATGACTGTGTCATAGGGTACTCGAGTATTGTTTTAATTATACTGTTAAGGTATTGTCCAATTTAACTTGTTTTTAAAAAATAAAAATGTAGATTTATTTAAAGGTAGAAGTGAAGTATATTACCGATACACTTTCAAAAGCTATTGATTACCATGCTTTCCTTTTTCATTTACTCTTCTTGCTGACGAAATACTTTGTATTTGTGGATTGTAAAACCCTTGTTTTTTGAATATTTGAAAATATCTCTATTTTGCTTTTGCTCTTAAAGGATAGCTTAGCTACAAATAAATTTCTAGGCTGACAGTGAATTTCATATAAAACTTATAAGCCATTATTCCCTTAATTGCTTTGTTTTTAAGAAGTCAAAAGCCAATCTTTTTATTTTTTTTTCCTGTGTAAACAATCTGTTTTTCTTTCTGGTAACTTTTAGATTGCCTCTTACCATTAACTTCTTTGCTTCTTCCATGATATAATCAGTTAAGGATTGTGTTTATTGATCCTGTTTGGCCCTTAACGTGGTCTTCCGATTTGAAAGATCATCCCAGTCTTCAATTCTATAACATTTTCAGCCATATTGCCTCTGTCTTTAAAAAAATCCTTATTCTTTGTGGGATTCCTTTGATACATGTCATAATTTCTCAATCTCTTCCCCAAATATTTTATTTTTTCATATATATTTTAAATCTGTTTTCTCTCTTTGTGCTATATATTTCACGAATTCCTCATTTATATCATTCAAGTAACCAATACTCTGATATTTCATTTTAATTTACTTTGTCTATTAATTTCTTTAAATTTTAACTGTTAGTGTTATTCTCTCAAAGGCCCTTTTGTCAATATATATTTTTGTTGATGTTGTTTGTTTTTCTATCCAGGACTGTGAGTTTTAAAAATTGTAACTCTAGCCTTTAGTTGCATACAGTGTGCTTTGCTCCAATATCCCTCCATAACTGAGAAAATTTTGAATCATGGAGGTAAAAACAAGCAACAACTCCACATTGGAGCCCAGGCTACCTTTGGTTCTAATTTCTTCTCACTGCTATGTGTTTCTTGATTTTTATCCTTGCCACTTATTTTCTTTTAAACTGTTTGTTTGTATTTCTATATGAACTCACAGTACTATCTTGGCTTATATTCTGTTAGTTGTATTTGTATTTTGTACTAGCCTTCCCCTAAGCTTCCTTACGGTTGGAACTGTCTTAACATTTATATTGTCAGTATCTGGGCACTTCAAACTATACAGTAGGCACTCAAGAAAGATTAGTGATTAGACAAATGAATTTTTGCAATGTGTATAATATTTTTATGTAACTAGAGGAAATGTACTCAGTTTTCTAGTGGTAACATGGAGATTTGAAGGCATTTACCATATTTTTACTATCGTAAGCAGAGGTAGAACAACAATAAGCCATTTCAGCAAATGAGTGATATCTGCACTGTGACAGATATTTTATGTAATTCTGAATACTCTCAATTTTCTATCTATTTTGACTACTTTAAAGTATGTTAGGCCATACATTAGAATTTATTGACAAGAAATTTGTGTCGACTGAAGCTTAACTTTAAATAATTCTAGCTTAATAAAGTCCCCAATGTTATAAATCTTAACATAAATTAATCTATAGTGATGTTGCAAGGACACAAAAGGGACACCCTAAGCTTTCCAATGGAATTCCATAGAAAAAAAAATCTTTAAATCATTGACTTGGAAAGTAAATTTGATTTAATTCTCTTTTAATGTATCCTTCGTTATATAATGAATGATATGAATAAATGTATTTTTTTTAATGTAAATTGTTATTTTTAAGGAGGACTTTTCTCCCCTTGAGATAAAAATTTCATTATTTCTAGAATCACACCTCTGGAATTAGAAAATAACATGACACCATATTCAGAAGTCACATAATCACCCGCATCTATACATTATTTTCCCTAGTGTTGACATAAATTCTTAGCTATAGAACTCAGGAAAGTGCAATAGATAATGTAACATTTCCTGATAATTTCATTTAAGGCATACTTTCATGTTAGGTGAGGAGCATATGTGTGAAATGCTAAAATCATTATGTAAAATTCTAACGTACATAGTGTGTCACATTCAAACGTAGTTTCTTTGCATATAGTCACATGTTTTCCATCGGTTCCATCAATTTCTTGCTCAATTTATATTTTGCTTGATAACTTCACAGTCTTTACAAAGAAATCAAAGCATTGTTTATTTTGAAATTCATTTAATGCCTGAATACCTAATTTAAGGGGAATATAATACTAAAACTAATTATAAAATAGCTAACATTTACTGAGAACTTACTATTGGCCAGAATCTGTTTTAACCATTTAGTTATTCCATTTAATCCTACCAAGCGCCCTATAATGTAGATATTGTTACTGTTTCTATCAAAAAAAAAGATACACTGAAACACAGAAAGGTTAGACAGACAATAAGTGGTGGTGCCAGAATTCCAATTCAATTTTCTCACATCTGAGCTTTCTGGACTATTGTACACTTTTAATGCAATTGTTTCATGAAAACTGATCAAATATAACAACTTGAAAATGGCAAGTTAAAATGTAATACAATACAGCATTTTAATAATCAACTCAAAGACTTACATGAAATGTGTGTCTTCTCATTGTTTAAATAAAGATATTAATTGTCCAGTTGCATTTGGATAACAAAGAAAGTTCTGCATGATATAACCAGTGGGGAGGCTAGAATAAGTCAGAAGTCTGTGAGTTACTACTTGGTAGAATATAAAAAGCCCCTTGACTTCTCTGAGCCCTAATTCCTCCACAGAAAACACGGGAAGAATGTACATCCTCTAACTTGCTGTTTTGAAATTATAGGAAATAACATATCAGAAGAGCATTTGATAAATTATAAATGTATATATAATTTGTTGGCAAAAGTAACCTTTTTAGACCCTCATATAATATTGAATATTCCTAATATGAATTTGAAAAAATTAAACTCTATTAAATGATTTAAGAGATGACTTGATTTCATGGGAAGACAATGTCTAATGTACAACATTCATGAACGTACTATACTTTATTGTGATGTCTGTTTATTTTTCAGCTTCCTCTCTTAAACTCAATAATATAAACTGAGTAGAAAATGTATTAACTCCCACCCTCCAATCAATAGGCCAACCTCAACACAATAGGCCCAACTCAATAGGCTAACAACAGGCTAGAAACAGAACTGGATTTAGACAACCTGTCTTTCTATTATCAAAACCCATACTAATTTTCTCATGCTCTACTTTCTTATCGGGAATTAAAAAATAAAAGTGAGAATAGCCAAGTAAGATCTGAGGGTGGGGAAAGTATAGCCTTTTGAGAGATGAGTGAGTTAAAAGGTTTTCATAATTAATGCCATAGCAAGATAAAAATAGAAAAAAATGAAGAATTAGCTAGGCAAAAGATCTGGTTACAGAAAAGATTTTAACAAACATGAATGAGATGTAACTAGCTAATTGAATTATTTTGCAAAAATTTTTCTCCATACATGAATGACATCAACACAAATACCAGCAAAACTGGGTTAAATATTTTAAAAATTTACAGAAAGTTAGAAAATATTTTAAATAGCTAAATAATATAATATCAACTATTTAAACAGCTAATCTTAAATTTGAAGTGTTTATACAATATAAACATTTAAAATTCCTGCATATTTAAAAAGTATAATAAAAATAAAACAATCAACTAGAGGAAATATTTGTAGCAAATATAAATAAAATTTAAACAAATTACTCATTTCATTTTTATTTTTACTTTTTATGAGTGCAGAGTGTGTGTATATATTTATGGAGTACATGAGATATTTTCATACAGGCATACAATGCCTCATAACTACATCAGGGTAAGTGGGGTATCCATCATCTAATGCATTCATTGTTTATATTACAAACATTTCAATTATACTCTTCTAGTTATATTTAAATGTATAATAAATTATTGCCGAGTGTAATCACCTTCTTGTACTGTCTAATACTAGATCTTATTCATTCTGTCTAATTATATTTTTTTACCCATTAACTATCCTTACTTCCCCTCATGCCCACTACCCTACCCAGCCTCTGGTAACCATCATTCTACTCTATCTCCATGAGTTCAATTGTTCTAATTTTCAACTCCAACAGTTGAGTGAGAATATGTGAAGTTTCTCTTCCTGTGACTGGCTTATTTCACTTAATAGAATGTTCTCCAGTTCCATCCATATTGTTGCAAATGACAGAATTGCTTTCCTTTTTATGGCTGAATAGTACACCACTGTGTATGTATACTATATTTTCTTTTTGTTTTTAACTTTTATTTGAAGTTCAGGGACACATGTACACATGTACATGATGTGCAGGTACATTACATAGGTAAACATGTGTCATAGGGGTTTGTTGTACAAATTATTTTATAACCCAGGTATTAAGCCTAGCAGTGGGATTTCTGGATCATATGGTAGCTCTGTTTTTGGTTTCTTAAAGAATCTCCATGCTATTTTCCAGAGTGACTGTACTAATTTACATTCCCACCAACAGTATATGAGGGTTCCACTTTCTCCACATCCTCACCAGCATTTGTTGTTGCCTGCCTTTGGATAAAAGCTATTTTAACTGGGGTGAGATGATATCTCATTGTAGTTTAGATTTGCATTTCTGTGATAATCAATGATGCTAAGCACCTTTTGAAATACCTGTTTGCAATTTGTATGTCTTCATTTGAGAAATGTCTAGTCAGATTTTTTTGTCCCCTCTTAAATCAGATTATTATATTTTTTTTCTATAGAGTTGTTTGTGTTCTTTATATATTCTAGTTATTAATCCCTTCTCAGATGGATAGTTTGCAAATATTTTCTCCCATTCTGCAGTTTGTCGCTTTACTTTGTTGATTGTTTCCTTTACTGTGCAGACACTTTATAACGTGATGTGACCCCATTTGTCCATTTTTGCTTTGGTTTCCTGTGATTTTGGGGTATTTACTTGGGAAACCTTTGCCAAGACTGGTATCCTGGAGAGTTTCTCCAATGTTTTATTTTGGTAGTTTCATAGATTGAGGTATTAGATCTAAGTCTGGAATCCACTTTGACTTGATTTTTGTATGTGACAAGAGATAGGGATTTAGTTTCATTATTCTGCATATGGATATCCAGCTTTCCAGGCACCATTTATTGAAGAGATTGTCCTTTCCTCAATGTATGTTTTTGGGTTTTTTTTTTATCAAAAATTAGTTCACTGTAGATGTATGGATTTATTTCTGTGTTCTCTCTTCTGTTCTATCTGTCTATGTGCCTGTTTTATGACAGTATCATGCTATTTTGTTTACAATATCTCTGTAGTATAATTTGAAGTCAGGTAATGTGATTCCTCCAGTTTTTTCTTTTTACTCAGAATAGCTTTGTCTATTCTGGGTCTTCTGTGCTGCCATGTAAACTGTAGGGTTATTTTTTCTATTTCTGTGAAGAATGTAATTGGAATTTTGATAAGGATTGCACTGAATCTGTAAATTGCTTTGAGTAGTATAGACATTTTAACAATATTTATTCTTCCATTCCATGAACAAGGAATATATTTTCATTTTTTTGTGTCCTCTTCAATTTCTTGCACCAAAATTTTGTAGTTTTCATTACAGCAATCTTTCACTTCTTTGGCTATGTTTATTCCTAGGTATTTATTTTGTAGCTATTGTAAATGGATTACTTTTTAATTTCTTTTACAGATTGTTTGGTGTTGGCATACAGAAATGTTACGGATTTTTGAATGTTGACTTTGTACCTTGCAACTTTACTAAACTTATCAGTTTGAATCATTTCTTGGTAGAGTTTTTAGGTTTTTTCCAAACATAAGATCAAATTATCTGCAGACAAGGATACTTTGACTTCTTCCTTTACAATTTGAATGTCCTTTATTTCTTTCTGTTGTGTGATTGCTCTATCTAGAACTTCAAGTAGTATGTTGAATAATAGTGGTGAAAGTAGGCAACCTTATAGTATTCCAGATAATAGAGGAAAGGCTTTCAGTTTTTCCACATTCAGTATGATACTAGCTGTGTGTCTGTCATATATGGCTTTTATTATGTTGAGGTATGTTTCTTCTGTACTCAGTTTTTTGAGAGTTTTTATCATGAAGCAATGTTGAACTTTATCAAATGCTTTTTCAGCATCAATTGATATGGCTTTTGTCCTTCATTCTGTTGATTCAATCTATCACATTGACTAATTTGTGCACGTTGAAGCATACTTGCATCCCAGGGGTAAATCCCACTTGGTCATGGTGAATGATCTTTGTAATGTGATGTTGAATTCAGTTTGCTAGTACTTTGTTTAGAATTTTTGCATTAATGTTCATCAGAAATATTGGCCTATGGTTTTATTTTTTTTTGATATGTCTTTCTCTGGTTTGGCATTAGGGTAATATAGGCCTTATAGAATGAGTTTCTAAGTATTTCCTCTGCCTCTATTTTATGGAATAGTTTGAGTAGAATTCGTATTCGTTCTTTAATTGTTTGGTTAAATTCAGCAGTAAGCCATTGGGTCTCGGGTTTTTCTTTGCCAGAAGACTTTTTATTACAGCTTCTATCTCATTTCTTGTTATTGGTCTATTCAGGTTTTAGATTTTTACACTGTTTAATCTTCGAAGGTTGTATGTGTTTAGAAATTTCTTCTAGGTTTTCCAATTTATTGGCATATAGTTGCTCATAATTAAATTATTTTTAAAAGATATAGTAGATAAATAAACAAAGAATAAAGGCAAGGAAGTCTCAAAAGAGAAAACAAATATTAAATCTGTGAGAAAATCGTCAGTCTCTCTGGTCACTTAAAAATTCTAATTAAAGCAACAATTAAAAATCATTGTATTAAAAGGTGGTTCCAAAATGGCCGAATAGAAACAGCTCCAGCCTACAGCTCCCAGTGGGAGCGACGCAGAAGATGGGTGATTTCTGCATTTCCAACTGAGGAACGCAGCTCCTCACCAGCAATGGAACAAAGCTGGATGGAGAATGACTTTGACGAGTTGAGAGAAGAAGGCTTCAGATGATCAAACTTCTCCCAGGTAAAGGAGGAAGTTCGAACCCATTGCAAAGAAGTTAAAAACCTTGAAAAAAGATTAGACAAATGGCTGACTAGAACACCCAATGCAGAGAAGTCTTCAAAGGACCTGATGGAGCTGAAAACCATGGCACGAGAACTACATAACGAATGCATGAGCTTCAGTAGCCGATTCGATCAACTGGAAGGAAGGGTGTCAGTGATTGAAGATCAAATGAATGAAATGAAGTGAGAAGAGAAGTTTAGAGAAAAAAGAAAAGAACAAAGCCTCCAAGAAATATGGGATTATGTGAAAAGACCAAGTCTATGTCTGATTGGTGTACCTGAAAGTGACAGGGAGAATGGAAACAAGTTGGAAAACACTCTGCAGGATATTATCCAGGAGAACTTCCCCAATCTAGCAAGGCAGGCCAACATTCAAATTCAGGAAATACAGAGAATGCCACAAAGATACCCCTCAAAATGAGCAACTCCAAGACACAAAATTGTCAGATTCACCAAAGATGAATTGAAGGAAAAAATGTTAAGGGCAGCCAGAGAGAAAGGTTGGGTTACCCAAAAAGGGAAGCCCATCAGACTAACAGCTGATCTCTCTGCAGAAACTCTACAAGCCAGAAGAGAGTGGGGGCCAATATTCAACATTCTTAAAGAAAAGAATTTTCAACCCAGAATTTCATATCCAGCCAAACTAAGTTTCATAAGTGAAGCAGAAATAAAATACTTCACAGACAAGCAAATGCTGAGAGATTATGTCACCACCAGGCCTGCCCTAAAAGAGCTCCTGAAGGAAGCACTAAACACGGAAAGGAGCAACCAATATCAGCCACTGCAAAAATGTACCAAATTGTAAATACCATCGAAGCTAGGAAGAAACTGCATCAACTAACGAGCAAAATAACCAGCTAACATCATAATGACAGCATCAAATTCACACATAACAATATTAACCTTAAATGTAAATGGGCTAAATGCTCCAATTAAAAGACACAGACTGACAAATTGGATAAAGAGTCAAGACCCATCAGTGTGCTGTACTCAGGAAACCCATCTCACTTGCAGAGACACACACACGCTCAAAATAAAGGGATGGAGGAAGATCTACCAACAAATGGAAAACAAAAAAAGACGGCTTGCAATCCTAGTCTCTGATAAAACAGATTTTAAACCAACAAAGATCAAAAGAGACAAAGAGGCCATTACATGATGGTAAAGGGACCAATTCAACAAGAAGAGCTAACTATCCTAAATATATATGCACCCAATACAGGAGCACCCAGATTCATATAGCAAGTCCTTAGAGACCTACAAAGAAACTTAGACACCCACACAATAATAATGGGAGACTTTAACACCTCACCATCAACATTAGACAGATTAACAAGAAAGAGAGTTAACAAGGATATCCAGGAATTGAATTCAGCTCTGCACCAAGCAGACTTAATAGACATCTACAGAACTTTCCACCCCAAATCAACAGAATATACATTCTTCTCAGCACCACACCACACCTATTCCAAAATTGACCATATAATTGGAAGTAAAGCACTCCTCAGCAAATGTAAAAGAACAGAAATTACAACAAACTGTCTCTCAGACCACAGTGCAATCAAATTAGAACCCAGGATTAAGAAACTCACTCAGAACCACTCAACTACATGGAAACTGAACAATCTGCTCCTGAATGACTACTGGGTACATAACAAAATGAAGGCAGAAATAAAGATGTTCTTTGAAACCAATGAGAACAAAGACACAACATACCAGAATCTCTGGGACACATTTAATGCAGTGGGTAGAGGGAAATTTATAGCACTAAATGCCCACAAGAGAAAGCAGGAAAGATCCAAAATTCACACCCTAACATCACAATTAAAAGAACTAGAGAAGCAAGAGCAAACACATTCAAAAGCTAGCAGAAGGTAAGAAATAACTAAAATCAGAGCAGAACTGAAGGAGACAGAGACACAAAAAACCCTTCAAAAATTCAATGAATCCAGGAGCTGGTTTTTTGAAAAGATCAGCAAAATTGGTAGACCGCTAGCAAGACTGATAAAGAAGAAAACACAGAAGAATCAAATAGACGCAATAAAAAACAATAAAAGGGATATCACCACTGATCCCACAGAAATACAAACTACCATCAGAGAATACTATAAACACCTCTATGCAAATAAACTAGAAAATCTAGAAGAAATGGATAAATTCATCGACACATACACCCTCCCAAGACTAAACCAGGAAGTTGAATCTCTGAGTAGACCAATAACAGGCTCTAAAATTGAGGCAATAATTAATAGCTTACCAACCAAAAAAAAGTCCAGGAACAGACGGATTCATAGCCGAATTCTACCAGAGCTTCAAGCAGGAGCTGGTGCCATTCCTTCTGAAACTATTCCAATCAATAGAAAAAGAGGGAATCCTCCCTAACTCATTTTATGAGGCCAACATCATCCTGATACCAAAGCCTGGCAGAGACACAACAAAAAAAGAGAATTTTAGACCAATATCCCTGATGAACATCGATGCAAAAATCCTCAATAAAATACTGGCAAACTGAATCCAGTGGCACATCAAAAAGCTTATCCACCATAATCAAGTGGGCTTCATCCCTGGGATGCAAGGCCAGTTCAACATACACAAATCAATAAACGTAATCTAGCATATAAACAGAACCAAAGACAAAAACCACATGATTATCTCAATAGATGCAGAAAAGGCCTTTGACAAAATTCAACAGCCCTTCATGCTAAAAACTCTCAATACATTAGGTATTGATGGGATGTATCTAAAAATAATGAGCTATTTATGACAAACCCACAGCCAATATCATACTGAATGGGCAAAAACTGGAAGCATTACCTTTGAAAACTGGCACAAGACAGGGTTGCCCTCTCTCACCCCTCCTGTTCAACATAGTGTTGGATGTTCTGGCCAGGGCAATCAGGCAGGAGAAAGAAATAAAGGGTATTCAGTTAGGAAAAGAGGAAGTCAAATTGTCCCTGTTTGCAGATGACATGATTTTATATCTAGAAAACCCCATTGTCACAGCCCAAAATCTCCTTAAGCTGATAAGCAACTTCAGTAAAGTCTCAGGACACAAAATCAATGTGCAAAAATCACAAGCATTCTTATACACCAATAACAGACAAACAGAGGGCCAAATCATGAGTGAACTCCCATTCACAATTGCTTCAAACTGAATGAAATACCTAGGAATCCAACTTACAAGGGATGTGAAGGACCTCTTCAAGGAGAACTACAAACCACGGCTCAACAAAATAAAAGAAGACTCAAACAAATGGAAGAACATTCCATGCTTACGGATATGAAAAATCAATATCGTGAAAATGGCAATACTGCCCAAGGTAATTTATAGATTCAATGCCATCCCCATCAAGTTACCAATGACTTTCTTCACAGAATTGGGAAAAACTACTTTAAAGTTCATATGGAACCATAAAAGACCCCACATTGCCAAGTCAATCCTAAGCCAAAAGAACAAAGCTGGAGGCATCATGCTACCTGACTTCAAACTATACTACAAGGCTACAGTAACCAAAACAGCATGGTACTGGTACCAAAACAGATATATAGACCAATGGAATAGAACAGAGTCCTCAGTAATAATACTACACATCTACAACTATTTGATCTTTGACAAACTTGACAAAAACAAGAAATAGGGAAAGGATTCCCTATTTAACAAATGATGCTGGGAAAACTGGCTAGCCATATGTAGAAAGCTGAAACTGGATCCCTTCCTTACACCTTATACAAAAATTAACTCAAGATGTATTAAAGACTTAAATGTTAGACCGGCCGGGTGTGGTGGCTCATGCTTGTAATCCCAGCACTTTGGGAGGCCGAAGCGGGTGGATCACGATGTCAGGAGATCGAGACCACGGTGAAACCCTGTCTCTACTAAAAAGAAAATACAAAAAAAAAAAATTAGTCGAGCGTGGTGGCGGGCGCCTTTAGTCCCAGCTACTCGGAGAGGGTGAGGCAGAAGAATGGCGTGAACCCGGGAGTCAGAGCTTACAGTGAGCCAAGATTGCACCACTGCACTCCAGCCTGGGCGACAGAGCGAGACTCCGTCTCAAAAAAAAAAAAAAAAAAAAAGTTAGACCTAAAACCATAAAAACCCTAGAGGAAAACCTAGGTAATACCATTCAGGACATAGGCATGGGCAAGGACTTCATGTCTCAAATACCAAAAGCAATGGCAACAAAAGCCAAAATTGACAAATGGGATCTAATTAAACTAAAGAGCTTCTGCACAGCAAAAGAAACTACCATCAGAGTGAACACGCAACCTACAGAATGGGAGAAAATTTTTGCAATCTACTCATCTGACAAAGGGCTAATATCCAGAATCTACAAAGAACTCAAACATATTTACAAGAAAAAAACAAACAACCCCATCAAAAAGTGGGCAAAGGATATGAACAGACACTTCTCAAAAGAAGACATTTATACAGCCAAAAGACACATGAAAAAATGCTCATCATCACCAGCCATCAGAGAAATGCAAATCAAAACCACAATAAGATATCATCTCACACCAGTTAGAATGGCGATCATTAAAAAGTCAGGAAACAACAGGTGATGGAGAGGATGTGGAGAAATAGGAACACTTTAACATTGTTGGTGGGACTGTAAACTAGTTCTACCATTGTGGAAGACAATGGTGGGACTGTAAACTAGTTCTACCATTGTGGAAGACAATGTGGCAATTCTTCAGGGATCTAGAACTAGAAATACCATTTGACCCAGCCATCCCATTACTGGGTATATACCCAAAGACTATAAATCATGCTGCTATAAAGATACATGCACACGTATGTTTATTGCAGCACTACTCACAATAGCAAAGACTTGGAACCAACCCAAATGTCCAACAATAATAGACTGAATTAAGAAAATGTGGCACATATACACCATGGAATACTATGGAGCCATACAAAATGATGAGTTCATGTCCTTTGTAGGGACATGGATGTAGCTGGAAACCATCATTCTCAGCAAACTATCGCAAGGACAAAATACAAACACCGCATGTTCTCACTCATAGGTGAGAATTGAACAATGAGAATACTTGGACAAAGGAAGGGGAGCATCACTCACCAGGTCCTGTTGTGGGGTGGGGGGATGGGGGAGGGATAGCATTAGGAGATATATCCAATGTAAATGACGAGTTAATGGGTGCAGCACACCAACAGGGCACATGTATACATATGTAACAAACCTGCACGTTGTGCACATGTACCCTAGAACTTAAAGTATAATAAAATATATATATAAATCATTTTATTAATCTATGAAATATTTTTAAATAATGTTCAATCTGTTAATATCCAGTTAGAGCAAGGATGTAGAAAAACTGATACAATCTTAAATTATTAAAAATATATCAAAGCGAGGAGAAGTTTGTGTTTTGATCTAGTAACTTCATTTTTTGGAATTCATAAAATAATTCTGGATATTGAGAAATGCTTTATTGAAGCATGGTATTTACTAATTAAAAAAACAAATTCAGAACAATAAAAAGCTAAGAAAAATATAATTTATTCAGTTAATGGTATAGTTTAAAACCTTAAAAGTGACTGTTACAAAACTAAATTGTATCAAAAGCTAACCTACTCATCCAGAAGAAAGCCACAATTAAATTGCAACATGATATAATACTTTTAGTATACAAATATTATGGCACTAAAAAAGTGATACACATTTTTAAAAATTATTATTATACTTTAAGTTCTGGGATACACCAGGCGCGGTGGCTCACACCTGTAATCCCAGCGCTTTGGGAGGCCAAGGCAGGAGGATCACGCGGTCAGATCGAGACCATCCTGGCTAATATGGTGAAACCCTGTCTCTACTGAAAATACAAAAAATTAGCCAGGCGTGGTGTTGGTGGGTGCCTGTAGTTCCAGTTACTTGGTAGGCTGAGGAAGGAGAATGGCATGAACCCGGGAGGCAGAGCTTGCAGTGAGCCGAGATTGCGCCACTGCACTCCAGCCTGGGCAACAGAGCAAGACCGTCTCACAGAAAGAAAAAAAAAGTTCTGGGATACATGTGCAGAACATGCAGGTTTGTTACATAGGCATACTTGTGACATGGTGGTTTGATGCAACCATCAACTCATCATCTACATCAGGTATTTCTCCTAATGCTATCCTATCCTTGCCCCCAACTGCCAACAGGGTATGTGATGTTCCCTTCCTTGTGCCCATATGTTCTCATTGTTCAACTCCCATTTGTTAGTGAGAACATAGGATGTTTGGTTTTCTCTTTCTGTGTTAGTTTGCTGATAATGATGGTTTCCAGCTTCATCCACGTCCCTGCAGAGGACATCAACTCATCCTTTTTTATGGCTGCATAGTATTCTATGGTGTATATGTGCCACATTTTCTTGATCCAGTCTATCATCGATGGGCATTTGGGTTGGTTCCAAGTCTTTGCTATTGTGAATAGTACTTCAATAAACATATGTGTATGTGTGTTATTATAGTAGAATGATTTATAATCCTTTGGGTATATACCCACTAATGGGATTACTGGGTCAAATGGCATTTCTGGTTCTAGATCCCTGAGGAATTGCCACATTGTCTTCCACAATGGTTGAACTAATTTACATTACCACCAACAGTATAAAAGTTTTCCTATTTCTCCACATCCTTTCCAGCATCTGTTGTTTCCTGACTTTTTAATGATTGCTATTCTAACTGGCGTGAGATGGTATCTCATTGTGGGTTTGATTTGCATTTCTCTAATGACCAGTGATAATAAGCTTTTTTTCATATGTTTATTGGCTGCATAAATGTCTTCTTTTGAGAAGTGTCTGTTCATATCCTTTGCCCACTTTTTGATGGGGTTGTTTTTCTCTTGCAAATTTCTTTAAGTTCCTCGTAGATTCTGGATATTAGCCCTTTGTCAAATGGATAGGTTGCAAACATTTTCTCCCATTCTGTAGGTTGCCTGTTCATTCTGATGGTAGTTTCTCTTGCCGTGTAGAAGCTCTTTAGTTTAATTAGATCCCATTTGTCTATTTTGGCTTTTGTTCCCATTGCTTTTGGTGTTTTAGTCATGAAGTCCTTGCCCATGCCTATGTCCTGAATTGTACTACCTAGGTTTTCTTCTAGGGCTTCTATGGTTTTAGGTCTTACCTTTAAGTCTTTAATTCATCTTGAGTTAATTTTTGTGTAAGGTGTAAGGAAGGAATCCAGTTTCAGTTTTCTGCACATGGCTAGCCTGTTTTCCCAACAGCATTTATTAAACAGGGAATCTTTTCTCCAATGCTTGTTCGTGTCAGGTTTGTCAAAGATCAGATAGTTGTAGATGTGTGGTGTTATTTCTGAGGGCTCTGTTCTGTTCCATTGGTCTATATATCTGTTTTGGTAACAATGCCATGCTGTTTTGGTTACTGTAGCCTTGTAGTATAGTTTGAAGTCAGGTAGCATGATGCCTCCAGCTTTGTTCTTTTTGCTTAGGATTCTCTTGGCTATATGGGCTCTTTTTTGGTTCCACATGAAATTTTAAGTAGTTTTTTCTAATTCTGTGAAAAAAGTCAGTGGTAGCTTAATGGGAATAGCATTGACTCTATAAATTACCTTGGGCAGTATGGCCATTTTCACGATATTGATTCTTCCTACCTGTGATCATGGATTGATTTTCTGTCTGTTTGTGTCCTCTCTGATTTCCTTGAGCAGTGGTTTGTGGTTCTCCTTGAAGAGGTCCTTCACATCCCTTGTAAGTTGTATTTCTAGGTATTTTATTCTCTTTCTAGCAATTGTGAATAGGAGTTCACTCGTGACTTGGCTCTCTGTTTGTCTATTTTAGGTGTATAGGAATGCTTGTGATTTTTGCACATTGATTTTGTATCCTGAGACTTTGCTGAAGTTGCTTATCAGCCTAAGGAGATTTGGGGGCTGAGATGACAGGCTTTTCTAATATATAATCATGTCATCTGCAAACAGAGACAATTTGACCTCCTCTCCTCCTACTTTAATACCCTTTATTTCTTCTCTTGCCTGATTGCCCTGGCCAGAACGTCCAATACTATGTTGAATAGGAGTAGTGAGAGAGGGCATCCTTGCCTTGTGCGGGTTTTCAAAGGGAATGCTTCCACCTTTTACCCATTCAGTAGGATATTGGCTGTGAGTTTGTCATAAATAGCTCTTATTATTTTGAGATACGTTACATCAATACCTAGTTTATTGAGAGTTTTCAGCATGAAGGGGTGTTGAATTTTATCAAAGGCCTTTTTTGCATCTATTGAGATAATCATGTGTTTTTTTTTCATTGGTTCTCTTTATGTGATGGATTCCATTTATTGATTTGCTTATGTTGAACCATCCTTGCATCCTGGGGTGAAGCCAACTTGATTGTGGTGGATAAGCTCTTTGATGTGCTGCTGGATTCAGTTTTCCAGTATTTTATTGAGAATTTTCACATCGATGTTCATCAGGGATATTGGCCTGAAATTTTCTTTTTTTGTTGTGTTTCTGCCAGGTTTTGGTATCAGGATGATGCTGGCCTCATAAAATGAGTTAGGGAGGAGTCCCTCTTTTCTATTGTTTGAAATAGTTTCAGAAGAAATGGTATTGGCTCTTTTTACCTCTGATAGAATTTGGCTGTGAATCTGTCTGGTCCTGGGCTTTTTTTTGGTTGGTAAGCTATTAATTACTGCCTCAATTTCAGAGCCTGTTATTGGTCTGTTCAGGGATTCGACTTCTTCCTGGTTTAGTCTTGGGAGGGTGTATGTGTCCAGGAATTTATCCATTTCTTCCAGATTTTCCAGTTTATTTGCATAGAGGTGTTTATAGTATTCTCTGATGGTAGTTTGTATTTCTGTGGGATCAGTGGTGATATTCCCTTTATCATTTTTTATTGTGTCTATTTGATTCTTCTTGCTTTTCTTCTTTATTAGTCTGGCTAGTGGTCTATCTGTTTTGTTGATCTTTTCAAAAAACCAGCTCCTGGATTCATTGATTTTTTGAAAGGCTTTTTGTGTCTCTATCTCCTTCAATTCTGCTCTGATCTTAGTTACTTCTTGTCTTCTGTTGGCTTTTGAATTTGTTTGCTATTGCTTCTCTAGTTTTTTTCATTGTGATGTTAGGGCATCAAATTTAGATCTTTCCTGCTTTCTCCTGTGGGCACTTACTGCTATAAATTTCCCTCTAAACACTGTTTTAAATGTGTCCCAGAGATTCCAGTATGTTGTGTCTTTGTTCTCATTGGTTTCAAAGAACTTGTTTATTTCTGCCTTAATTTCATTATTTACCCAGTAGTCATTCAGGAGCAGGTTGTTGAGTTTCCATGTAGTTGTGTGGTTTTGAGTGAGTTTCCTGAGTTCTAATTTGATTGCACTGTGGTCTGAGATACTGTTTGTTATTATTTCCATTTATTTGCATTTGCTGAGGAGTGTTTTACTTTCAATTATGTGGTCAATTTTAGAATAAGTATGATTTGGTGCTGAGAAGAATGTATATTCTGTTGATTTGAGGTGGAGAATTCTGTAGATGTCTATTAGGTCCGCCTGGACCTGAGCTGAGTTCACGTCCTGAATATCCTTGCTAATTTTCTGTCTCATTGATCTGTCTAATATGACAGTGGGGTGTAAAAGTCTCCCACTATTATTATTTTGGAGTCTAAGTCTGTTTTTAGGTATCTAAGAACTTGCTTTATGAATCTGGATGCTCCTGTATTGTGCACATATATATTTAAGATAGTTAACTCTTCTTGTTGCATTGATCCCACTACCATTATGTTATGCCCTTCTTTGTCTTTTTTATCTTTGTTGGTTTAAAGTCTGGGTTATCAGAGACAAGGACTGCAACCCCTGCTTTTTTTTTTTTTTTTTGCTTGGTAAATCTTTCTCAATCCCATTATTTTGAGCCTTTGTGTGTCTTTGTATGTGAGATAAGTCTCCTGAATATAGGACACCTATGGGTCTTGACTCCTTATCCAGTTTGTCAGTCTGTGTCTTTTAATTCAGGCATTTAGTCAATTTACCTTAAAGTTAATATTGTTACATGTGAATTTGATACTGTCATGATGATGCTAGCTGGTTATTTTGTCCATTAGTTGATGCAGTTTCTTCATAGTGCCAATAGTCTTTACAATTTGGTATGTTTTTGCAGTGGCTGGTACCTGTTTTTCCTTGCCATGTTTAGTGCTTCCTTCCGGAGCTCTTGTAAGGCAGGCCTGGTGGTGACAAAATCTCTGAGCATTTGCTTGTCTGTAAAGGATTTTATTTCTCTTTTGCTTATGAAGCTTAGTTTGGCTGGATATAAAATTTTGGGTTGAAAATTCTTTTCTTCAAGAATGTTGAATATCGGCCCCCACCCTCTTCTGGCTCATAGGGTTTCTGCCAAGAGATCTGTGTTAGTCTGATGTGCTTTCCTTTGTGGGTAACCCAACCTTTCTCTCTGGTTGCTCTTAACATTTTTTCCTTCATTTCAACCTTGGTGAATCTGATGATTATGTGTCTTGGGGTTGCTCTTCTCAAGGAGTATCTTTGTGGTGTTCTCTGTATTTCCTGAATTTGAATGTTGGCCTGCCTTGCTAGGTTGGAGAAGTTCTCCTGGATAATATCCTGAAGCGTGTTTTCCAACTTGATTCCAATCTCCCTGTTACTTTCAGGTACACCAATGAAATGTAGGTTTAGTCTTTTCACATAGTCTCATATTTCTTGGAGGCTTTGTTAATTCCTTTTCATTCTTTTTTCTCTAATCTTGTCTTTATGCTTTATTTCATTAAGTTGATCTTCAATCTCTGATATCCTTTCTTCCACTTGATGAATTTGGCTATTGATACTTGTGTATGCTTCACAAAGTTCTCATGTTGTGTTTTTCAGCTTCATCAGGTCATTTATGTTCTTCTCTAAACTGCTTATTCCAGTTACCAGTTCCTAGGGAGACCTAGGGGAACCTTTTATCAAGGTTCTTAGCTTCCTTGAATTTGGTTAGAACATGCTGCTTTTGCTCAGAGGAGTTTGTTATTACCCACCTTCTGAAGCCTACTTCTGTCAATTCATCAAACTCATTCTCCGTCTAATTTTGTTCCCTTGCTGGCGAGTTGTGATCCTTTGGAAGAGAAGAGACCTTCTGGTTTTTGGAATTTTCAGCCTTTTTGAGCTGGTTTTTCCTCATCTTTGTGGATTTATCTCCCTTTGGTCTTTGATGTTGGTGATCTTTGGATGGGGTTTTCGTGTGGGTGTCCTTTTTGTTGATGTTAATGCTGTTGCTTTCTGTCTGTTCGTTTTCCTTCTAACAGTCAGGCCCCTCTTCTGCAGGTCTCCTGGAGTTTGCTGGAAGTGCACTCCAGACCATTTGCCTGCATATCACCAGTGGAGGCTGCAGAACAGCAAAGAGTGCTGCCTGCTCCTTCCTCTGGAAGCTTCATTCCAGAGGGGCACCCGCCAGATGCCAGCCAGAGCTATCCTGTATGAGGTGTCTGTTGACCCCTGCTGGGAGGTGTTTCCCAGTCAGGAGGCACCGGGGTCAGGGACCCACTTGAGGAGGCAGTCTGTCCCTTAGCAGAGCTTGAGTGCTGTGCTGGGAGATCCACTGCTCTCTTCAGAGCCAGTAGACAGAAATGTTTAAGTCTGCTGAAGCTGTGCCCACAGCTGCCCCTTCCCCCAGGTGCTCTGTCCCAGCCAGATGAGAGTTTTATTTATAAACCCCTGACTGTAGCTTCTGCCTTTCTTTCAGAGATGCCCTGCCCAGGGAGGAGGAATCTAGAGAAGCAGTCTGGCTACAGAGGCTTTGCTGTGCTTTGGTGGGCCCCACCCACTTTGAACTTCCAGGTGGCTTTGTTTATACTGTGAGGGAAAAACCGCCTATTCAAGCCTCAGTAATGGTGGATGCCTCTCCCCAATACCAAGCTGCAGCATCCCAGGTCAACTTCAGACTCCTGTGCTGACAGCGAGAATTTCAAGCCAGTGGATCTTAGCCTGTTGGCCTCCATGGGGGTGGGATCCGCTGAGCTAGACCACTTGACTCCCTGGCTTCAGCCCCCTTTACAGGGGAGTGAATGGTTCTGTCTTGCTAGCGTTCCAGGTACCACTGAGGTATGAAAAAAAAAAACTCCTGCAGCTAGCTCAGTGTCTGCCCAAACAGCCGCCCAGTTTTGTGCTTGAAATCCAGGGCCTTGGTAGTGTAGGCACCCAAAGGAATCTCCTGGTCTGTAGGTTGCAAAGACCATGGGAAAAGCAAAGTATATGGGCCAGAGTGCACCATTCCTCAAGGCACAGTCCCTCATGGCTTCCCTTGGCTAGGGGAGGGAGTTACCTGACCCCCTTGCACTTCCCGGGTGAGGTGATGACCCACCATGCTTCGGGTCACCCTCCATGGGCTGCACCCACTGTGTAACCAGTACCAATGAGATGAGTCAGGTATCTCAGTTGGAAACGCAGAAAACACCTGCCTTCTGCATTGGTCTCCGTGGAAGCTGAAGACTGGAGCTGTTTCTATTCAGCCATCTTCTATTCCTCAGGATAAACATTTTTAATATAATAGTTGTAATCTAATTATAAATTTATAAGATAAAATATTCATGAAGAAATACTTCATAGAGAAAGTACAATATATCAAATAGTACTATTTGTATTTGTATAATGAGATTATAAATTGATAATTTCTAATCTTTTTCTTAAAAAAGGATACTATTTCCATCATCACAACAATGACTCTATGAGGAACACACATTAAAAAAACTGATAGGTTAGCGTGATAAAAAATAAAGATTTGAATTTTAATCACAAATTTTGTAGAGGGTAGTTGTTTCCTGAGGATTATGATATAGAGGCTAGCTTGTGCATATTGCTGTAGATTTTGGTTTTCAGATTCTCTGACGTGTGATCTCAAGGACTCCTTATGATAAATAAAATAATTAACCAAATGAAAAATGAAGCAAATAAAAATGGTAATATAACTTTTTATATAGCATGTATGTTACATATTAGATCTAGTATAATAGACTATTATAGAGCAATATCTGGCAAATAAATCAAAATAGTAATTATATAAATAGTTTAAATTAGGTCTCTGGAGGGAAAACTAAAAATCACAAAATAGATTAATTTTTACCTCAATAATAAAGGAGTTTATAAATATGTTACACTAGGTTATGAAGGGCTATTAGATCATATATAAGGGCTGTTTATAAAATGTCAACAAAAAAATCAAATCACAGGTTTTTAGAAGTAGAAGCTGGTCAATACCTCAAAGAAAATCTGTATTACAACTAAAATAAGAATTAATATTCTTCCCATTAAATCACAAAGCCTTTTTATTTCATTCCTATAAAATCAAGTGAACATGTAATTGAATATCACAATCCTTTATAACCTCAGGCAAGCTTCTTAATGTCTCAGAACCATACTCTGTTATCAATTTCTCATATTGATAGCATTTATGTTATTGCCAGCTTGGGCTATTAAAACAGTATTCCAATAAATATTATTGTTCACATAGCTTTTGGAATTATATCTCCACTTTAGATATTTGAAGGTGAAATTAACGCGAGCCAAAATGGGCTCAATGTGACTGTCAGGAAAAATAGTATCTTTGTAATATAATCAATTTTTCTTCAATTATTAGTACAGTTGAGCATATATATGTTTATTTATATAAATCAGGGCATTTCTTAATATATTCCTTTTCTATTTCAGATTTGCCTGCTTTTCTAGTGAAATTTTTTTATTGATTTGCAATATTTTGTATATAAAACCTGAAACACTTTAAACACCATATGTGCTGTATGCATGGTATTTTCTCTATGTCTGCAGCTTATCTTTTCACTTAATGTTTATGTTATCTTGTTCATATCAAGTTTTAAATTCTGACAAAATAAAATCTGTCAAATTTTCCCCAGGGCTTCTAGTTCTTACGATGATTAAAATGACCAATCTTTAGTGACTTTTATAACTATATACTACCCATCTGACTCCAGATTATATGCTTTTAACCACTTCACTATTCTTGTTTGAAAATATATACAATATTCTTGTTTGAAACTTGAGAATAGAGTAGTAGTTAAAAGCATCAAATCTGGAGCCAGATTATGTAGGTTTAAATCCTGGGGCACCCTCATCTGACTAGCTCTATGACATTAAATGAGTTACTCAACTTTCCTGTGTACAATTTTCTTGTTTATAAGTTGAATAAATATAATTAAAGGGCTTAGATTAGGGCCTGGCACACAATAAGTGCTAAATAAACATTTGTTATTATTTGTTCCCTCCAAACATGTCTGTTACTCTAAGTAGATGTTTCTGTATAAATTTCAACAATGTGATTTTTATATCAAGATTTTATTCCATTTTTCTCATTTATTAATAACTATAAGTGAGTTCCTACTATGTACTTCTCTGGCACCAAGCCAGGCACAAAAAACACAGTAATTAATAAATATTAGAGTTGGGTGCCATGGCTCACACCTGTAGTCTCAACACCTGGGAGGCCAATGTGGGAGCATTGTTTCAGGCCAGGAGTTTGAGACCAGCCTTAGCAACTCAGCAAGACCCTGTCTTTACAAAAAATTTAATAATTTTAAAATAATTTTAAAAAATTAACACTAATGGTTGCTTTTCTCATGGTGCTTGCTGTCTAATACAAGAAAGAGTAAAATTGTAATGTGACAATTGACAAAAAAGAAAGACAAAAATGTTATGATAGATTGATCTGTTCAAGACTGGTAAGTTGCTTTCCTGAAGAAATAATGCTTAAATTGAAATATAAAGAATAAATAAAAATTTCTCTGGAGAAAACGGAAAGGAAGGCCATTTATACAAATTTAGCTAGGTAAAATTAATAAAATTATATTTTCAATTTATTTTGAAATTAGCCTTGCAAATACGAGGTAATTTTTAAGCAAGAGTTCTAAATATTGCTTTGCTATTCCAAGACTAAATAATTAAGAACTCTTCCAATTCCAGTTATTTGTGTGAATTACATAATGCAAACATTTGTAAAGAACAGATTGCTTTTAGAAAGTCTGATCTTGAATTTAATTTTTCTTCGTTTACTCTCTTGCAGACATATCCATTGTGTGCTTTCAAAACATTCTCATATTTTTCCAGAATATAAAAACACTGCGTGCAAATGTTCAATATACATGTAGTTGGAAATAGATAACATTTGGGTGGATGGCAATCTAATGTATACAAAGAGTAGATTCATGGCTGTGCATTTGCCGACTTAGAAGTCTAGACTTCTGATTTCTGGAGATCTTTGGTAAAGCAAAATATAAGAGAAAGAGGTTTAGACTTGTTCACTGCTATCTAAAATAGAAACTCTTGCAGAAAAAAAATTACATTTACTTCATCCATCCTTTCCATAATTATTCACATTGAAACTACTGGAATAGTATGTAAAATATTAATAGTACATTGTTTGAAAACCTATACAGTTAACCCTCTTTCTCCTGGGGTTCTGCATCCATGGTTGCTTCTGTATTGAACATGTACAGACATTTTTCTTATAACTATTTCCTAAAAAATATAGTATAACTATTTACATAGCATTTACAGTATATTAGTTATTATAAGTAACCCTGTAGCAATTTCAAGTATACAGGGAGATATGCATAGGTTATACACCAATAGTACACTGTTTTATATAAGGAACTTGAGCATCTGTGGATTTTGGCATCTGCAGAAGGTCCTAGAAAAACCCCCCACGGATACCGAGGGATGGCTGTATAATATGGGTTAGGTTTTTTTTTTTTCCTAAAGTTCTTCCAAAGCTCTTGACCTCAACTTTTTAAAATAAAACCTACATAAAATATTCTCAATTAAAATAACTGTAAATGTATTTTGGAGCAGTTCAAATTCCTTGGCATTTTACTTTACAAACCTAAAGGCCGAATTCTATGTTAATAGATTACAACATAAAACAGATTCACTTATGTGAAACAAGCAAGTTTCTTCTCATACTGTTTGCACCAAAGAAAGTTGAATTGATGAATAGAAAAAAAATAGCCTTATTCCCCTACTTCCTCAACACAATAAGAATGAAAGACAACTAAAATTAAACTTTAATGACCTTTTGATCTACTCTCATTTAATCTGCTTTTATGTTCCTCAGATTTGGCAGAACCCACAATAATCAGATGAGACTGGCTGACAGTAAATCCATATATGTCTCCTTCTTTTTGAAAGATTTACTAGTTCACATTTTAAAAAAAGTTAGAATTAGAAATTTTAGTCATTAGAAAGTAATGAAGAAATAATGACACCCACTGGAGTAACTATGTAAAAAAAAAAAGTAAAAATCATAGAAAATATATGCCCAATAAAGTGAGAATGCTTAAAAAAAAGAGGGAAAAATGCCAAGTAAAATGAGAGATGAGAGATATAAATTAGAAATTAAAGGTGCTGGGGGGACATGCATCTATATTGACTGTTGGGATTATGGTAAAAATCACTGAAAATTGCATTATCCATGTTTTGGTGTTTCTTAGTGCTGATTGGAAATCTGCAGTGTATGTAAATACCAACCAATAAAGAAACAAGATGGGAGAACAGTAAGGGAACAAACACGCGAAATACCACAGGCACGGTGCTGGATCCTCTACAGACATTACAATGTGGTCAAAATTATATGAAACAAATTGTCATTTTGTTTTCCAATTGTTTGATTTTTGGCATTTCAACAATTGAAATTCAAAGTGCTTTTTTATAGTTAATTTTAGCTTCATAAATAATGTTAAGTAAAATATTTCAAATGAGTGTCCTTGGAAAGCTTTTTCAATTCCAGGAAAGGCTCTGATTTTTTGGCTTCTGTAAATTATAACCTTCAGCAAAAGGTAGTAACTACTGCATTACCAAAGGGCAGTCATCCAGAAAATCTGGATTCTGGAGAAAACCATGATCTTAGAAAAACCATCTAATGACTCAGAGTCCAGCAATATATCTTTTAAAATAATACCACATAATAAAGAATATTAATCGGCCATTTTTTCTAGCAGGAATACATGCATTTCTTTTCATCTTCTACATGAAAATGCACGTACTAGATTGACAAATGACAGTAAAATACTGAAAATTCTAACTTCAAGATGGGTTTCATTTATCAATAGAACATAATATTGGCTTTTTCAGATTGCCTACTGGGGAGTAAAATTAAGTTATCATATTCTCCATCAGAGATCTTAGTCTAAGTTCATAATCTTTTTTTTTGAGGTAATTGTTTCAATAATTATTTTTTAACTGACCATCAAAAAGTGAAATCTTCTATCATTCCTAACTTCCATTCTGCAGTTTAGAGAGTAATGAAAGCAGTTAACATCCCCACTTACCCCAGATAATTGTCTAAAAAATGCCAGCCAAACATGTGAAAAGGATAAGCCATTTTTAGAAACTCATGTACTTTAAATTTATTTTCTCATTTGATATTTTGCAGTTATGTTTAATTCACATGCTAGAAGAGTTTTGGTATTTTTTCCAGAAAATAAAAACACTTTGTTTGGAGTACTAACATAAATATAGCTTGGAGAAATAGCCTGTAAACTGAAAGTGAATCTAATCTATATAAATATCAGTTTGTTGTTCTGTTTCCCTTGTATAATATAGTAAGGCTTTAGATCTCACTTTACTATACTGATGTTAAGAGGTCACCATACAGCAAAACACTAAGCATTTTACATTTCAGCTTTTTCAGAAATAACATTGTATTCATTTCACAGTAAATAAGAAGATAAGGATGATATCAAAGAACATCACGGAATATAACAAGAAATTGCATTTTACAATAGGTAAGAAAATGTTCCCTAGAATATTTACACTTAAGAGAAAAATCTTGCTCCACTGATATCACATCTCAAAGAAGAAATAGCAATAGAAGAAAATTGTGCTAAGCTTTAGACCCTGTTGCAGCAATATTTAAAATGCTGCCTCATTTCCTCACAAGCTGGAGAGGTTACTTTGTTCCAACTTATTATTTATTCTTTTTCAAGTAAGTGTTGCTGAAATAGATTTGTAAAGATTTCTGATTAACCCAATTACTTTAACCCCAACTACACTCTTCAAGATACAAGTCTAACTTTTTTGAAGATAAAGTAACGTAAGACTACAAACATTTTTCCAGTTTTAGCATTTGCCAAAATTGTGATCATGGGCCAGCTATTTGTTCGCTCCGTATCTCAGTTTCCTCCAATATAAATGGAACTTAACAATAGTAGATATCATCTATAGCTTTTGGGTGGATTCAATAGCACGTGCACACACACATATACACACACACACTCACATTTAGCAGATTGCCTTCATGCGATAGTCTTTAAGTAAATCTAACCAATGCGTGATTGCAATAATGATTAATAATGGTAGTTGTAGTTGTGTGAGTTAAGACAAGATGATCACATAAGTAGCTATAACAAATATTTAGTGAACAGTTACTATGTGCAAGACACTTTTTATGCTTGACACATGTTGTTTTATTTAATCATGTAACAACACAATAAGGTAAATGTTATTATAATTATCCCCATTTGATGGATAAGGAGAGCTGGGATACAGAGATTGAGACAGACAAATGAATATAACACCGGAGGGAAATAAGAGAGACCTGTTTTAGAAGGTAAGAAAACAAGTTAGGAGATAAAAACGTATCTTTCAGATGCTATATAAAAATGGTCTAGATTCGAAGCAATTTGTTAATTGAGTGTAAAACATAAGGATAATTAATGAAAATAATATTTTCATTATTAGTTTTAAGGTTTTTAAGGATTTTAAGTATGTTAAGTATTAAGTATTTTTAGTTTTAAGTATTTTAAGTAGTTTTAAGTATTTCAAGACTAAGACAAGGCTGATTTTTTGGACACCTAGATACATAATTGTGTGAGTTAAAATTGGGATTATCCATTTTTATAACAAACTACTCAAAAATTAAAATATAAAAATTTTGGCTGCTAGCCAAACTAAAACTTTCAATCCTTTTACCACGTCATAAAGCAAATGCTAACTCCTACTTCCTAAGCATCCCGACAGGGTCAATCTCTTCATGCTTTCAAGGATGTTACCTATAAGCATGGTCCACAAGGTAGTTTAAAATTTCTGATTCTGCTTCCAAATTTGAACTGCACTTACATCTCACTCACTCTCATCTCATTTTCCCCAGCACTTTCTTCTCCCTCATCTTCCTATTTCTGATGGTTCCCTGGCATTCTCCAGCCAAAAAGCCTTTGGTTACCTGGTTTTGCTAAGGACTTTCACAACTGAGGCCAAGTGGCAGTGTAATTGCCTGATGGGTTTGTATGATAGTTACATTTCTTCTATATTTTTATTTTCAACTTCAGTAGCATTGAGAAATTTCATATGAGTATATTTATGTGCAATTGGCATTCTTTATATTCTATTCATATCCCACTTATATTATTTTGTGTACTGTATTTTTCCCATTAGACTTTTTGTCAAGGCAGCCTGAAACTTAGTAATGATAATAAATCTGTGACCCCAAGAGGGTGGGATGAACCTATATTACTTTTATTTCTCTGGTGTCTTCCTGGTGAAATTGCCTTTACAAAAATTATGACAGTGAAATAAATCTGACCTAAGTGACTCTATCTTGCTTCTAACCCCCAAGCTGCCCTTGCTCATTCCTGGGTATAGGCCAAGCTAACTATGGGAAAAATTTAGTTTATGACCTAACTTTGGAACAAAGATGGTAACAGCTCCTTCTTGAACGAAACCCCTCCTTGCTTGGAGATCAGACTTCCTCTGCAAAACTAACAAAGTAGCCATAAGATTAGAAATTATTTCTCAGGAATCATGCAGCCAGAGGCCACAAGATTTCTAACCTCTCTGTTCCTGTGAATAACATTATTATTGTAAAATTTAAGGTTGATTTTTGAGGTATTTTTTAGGCCCTGCCTTCTGATGGACCGGATGGTGCCACCCAGACTGGTAAACCAACTCATCTGGTCTCACGGCCCCCACCCAGGAACTGACTCCATGCAAGAAGACAAGCTTTGACTGCCTATAATTTCATCCCTGACCCAACTAATCAGCATTCCCCATCCCCTAGCCCCGTGCCTGCCAAACTACCCTTAAAAATCCGAGCCTCCGGCTGGGCGCAGTGGCTCATGCCTGTAATCCCAACACTTTCAGAGGTTGAGGCAGGCGGATCACGGGATCAGGAGATTGAGACCATCCTGGCTAACACAGTGAAACCCTGTCTCTACTAAAAATACAAAAAAAATTGCCAGGCATGGTGGTATGAGCCTGTAGTCCCAGCTACTCCGGAAGTGTAGGCAGGAGAATCACTTAAACCCGGGAGGCGGAGGTTGCAGTGAGCCGAGATCGTGCCACTGTACTCCAGCCTGGGCGACAGAAGGAGACTGTCTCAAAAAAGAAAAAAAAAATATGAGCCTCCAAATTTTCAGGGAGGCTGACTTGAGTAATAAAACTCTGGTCTGTTGTTTAGCTAGCTCTATGTTTATTAAACTCTTTCTCTATTGCAATAACACTGTCTCAGTAGAGCAGCTTTTCTGGGCAGCAGACAAGATAAACCCACTGGGCAATCACACTGCCACTCGGCATCAGTTGTGAAAGTCCTTAGCAGAACCAGGTAACTAAAGCCCCAGATTTTTGGCTGGAGATCTGGCCAGGGCCAGGGAACCATCAGAAACAGGAAGATGAGGGAGAAAGAAGTGCTGGGGAAAATGACACTGCAATGTTGATTGTGAACCCCTGGCATCAACTCCAAACCATGCTTATGTGGATCTGAATGTAATCAGCCTAATCGAAGGAACAGACCACCTCTCAGGTCAGAGACTAATAACCGCTAACATTGGACACATTGGAATAACACAGCAAAAGCTTTAAAAAATGAACTGACATTGGAACCACAGACAACAGGATGCTAGATGGAATTATCAACTGAACTTAAGCATGTTGATTGCCTGATAAAACAAAAATATAAATATTCTCCATAGAAGATAAACAAAGCCTCTTAATATAATATTAAATATCTGTAGATACTTTAGTAGGCAGAATAATGGCTCCAGAGATACCCAGATTGTCATCCTCAGGACCTGCGAATAAGTTACCTTACATGGCAAAAAAGGATTTGCAGATGTGATTAAGTTAAGGACCTCAAGATAGGGAGATTATCCTGAATTATCTGGATGGATCCATAGTCATCACAGGTGAAAGACAGAGGCAGAAGAGTAGGTCAGCATGATGAGTTGTGAGAAGAACTCAACCAACCATTGCTGGGTTGGATGATGGGGGAAAGAGGCCAAGAGCCAAGGAGCTCACAAAAGTGGAAAAAGGAAATAGATTCTCCCCTACAGTCTCTAGGAAGGAACACAGCCTTGCTGACACCTTGATTTAGTCCAGTGTGACTAGACTTCTAGACCGCAGAACTGTAAGATAATAAATGTGTATTATTTTAAACAACTAAGACTGTAACTTATTACTGCAGCAATAAAACTGAAAGGTCTTTTAAATGCCACTAAAATTGATAAAACTCTAGCAAGATTGTCAAAGAAAAAAAAGGAGAAACTCAAATTACAATAATATGAATGAAATAGGGAATTATCACCGTAGCATCATAGGCATTAAGAGGATAGTGAGAGAAAACTAGAACAATTTTATGGCCATAATTTTACTTCTTAAATAAAAAGAACCAAATACTTTAAAGACACAGATTACCAAAATTCAATTAAGAAGAAATATATACTCTGAATATTTTTAAAACCATGAAGGGACTTGAATTCATAATTTAAATCTTCTCAAAAACGTCATACTTGGTGTTGATGTCATTGTTAGTTTCTACCAAACACTTAGAAATAACGCCAATTCTACAAAATCTCCTCCAAAAAATAGAAGAGGTAACACTTTCCAATTCATTTTATGAGACCAGCATTACACTGATATCAAAGCCAAAGATAGTGTAAAAATGAAGACGAAGGAGGAGGAATGAGAGGAAGGAGAGGAGGGAGAGAAGGGGGAGGAGGGGGAGGAGAGGAAGAACGGGGGAAAAGGTGGAGGAGATGAGGAAGAGGATAAAAAAATAAACATCATATATTAGCATGTGTGTATGTATGTCTGTAACACAACCAAATGGGATTTATTCTAGGGGTACAAGTCTGGCCAATATTTAGGTATCAATGAAATCTGTATTAATAGTCTAATGAAAAATATAATAATTATTTCTTTTTTTCTGTAAAAAATATGTAAAATTCAGTGTTCATTCATGATAAAAACTCTCAGCAAAGTAGGAATAGTAAGGAACATCCTCAACCTGGTGAAGAACATCTAAGAAAAACCTGTGACTAATATCATACTTAATGATAAAAGAATATTGGCTTTTTTCTTAAGATTGGGAGCAAGGCAAGGATGTTCCCTCTAACTTCTTCCATGCAATCTTGTGCTAGAAATTCTAACTACTACAATAACAATTTTAAAATATAAGAAATAAAAACTTAAAATGAAGAAATATAACTGTCCCTATTTACAAGTGATATGATCAACTAAATAGAAATCCCAAGAAATCCACAAAAGACTTGTCAATCCAAGGGAGTGCAGCAAGTTTATAGTGAGGTAGGAGACCAGCAGGACTTATTCCTGGTCTCAACAAGATGAAGTGAAGAAACCAGCAGGAACCCGTAGACGACAACAGAACCAACCTCTAGGTGTCCCCACTGCTCATCAGCATAAGACACTCCCACCAGTGCCCTGACAGTTGACAAATGCCCAGCAACACCCAGAAGTTACTGGCCCTTTTCTAGAGGGCTCTGAGTAATCCACTCCTTAACATGCATGTAATTAAAAGTGGCTATAAATACTGCTAGCCCATAGTCCATATGCTGCTACTGTGGATGCTCAGGCTCTGGGTTAGTGCTGCTCCACAAGGAGCTGTCACTCTGCAGTACACTGACACTTCAATAAACAGGCTTTCTTTCACCACTAGCTCACTCTTGAATTATCTTCTGAGCAAAGTCAAGAACCCTTCTGGACTAAGCCCCAATTTTGGGGTTCACCTGCCCTGCATCAACAGGATACAAGATCAACATACAACAAAACAATTTTATTTCTGCACAATATGAATATAACTATAAAACGGCAAGTTTAAAAGAAATACCACTTACAACGCCACAAAAATTTGGTATAAATCTGGCAAAATGTGCAGAATCTGTATGCAGAAAACAACAAATACTGATTAAAAGATATCAAAGGGCCAAATAAATTGAGACATATGATGTTCATAGATTGAAAGACTCAACATAGTAAAATGCCAGTTCTTCCCAAATTTAGAGTTACTGAAATTCCAAACAAAATCCCAGCAGAACTTCATAGATATAGATAAGCCAATTTAAAGATTAATATGGAAATTCAAAGGAATTATCATAGCTGAAAGGGTTTTGTAAAAGAATAATAAAATTGGAGGAATCACCCTACCTAAATTTAAAATTTACTATAAAGCTACTGTTATCAAGACAATGTGGTATAGAGAAAGAGACAGACCAGTCGATCAATAAAGCAGAAGATAGTCTAGAAATATATGGCCAAGTGAATTTTGTGCAAAACAATCCAATGGGGAAAAGATAGTCTTTGCAACAAATGATGTTGGAAAACTGGAACATTTATATGCAGTTAAAACAACCTGACCTGGAGTTTGAGACCAGCCTGGCCAGCATGGTGAAATCCAGTCTCTACTAAAAAACTACAAAAAAAGTAGCCGGGCGTAGTGGCACATGACTGTAATCCCAGCTACTCAGGAGGCTGAGGCAGAAGGATACTTGAACTTGGGAAGCAGAAGTTGTGGTAAGCCTAGATCACGCCACTACACTCCAGCCTAGGCAACAGAGCAATACTCCATCTCAAACAAACAAACAAAAACACAAACAAAACAACAACAACCACCACCTGACCTAAACCTCACTTTATCCAACATTTAACTCAAAAAACATTATGATGTAAATATGAAATGAAAAGCCATGGAACTTTTTGAAAAAATCAGCCAGGGATGGTGGTTCATGTCTGTAATCCTAGCTAGCACTTTGGCAGGCCAATGTGTGAGGACTGCTTGAGCCCAGGAGTTCAAGACCAGCCTGGGTAACATAGTGAAAACCTGTCTCTACAAAATTTTAAAAAATTAGCTGGGTATGGTGGCATGCACCGGTAGTCCCAGCTACTTGGGAGGCTGAGATGGGAGGATCTCTTGAGCCCAAGACGTCGTGTCTGGAATGAGCTTTGATTGTACCACCCCACTCCAGCCTAGGCATCAAATTGAGACCCTGTCTCAAAAAATGGAAAAACAAAACAAAACAAAACAACAACAACAAAAAACAAAACCTTTACAACTTGGTGTTAATTTAAGTGTTCTTAGAGATAATAGCAAAAGCACAATCAATAATTTAAAAACAGATCAGTTAGATTTTGTCAAAATGTAAAACTTTTGCTTTTCAAAAGACACTGTTAGGAAAATGAAAAGCTAAACTTCAAAACTGGAGAAAATATTTTCAAACCACATGTCTAACACAGAAGTTGTATCCAGAATATATAAAGCACTCTCAAAACTCAATAAAAAGAAAACAAACAACTCAATTTAAAAATTCATGATAATATCAAAAGGCTGGTGAGAATGTGCAGTGACTAGAACACTCCTACATTACTGTTGGGCACTGTCTTATTTACACTTCCCATATGCCTCAGCAATACTATTCCTGGGAATTTACTTTAGAAAAATAAAATTTATGTTCACAGAAAGATATGTACATGAATATAAACACAACTCCATTCATAATTGCTGAAAAACGAAAACAAGCCAAAGTTCTGGCAATCAAAGCCTGACACATTTGACCAGTAAAAAAACAAACAAAACAAAAACAAACAAACAAAAAAACAAGCTTATATTATATTTAGACAGTTTATTACCTAGCAAAAGAAAATGAGCAAAAATGCCAGATACCCACGCCCCTTATCTCAAAGGATGACACTGAAACAAAAATAGTGAATAATGTGATGATGTATCATCAGTAGTGGGAGCAACCTGCTGCTGAGGATCCAATTGCATCTTGCCGATAAGCAGCTTTGTTCTTTGCAGTTGTGCCCAAATAACAGAGAGGCAGAAAGCCTCAGGCCTCTTCAAAACCCATGAAGTGATGAGTAACTGTCTCATGGCAGCCTCCTTGGAAGATAGGTAGAGGAGGTAGAAAATGGCCTTGTAGCTGCTCTTCAAAGCCTCCCACGCCCTCATGCTCCAGGAATATCTCAGAGCATTTTACCAAAACTTAGATCAGCTGTAGTTAAACCTTGGCCAAATAGCCTCTCTAGAGACATGCAGGGCAGATGTTTATCACAAGCCTCAGAAACCTCTCTCCTGGGATTAGAGAGACCTTTGGGAGTGAAAAATGTTGATCACACAAAAAGATTGTATGTCAATGTTTGTAATAGCTCTATTATAATCACACAAACTGTAAACAATCCAAATGTCTTTCAACAGGTGTATGAACAAATTTTGGTACATTCATATCATGGCATACTACTCAGCTCTAAAAACGAAAGAATTATTGATATACTCAACGCCGTGAATGAAATCACTGTGTTGTAAATTCTAGATTTGTATTTCATTTAATATAATTTCTTCACTTTTTAAAAGTGTTAATCTTATATTTTCTTTTGTCTATTGAGGTAAACTATACATAACACAAAATTTATCATGCAAGTCTTTTGGATGTGTACAATTCAGTGGTGTTAAGTGCATTCACATTGTTTTGCAACCATCATTTCTATTCCTCTTCAGAACTTTTTCATCATCCTAAACTAAAACTCTGTACCCATTAAGCAACAACTTTCCATTCTCCCCTCCCCAGATCCTGGTTACCACTATTCTACTTTCTGCCTCTATGGATTTAACTATTCTAGGTATGTCTTATTAGTAGAATCAGACAATATTTGTCCCTTTGTGTCTGGCTTATTTCACTTAGCTTAATGTCTTCAACGTTTATTCATGTTGAAGCAATCAGAATTTTATTCTTTTTAAAAGCTGAATAATAGTCCATTGTATGATAGCCCATATTTTGTTTAACCATTCATCCCATGAGGAGCATTTGGGTTGTGATAATCTTTTGGATATTGTACATAATGCTGCTGTGAACATTGGTGTGCAAATATCTGTTTGTGTCCTGGCTTTCAATTATTTTGCTCACACAGTTGGCCCTTGAACAACATGGGTCTGAACTGCATGAGTCTACTTATATGCAGATATTTTTCAATAAAACTTACACTGACCATTCCTGTCTCTTCTGCCTCCCCTTCCACTTCCTCATCTTCTCCCAGAGACAGCAAGACCAGCTCCTCATCTTTGTCCTCCTCCTTAGCCTACTCAATATGAAGACAACAAAGATGAAGACTTTTGATACTCCATTTCTATTTAGTGAATAGTACATATATGTTCTTTCTTATTATTTTAATAACATTTTCTTTTCTCTAGCTTTCTTTAAGAACACAGTATATAATACATACAACATACAAAAGATGTGTTAAATGGCTGCTATCAGTAAAGATTCCAGTCAACAGTGGGTATGTGTAGCTAAGTTTTGAGGGAGTTGAAAGTTATATGCAGATTTTCGACTGCACACAGGTCAGCACTCCTAATCCCTGAATTATTCAATGATCAATCATATAACTAGAAGTAAAATTTCTGATCAGATGGTAATCTATGCTGTTTTTCACAGTGGCTGTACTGTTTTTCATTCCCACTGGCAATACACAAGGGTTTCAGTTTCTCACCAATACTTTATTTCCTTTCTTTAAAAACAAAACAACAGCCATGTATCACTTAATGGTGGGAATACATTCTGAGAAATGTGTTGTTAGGTGATTTTGTCATTGTGCAAACATCATAGTGTGTACTTACACAAACCTGGATGGTATAGCCCATTGCTTCTAGGCTAAAACTGCATAGCATGTTGCTGTACTAAATACTGGAGGCAACTGTAACACAGGGTAAGTGTTTATGTATTTAAACATATGAAAACATAGAAAAGGTACAGTAAAAATAAAATTTTATAATCTTATGGGATCATTGTCATATATATGTTCCATCAATGACTTAAACACTATCATGTAATGAATGACGGCATTTAGTAATTATTTATTTATTTTTTAAAATTTCTTATATTGTCATTGAAACAAAATTTTGGTTCTTTATTTTAAATGGAATTCACTTTTTGTTATGACGTAAATGACAGATCTAATATTTTTTTCTGCCAAAATAGCCAACTGTCAAAACAAATATATTAAATATTTTTCCAGAATTATCCAAAATGCTACTTAAAATTCCTATTCCAAATGTATCTGATTATATGTTCTGTACTGTTTTCCACAGATCTATTTGATTATTTTTGTGTCAGTACTATACTGTTTTAATTATGATGGCTTTTATGCTTAGTTTAATAGCTGGTACAACAAGCCTTCACTCATGTCCTTCTGTCCAATTTTTTTAAACAGTTTAATTTAATGCTGCCCTCAGGCTGAGAAACTAGTGCCAGAATGTAAATTAAGTACAGCACTTACTGTGCCGTTTACTTTATCTGATAGCAAGACTTTTTTCACAAATTAACTGGTGCATTGATCTATATTCAGACACATTCTAATAATGAACTAGTTAAAAAATAAAACAGTTCATGTAAGTTGCTGATGGGTGGACTGCACTTGGGTTACATTGGTTTAGACTTCTTGGCTATGGGTAATCTAAAGCCAGGGAACCATGCTTGTTCAAGAAGGTTTTTTCCCCCCACCCTCCTGCCCCTCCTAACTTTCTATAGCACATACATCCCTGCAAGTCCCTTTCTTGCATTTTCTCTCTAGTGTTTCTGATGACTTTCCTCTTCCCATGCTGCAGCCCATAGAGAGACTGAGAATTAGGACTTTCTGAAGGGCTCAGGCAGCATGGAATCCCATAAAATCTCTGGTATCATCCCTCACTTATCAACTAGTTAAAATTTCATCTTCTTCCTGAGTGGTGGAAAAACTATTCTGAAATCAAATTCTGCATTATTTCTTGCTTTATTACTTATAGTTTAAACTCTGGCTCCTTAGAACTCACAAATCTTTTTTTGCTCTTAAGAAAGTTCACTTTTTATAATAAAGGCTTGTTTTAAGACTACTGTTATGCTTATTGGCTTAAAACATTATTCTTGTAGATTTTTTAAGTTTTTCTCAGACTTTTAGGAAAAAAGAAAAAACACAAAAATGTGTTCAATGTTAGAGTCTGCTTTGAGCTGTACTTATGGTTGAAGTAATGAAGACAGAGAAGTTGTAGCATGGGAAAGTAATTATAGTCTGGTAAAAACTGGTCATCAGAGGAGCCCGGAGTTGAGGGAAGGAACAAGAGAATACAAGTACAAAGTAGACGTGCTTGCAGGATGTGCGCATTTCCCCAGGAATCACTGGAAACATTTTCGGAGTGTATCTGATAAAGACTGAGCATTGTGTACTCATAATAGATGAGTTATGGATAGTCAGACCATGCTAGATGAGCCCTAAAGGGAAGGGTGACTCCTCAGGGTAAAGAAGTTACAGATATTTGAATTGCATGGGCAGTAGAAACATATGTAGCATATTATTTTAAAACAGTCCATTTATTCATGGCTATTATAAATTGCATAATAAAAAGAAGTAAAAAGTGAATTGGAAGTATGTTTCTGAGTGATTAGGTCATGTATTTCCTATGAAATTAACAACCGATGAGTAGAAGAGGACTCAAGTAGTTAAGGATCCATCCCTGCTTCTTGGGCAGTGCGTCAATAAGACTCTTGGCAGGACACTACTTAAGGGATTATTAGGTGTTGGTGCTTATGATCAGCATCTTATATAATAAGGAGATATCATTATTTCACATGTAGAGCTTCAGTGGGCATTCACATTATATATATACATATATATATCAAGTGGAATATATTAGTAATATTTCAAGAGTACTGCAAATATTTCATTTCAAAGAGTGCTCTTCTCTTCCTTCTACTGCTGAGGTAATATCCTTGTATGTCTCTAATTTTTTTTTTTTTTGAGACGGAGTCTTGCTCTGTCACCCAGGCTGGAGTACGGTGGTGTGATCTTGGCTCACTGCAACCTCCGCCTCCCAGGTTCAAGCAATTCTTCTGCCTCAGCCTCCCGAGTAGCTGGGATTACAGGTGCGTGCCACCACACCCGGCTAATTTTCTATATTTTTGGTAGAGACAGGTTTCATCATGTTGGCCAGGCTGGTCTCGAACTCCTACCTTGTGATCCACCCACCTCAGCCCCCCAAAGTGCCAGGATTACAGGCATGAGCCACCACATCTGGACGTGTGTCTCCAATTATTAATTCTAGAAAAAGATAAAGGCTTATTTTATAGAAATTCCCTCCATATAGATAATCTTTTTACCCCTCAAAAAATGTACTTATAAAGGAGCAGAAATGGGGCAAACTGGTTTCACATGCTACTTATTGACAGGTAAAGCCTTAAATAAAGTTGGGGTGGAAAAGAGGATCCAATGTAATGTTACACAATTCTTTATAAGATTTAGTTTGCTTTTTCTTGGAAGCACAGATTAATTTGGAGTCTTTTACCTTTACATATGAATTTCAATAACTTTTTATATTCTTAGTGTATAAAATTGCCTGCCATTTCCCTCCCACAAGTAATATCATTATAATTTTAATCTAATTAGTTTGCCTACATACTTGCATTCCTTCATCTTCTTCCTATTCCATTTATTAATATCATTCATTCCTCTGTTTATTACCTATTTTGTCATAGGAATGTAGTTCAATATCAAGTCAGCATTTACCTGACAATGATACTGAAAATAACAATACAACATTTCTTGAGGACTTATTAGCTCCCAGTGCATATGTTAAGCATCTTACAATCTTACACAAATTATTGCATTTCGTTGTCAAAACAACTTTATAATATAGATACTAACAGTATATTTCATTTATGAGGAAACTGGTATTTAATGATGGGGTAGTTTCATCAAGGTATTACATAACTTCAAATGGAAGAATCAGGATATGAACTGTCTCAGTTCATAGTATCATTAGAAATTTAAGTGATATCTTTTAACTTAAAAGTAACATTTATCTCCTATAAACCTTTTTATTTTCTGAAGTGTTTTTAAGGATAGTTTTCTAAAATTAAAGTTCAAAATGAAATAATTCATTTACATTCTTAGAGGAGGAATGAACGAAAGGCAGTTTATTAAATTGATATTTCCTATCAAAATTCTTCTAGCTTCTGTGTTCATCTTCTTTTCTGCATTGCTATTACTTCTAAATGATATAGCCGAAATGATATTCTTTCAAATTTGACCTAGTTTAGCTATTTATCCACTGAAAAATCTCTTGTTGAAATTTGATATCCAGTGTTGGAGGTCGGGCCTAGTGGGAGGTGTTGAGTCATGGGGGCAGAACCTTCATGAATGGCCTGGTGCCCTTCTCGAAGTAAAGACTGAGCTCTTGCTCTGTTAGTTCCCTTGAGAACGGATTGTTAAAAAGAGGCTGCCATCTCTCTCCCTTTCTTTCACCATGTGACGCCTGCTCCCCTTCACCTTCCTCAACGAGTGGGGGCAGCCTGAGGCCCTCACCAAATGCAGATATCAGTGCCATGCTTCTTGTACAGCCTGCAGAATTATCAGCTAATTAAACCTCTTTCTTTATAAATTACACGCTCTCATGTATTCCTTTATAGCAATGCAAACAGACTAAGACAAAATTGAGAAACTTCCCACATAGATCACTCTGGGCTAAGTTGTCAGTAGAATAACATGCAGAAAACTTTACCACTAAAACTCCATAGAAATTACCAGAAAAACAATAATATATGAAAAATCATTTCCATGACTAAAGTAAGCTACAAAAGTTATGAGACTCATGTATACCCTCTGATCTGGAAAGAAATGAAATAATCCCCTATACTGATAGGGCAGATCAGGAGAATCAGCCATTCCCTCCCTTGCTGCAGCCTCGTCAAAAATGGGTCTAATGTAGACTTTGGGAGGGCTTAAAGTCAGAACATAGAATGATGCTCTGGAAAAAGAGGCAAGCTGTGTGGTCTGAACAGAGGGAGCAGCCACTTTCCAATTTTTTTTTTTTTTTTTTTTTTAACAAATAAGCATAAGAAAGAAACAAGTTTCAAAGACAGTAGGGAAGAGGAATGGATATTTAATAGCTTGGTCACACGACCACTCAGGTTCCATCTACAAATTGTATTCTTAGCATTTGATTAAAACTTACTTATTACTTTTTAAATTAAATGACTTTATTAATATCTCTATTTTAGATACTCCCAAGAGTTATGGGAAAGGGAAAGTATGTTCGTTAGGCAAAATTCCATGAAATAAATCCCTAGGAACTTTAACCTTTGTTTCAGTTTTTCCAATGAACATGTATTATTTTACAACGGAAAATTTCAACTAAAATTGTTTCCAGTAAGTTCATAATAAGTCTAAATTTTTCAGCTAAAGAATCTAAATGTAGTTATTATTCAGCAGCTACTCTTCCTCCTACTGGGTTTAATGCTACTGGGCCAACTCATTCCTTTTGTACAATATTGTCACTCATACTTGCTTCTCTGTGTGAGTCTTTATTCCCTTGACATAGTTGCTATTTCCTCCTCCACAGGGAGCAACTGTATCTCAGGCAGTTACAAAATCAAAAATTTTCTGTCAAACAGGAAAATAGGGTTGGGCACAGAGGCTCACACCTATAATCCCAGCACTTTGTGAGGTAGAGGTGGGTGGATCATTAGAGGTCAGGAGTTCGAGACCAGCCTGGCCAACATGGTGAAACCCCATCTCTATTAAAAATACAAAAATTAGCTGGGTGTGGTGGTGCATGCCTGTAATTCCAGCTACTTGGAAGGCTGAAGCTAAGAATCACTTGAACCTGGGAGACGGAGGTTGCAGTGAGCTGAGATCACGCCACTGCACTTCAGCCTGTGTGACGGAGTGAGACTGTCTCAAAAAATAAAAAAACATAAAACAAAAACACCTTAGGAAAATAAGATTATTAAACTGGAATTAACAATTTGTCTCTTATAGGCTAATTGGAATGGAGAATTTTTCTGAAGTCGGCGGCCAGCCTCATTAAAAAAACAATAAGATCTCAACTTTTAAACATGATCTCTCTATTCAGCTAGATTACAAATATGAACTTGTAAAGTGGTAATGCTGATTTTCTTCCTTGGTTCCATATGGTAATTAGTAATGAGAATAAATGAAAAAAGAGTGTGGACATAGACAAATGATAGCAAAATTTCAGAAACAAGAGACTGCCTAATGGTTAAAACAGATTTTAAAGCTACAGCTATACCAGAAATAAATTGCCTGTTAGGAGCTAACAAAATGTCCTAATAGATACATTGTAAAACTTAACCACATACAAAACATAGTGTATGACAACTCATTTTAAGATTACTAAATCTTAAAGTGACTGATCACCAAACCTAATGACTGGTACACCATGAAATCTCCCTCTTGGGGGATCACTGTGAGTGTCCTTAAAGGGAAGAAAATGTCTTCTGAGACTTGTAGTTGGTTATAAAATTTACAAATGTTTAAATAAGTGTTCAGACTTAGGATCATTTTTGATGTGACAAAATACATTAGGTCTATCTTTCAGAAATTACCCAGCATTTTGGCCCATGCCATAAAATTTCTATATCACATTAGAAAGTCCCATTAGGATACATTGCAGTGAGAATCTGGTTAAGACCTGCACTGAAGCGTGTTTTTCAATATTACTGTATATGAGGGCAAATTTTTACTTTCTGCAATGCTGAGGCAAGTTAATTTTCACAGCCAGATCTCATGTCACTGGTCTACTGGTTGAGAATCAGACTCAGGAAGCACATCCTGTGCATTCTGGAATGACCTGCTACATGACCCTGGTGACCTGCCATCTCCTGACTGGCAAAGAAAACATCAAATGGATACTCAGAACATCACTGGGCATTAGTGTGGTTCCTAACCAGAATTTTGTTCAATCTGCACATGGTCTAAGAGATTATCTGATAGGGATCCCATAGAATTGTGAGATTTTAAAACTGAGAGGAATATTAGAAATCATATAGTTTCACCCAATATGTTATAGATGTGACCAAAATTTATTGAATGGAGATAGTACAATGAGACAACATATCTACATGTCCTTCGTGATGATTAATTTTATGCCACAGTACTCAGATATTTGGCTAAACATGTCTGGATGTTGCTGTGAAGTTATTTTTAAATTGAGGTTAGTTTTTAAATCAGTACACTTGAGTAAAACAGATAACCCTCCATGACGTGAATGAGCCTCATCCAATAAATTGAAGGCTCTAGAAAAATGACTGACATCCCCAAAGAAGACAAATTTTGGCCAAAAGCCTGCCTTCACACTGGAGCTGCAACATCAACTCTTCCCTAGGTCTTAGGCTGCCAGGCTACTCTGCATATTCTGGGCTTGCCAGTCTCTGAAATTGTACAAGTCAATCCCTTAAAATAAATTTTTCTCTCTCCACCCAACTACACCCACCCACACACATACACTCACCCACCTATACACACACACACACACACACACACACACAAAATTTATTGGTTCTTGGTTCTGTTTCCCTGGAGAACTCTGACCAGTATACTTTCATCCCTGCAAGGACCTCCCATCACAGTGAGTCATTGAAAATCCATAACGTGACCTATAAATTCCTCATGATCTGACTGCTGGAGACCCCTCTGTCTTAGTTTACTACCATTTTCCCCCTCACTCATTGTGTCCAGCGACACTGACCTTCTGGGTCAGTTTCTCTGTTGAGCTTTTGCATGTAACCAGCTCCTGTGGAATTTCCTTCCCCATCAAGAGCGAACTCTTTCATTTCACTGAGGTCTCTGTTCAACTCTCACTCTAAATCCTCACAAGTGGGATTTATGAGCTAGTAGCATTGACATGGCCCAGGAGCTTATTAAAAATGAAGAATCTATCACAGATCTTATCCTAGACCTACTGAATCAAAATCTACATATTAGAAATATCCCAGGTGATTCATGTGCATGTCAATGCTTGAAAAGCATAGATCTAAAGTGTCACCTCCCATTGCTCTTTGGCTCTTTGCCTGCTTCTTCTTCGTGGCATTCATTACTAATTGACATTATATCATTTTTTGTTTAGCTGTTGATTGACTATTTCTCTCACTGTAAATCCTAAATGGCAGGGACTCTAATCTCAAGGCTGGAAACTGACCTAGCAAACAGTAGGCATGCAATAGATATTTTTACTAACTGAAGGAATAAATGTCAGGCTTGGCAGAATCTTCTTTCTCATTGTGTTTTATGTCTATAGCATTCTTTATCAACTCTATGTTCCTTTAACTCCTACTTAGAATTTAGGTCTCAGTCAAGGCAGTGCTTCTTTTGGGAAAGTCTTTTTTGATCCCTCCGGTGGTGATTGGGCCCTTTGGTGTGCATTCATGCACTGACTCATTACAGCACTTAAAACACAAGAGAGTAGGTCCTCCATGAAGAATTGATGAGTGAATTCATGCTGGTTGTAAAAAATAATTCTTGACTGAACACTCGACATCCTCTACTCGCTCCTTTCTATGCAATGGCTGATTTTTGTGGAGATTTCTAATATCCTTCAATATGCTGTGCTACAAACCATATCTCTTACCCACTCCCAGGGAGTATGATCTGACTTGCCCAAGACAAAACATGGCAGTCCCCTTTTCCTTGCCAGTGACTGATTTAAGAATGGACAAGTGCTACAGTTCTCATTAAGGAGAGAGGAGACCATGCCCAGGTTCTTAGGGAGAGGCACAAAATAAGGAAACTCTTCTCTCCCTCTGAAAACTTTTGTTGTGTATGTGTGATATCAGAATTACTATAACCATCATGCTAATAGCTATTAAGATGAAGCCAACCTGCATAAAAGGGTTTAGAAAAAACAATATCAGAGAAGTGGAATCAGAACTTAGATTGTCCTGCTCTTGGACTTTTTATCATAGCATATTGTAAGTGAAATTAGCATTGAGTTATTTGAACCTGGAAGCATCATTTTACTTTGGTGATATGAGTATAAACTTAAATACTACCTCCATAGTGGTTGAAAAGCAAAAGTAATTATTAGTCTCTGTTAATGTACATATTTTCTTTTTTTTCCCCAACTAGAAAATTTAATAGTAGCAGGAGGATCTTCTGTAGTATAATAGTAAGTAACGGACCCTTAAATTTATAAAACTTATTTGTCACTAGACATTAATCAACAAGCATTTACTAAAGTTATAACAATTATACTGTAATAGAGAAAATAGCGATTTTAATTTTGAAGCAAATCAAGAAATTCCTATTTGTTGTTAGCTGTCCGAAGGAGCATTTTTAGGTCACTTAGTTAAATTCTTTAAACAGTGATAGAATCAGTAAAGATGTTGAGATATCCAAAATCTATTTATCTCAGAACTCCCAAAAGAAAAAGGAATTAATTGCGATGTATTTCAAAAAGTAAGTGTACAGAGAGATTATACCAATTGTTATCTGACTAAATTGTTGCAGGATTCTGTGTAGAAACAAACACTACATACAACAAGGCATCTTTTAAAGGACAGAATATTTCCTGAACTACATATTAATGTTATTTAGACAGATTTTTTAAAAGTTTGATACATATATGAATTTAAAATTTAAAAGGGAGTCATGGGTGGGGGAAATGGGAAAATGGTGGTCAAGGTGTACAAAGTTTCATTTAGGTAGCATAAAGAAGTTCTGGAGATCTAATGTGCAGCATGGTGGCTGTAATTAATAACGTTGTATTATATCTTTCAAATTTGCTAACAGAGAAATCATAACTGTTCTCAGCACACACACGAAAATAATAACTATGTGAAGTAATGTATATGTTAATTAGTTTGATTGTAATAAGTATTTCACAATGTATACATATATCAAACATCATGTTATATACTGTAAATATAAAAAATATATTTGCCAATTATACCTTAATAAAGCTGAAAAATAAATAATACGAAGCACTTATAATGCCATAGTCCAGAGGTAATCACAGCTGAATTTTTTGGTATTTTTTTCAATAGTTTTACGTGCATATTTTATGACTTTAAGTATAAATCTACCATAATTTAATATTCCCATATTTTTGATATATATTTTGTTTCACTATTATAAATAGTACTGTAATGAATATGCTTTGCATAAAACTTTAAAAAATAAATAGAACAGTAAAAAAAGAAATATAAATGAAAGAAGAGTCAATAAAAACCTGGATCCAATGCACAAATGCATGGTGGCATCTATTAATTCATTTAATATTTATTAAATACTTAGTTTGTGCCAGGTATTGTACTTGACACAGGGAATGCAATGGTGAACAAAACTAGAAACAGTCTCTGACCTTTTGGGGCTCACATATTCAAGAAGGAAAACACTACACAAACTTATGTTTGTAAAGTATGAAAAAACATTACTGGAAGCTGTCAAGGAATTTTCAGTGAGTGCAGAATATTTGAAAAGCTTGAGATATAAAAGATGAACAGAAGCTAGAAGGTGGGAGAAGAGATATCTGAGACAAAGGGTAGAGAATCAGCAGAGGTCCTAAGGTAGGAGCGTTTTTGGAGTCTTGTGGAAGTAAATGATTTTTTTCGTTGTAACCCAAATAACATGAGCAAGAGTGGCACAAGAAAAATATGGAAGTATAGTAGGATATTGGATCCTGAAATTGCTTGCAAACCATGTTAAATGTATGTTATTTATTGTTAAAAAATAGTGAGATATCAAATGATATTAAGCAGAGGGTGCAAGGGGTGCATAAAGAGGTGAGACTGAAGTCTGTGCATGAGAAGTTCAAATTTGCATTTTAGTATACTCTGCCCTACAGACATTGAAATACAGATAAGCAAAAATGGATGTAGGTGCACCAGTTGAGGGCTATTGTGATTAAGGTGAAGGACAATGAAAGCTTTAACTATGATGATAGTAAAAAATGAGAGAAGTGAACATAAGAGAAAGTTATCTAGGAGTACAATCAATAAAATCTGGAGATGAGTTTAAAAGCAGGGTAGCACCGAATGGAGGCAGATACCAGACTTAATTGAAAACATAAAACAGGAAGAGAGGAAATGAGGGTAGTATCTTTTCTTCTATGAAGTTTGACTATAAAATAAAAGGAGAAAGGCAATGAGATAGCTTACATCTAAAGGAAATTGTTTAAGTGAGAGAGACTTATGCATGTTTAAAATATTTTGAGAATGATCCACTTTAAGTAGTAAAACACACAAGAAATACAAAAATATAATGAATAAAGTAAGATTCTTGAGAAGACAGGAAGAAACAGGACCAGAGTAAGCTGGAGACATGGGCTTTGGATAGGAGGAACAACAATTCCTCTATTGGAACTGGAAGAATGCAGAATATATTATAAGTGCTAGATTTTATTGAGAATATTGTTGTTTGCTGTTGTTTTTAATCTGTAAATTAGGAGACAAGGCCATCTGTCAAACGTGAAAGGGGAATGCACAAACAGGATGTCTGAAGACAGTGGAGAAGGTTTGAAATTGTAATTGCAAGGAGTCAACATGATCAGAATAGACAAAATATCTATAGGATTTGTAGATAAGATGAGGTTCAAATGAGATTGGCAAGCATTAATTTATAGTGATGTCAATCTGCCTGTTGTGTTTTGTCTCTTGAATCTCTTGGCCACCTGGCTGTAGACATGGAAAAGTGGATAGTTGGAATCATCCAAGATTGAAGCATTTGAATGAAGCATTCTAAAGCAGTTATAAACATGGATTTTGGTGGAAATCTGAGGCATTAATTATATTACTCAGGGAGAATGGGTAGATTAATAAAGAAAAAGGAAGAATATATTAGAGTTGGACAAGCCAGCAAAAGAGATAGAGAAGTAGGTAGAAGTAGGAAGAAAGCCAAGAGAGCCTAGAATCATGCAGAATGAAAGAGAGAAAGCAAGAAAGGTCACTAGTCAGCCGCATCAATGTGAAAGGGAGGTGGAAACCAGCACTGAACATTTAGTAATTAAAATGTCATTAATTCTCTTAAAAAGAATAGACTGCATGAGGTAAAAAAATATGTATATCTGAAGGACTAAACTCCGAGCAAGACAATTTCAAGAAACCTGTACTGGAAGAAAAAAAAGTGAGAGAAGCTTAGCATCAACTTAACTTTTACCAGCTTAAAATGGATTGTTTATTATTCTTCCATCAGAAAATTTAAGGATCCAAAATAAATAAAAGGAGAAAAAATGGTCATCATCAAACTGCTAATAATGATAAATTCTGGAGAGGAAATGGCGTTGGAAATACACAACATCGCCCATTGTTTATTGTCCATGGTTCTCTGTTCCTTGAAAACCGTCACTGAAAAATGTAGCCTTTTTTTGTAATTATAAAGTCAATTAAAAATTCTAGGATGCTTCTAATAATTTGATGCTTTATTTCTAGTATTATCTCTATCTCATATTTTTACAATGTATATCTATGTCTTACAACATATATCAATGCATATCTAGTATTATTATATCTTTCATATTTTTACAATGATTCAAACAGAATATAGCTATAGTAGGCTTTCCTTCAAATATCTCAGCACTGTTTTGATTTCTAACTTAAAGTTTTCAAAAGTTCTTCAGCATATTGTTTTCGTCTTCTTTTTAGCACAGTTAAAATATTGCAAAATCCTTTTCTAAGCTGATTTTCCATTAATTTTCCATGTGGACATGAGTCTTTTTTGTTTTGTTTTATTTTACATCAACAATTTTCAGACCAACAAATTAAATACAGCTTTTTATTTCACTGCTGAATGTTCTTCATTTGTCTGTAAAACTGAATACATTAAATAATTTATTATAATTTAATTAATAACATATGCTTACATAGTGACATCACATATAAATGTCGGCTCCACCGTGAAAATGCTCCAACATAAGACATGGTCAGAAGTTATTTTTAATTTTGGTTATTTTTATTGTTGTTTGACTATTCAATTCTGGATGATAAATAAAATGCTTTCCCATGCTGTCCTTACACTGATTATACTCAAGATTGCTTTCTATCTAACTCAAACAAAAAAACCCCCAAACTCACAAATATATATTGGTTGCTAAAAATGCTCATACACTCAATTTGAATATATTCCAAATCTTTTATGGGTTAGACTTTTGTTTCTTGCTTAATTTCACACTGATGTGTGTAAAAGTATTATAAGCATTTGCTATTTAGTTCATTATGGGCAAAACAGCAGATTGTTTAGTATTTTAAAAGCGTCCTCCATGGGATTTAACTAATCACTCAATCACATGAGAAAAGCTAAAGAAAGAATAAGATGCTAGCCTATATACACATCATAGAAGCTTGAAATTGGCCAAGTACCTTGGCAGAAAGAAGGGTGCTTTTATTCTAGTGAACAGAACAAAGTAGAATGAATTTAGATTATTTTTTTTTAGGAGAGAAAAGTGTGATTTACACAGGAAGAGCCATTTCGTCCAGGTTTGTTGAGATTTGGGCAGTGTGTTCTACAGCAAAGACATCTCCCCTGTAGACTCTGGAACATTCTGTATTATCATATAACAGATGATCAGCCATATGGTGAAGGGGGGAGGAAAATCAGGGATATAAGAATCTGCTGTACTAGTAGATGCATGAATGAGAAAACAAAGGTTAAAGCCGTATTTGGGGACTGTGGCTGGTTTTCTCATTTTATTTTAGAGGTTTTTTATTGAGTAGCACTTCTTGGCTACTCAATATATGCCAATATATTTTTAAAGTTATATTTATGTATTAAATTTTCTTATAAAAATAGATTTTTAAAGTTTTCCACAATAACAAAATTGAGATAAAGTCTCACAATTTGATACAATTCAGATACCTCCGAATTATTAAAATTAACTATAAAAATTCAAAAAGTCTAGTGTTTCAGAGATGTTATAAAACATTTTGAAATACTTATATGAAATAATCTAATTATTCCAGTATGCAAGTTCCTGCTGCTAGTAGGTAAGTTGTTTTAGAAATCTATAGTAATTCTTTCAAAACACAAAAATATAGTGTGGTAGTAACTCATTTATCTCAGCTGTTTAAAGTCAAACCAACTTCAACACTATCTCAATATGTTATGCAGTCATTCATATAGCCTAAGAGATAAAAAAAAGTTTTATAAAATGACATTGGTAGAAAAGAGATTTGACACTTGCCTCCCACTTTGCAAACTTTCTCCATGTTTTTGGTATTTATTATTTAATTAACATACAAATTGTAGATATTTATGGAGTACAGTGAGCTGTTTTGATACACATATATATTGTGTAATAATAAAATGACAGTATTAGCCTATCCAACACTTTATACATTTATCATTTCTTTGTGGTGAGAACATTTTATATGCTTAGGCTTTGTGTCCCCAGACAAATCTCATCTTGAATTCTAATCCCCATAATCCCCACATGTCTAGGGAAAGACCTGATGGGAGGTGACTGGATCATGGGGGCAATTCTCCCATGCTGTTCTTGTGATAGTGAGTGAGTTATCATGAGATCTGATGGTTTTATAAGAGGTTCTTCCCGCTTTGCTCTTCATGCTTCTCTCTCCTGCCAACATGTGAAGAAGGTCCTTGCTTCCCCTTTGCCTTCTGCCATGATTGTAGTTTTCTGAGACATTTCAAGCCATGTGAAACTGTGAGTCAATTAAACCTCTTTCCTTTATAAATTATCAATCTCAGGTATTTCTTTTTTTTTATTATACTTTAAGTTTTAGGGTACATGTGCACAACATGCAGGTTTGTTACATATGTATACATGTGCCATGTCGGTGTGCTGCACCCATTAACTCATCATTTACATTAGGTATATCTCCTATTGCTATCCCTCCCGCCTCCCCCCACTCCACAACAGGCCCTGGTGTGTGATGTTCCCCTTCCTGCGTCCAAGTGTTCTCATTGTTCAATTCCCACCTATGAGTGAGAACATGCGGTGTTTGGTTTTTTTGTCCTTGTGATAGTTTGCTGAGAATGATGGTTTTGAGCTTCATCCATGTCCCTACAAAGGACATGAACCCATCATTTTTTATGGCTGCATAGTATCCCATGGTTTATATGTACCACATTTTCTTAATACAGTCTATCATTGTTGGACATTTGGGTTGGTTCCAAGTCTTTGCTATTGTGAATAGTGCCGCAATAAACATATGTGTGCATGTGTCTTTATAGCAGCATGGTTTATAATCCTTTGGGTATATACCCAGTAACGGGACATTATAGCAGTGTGAGAACAGACTAATACAACTTTCAAAATCCTCTCTTCTAGCTATTTTGAAATGCGCAATACAATATAGTTAATCATAGTCACCCTTCTGTGCAATAGAAGAACAGAAGTTATTCCGTCTATCTAACTGTAACTTTGTAGCCATTGACGAACGTCTATCTATTGGTTCTTTCCCCTCTATACTCCCTAGCCTCTGGCAAACACTATGTCTATGAGATAAACTTCTTTAGATTTTACATATGAGTGAGATCATGCAGTATTTGTCTTTCTGTGACTGGCTTGTTTCACTTTATCTTCCAGATTCATTCATGATTTTGCAAATGACAATATTTCATTTTTTGAATGTCTGAATAGTATCCCAATGTGTATGTATAACACATTTTCTTTACCCATTCATCCACTGATGGACAGTTAGGTTGATTCTAAATCTTGGCTATTGTGAATGGTGTTGCAATAAACATGGGAGTGCAGATATCTTTAACACTGATTTCTTTTCCTTTGGATATATACCCAATAGTGGAAATGATGGATCATCCCATAGCTGTATTTCTAATTTTTTGAGAGACTTACATTCTGTTTTTCATAATGGCCGTACTAATTTAGATTCTTATTAACAGCATGTAAGTGTTCTTCTTTCTCTGCATCCATACCAGCATTTGTCATTTTTTTGTCTTTTCGATAATAACCATTCTGAGGTGAAGTCGTATCTAATTGTAGTTTTGACTGAATTTCCCTGATGATTAGTGTTGCTGAACATTTTTTCGTGTACCTGTTGGCGATTTGTATGTCTTCTTTTGAGAAAACTCTTTCCAGATCCTTTGCTAAATTTTTAATTAGATTGTTTCATTTTGTTTTGCTTTTTGCTATTGAGTTCAGTGAGTTCCTTATATTTTCTGGATATTAACCCCTCATCACAAGTGCAGTTTGCAGACATTTACTCTCATTCTGTAGGTTGTCTCCTTATTCTCTTGACTATTTCCACTGCTGTAGAAGAGACTTGGATACCCATGTCTTCTAGTTTCATGTAACTTAAGTTGTTGATTTGTTTTTGTTGTCTGTGCTTTTGAATTCTTAACCAAACTAAAGTCATAAGGCATTTGGAAAAGTACAGTCTTTTCAATAAACAGTACTGGGAAAACTGGATATCCCCATACAGAAGAATGAAACTAAGCTCTTATATTTTACCATATACAAAGTCAGCTCAAAATGGATTAAAGACTTAAATTTAGGACCCCAAAAATATAAAACTACTAGTAGAAAACATAGGAGAAATGTTTTATGATATTGGGGTCATTTATTTTTTCTCTTGTACATTTGTTTAAGTTTCTTATAGACTCTGGATATTAGACCTTTCTCAGATGGATAGGTTGCAAAAATTTTTTCCCATTCTGTAGGTTGTCTGTTGCTCTGATGATAATTTCTTTTGCTGTGCAGAAGATACTTAGTTTAATTATACCTCATCAATGAACCCATTAAAAAGTGAGCAAAGGACATGAACAGAGATACTTCTCTAAAACAGATGTTCATGTGGCCAAAAAACATATGAAGAAAAGCTCAATATCACTGATCATTAGAGAAATGCAAATCTAAACTACAATGAGATATCATCTCATGCCACTCAGAATGGCAACCATTAAAAAGTCAAGAAACAAAAGATGCTGGTGAGGCTGTGGAGGGATAGTAATGCTTTTACACAGTTGATGGAAATGTAAATTAGTTCAAACACGGTGGAAGACATTGTGGCGATTCCTCAAAGACCTATGACAAAAAATACTATTTGACCCAGCAATCCCATTACTGGGTATATACTCAAAGAAATATAAATCATTCTATTATAAAGATACATGCATGCATATGTTCACTGCAGCACTATTCACAATAGAAAAGACATGGAATCAACCCAAATGCCATCAATGATAGACTGGATAAAGAAAATGTGGTACATATACATCATGGAATACTATGCAGCAGTACAAAGGAATGAGCTCACATCCTTTGCTGGGACATGGGTGGAGGTGGAAGCTATTATCCTTAGTAAACCAAGGCAGGAACAGAAAACCGAACACTACTTGTTCTCACTCACAAGTGGGAGCTGAACAATGAGAACACGTGGACACAGGGAAGGGAATGACACATGAGTCTTATCAGCAGGAAGGGTGGATGTGGGGAGGGAGAGCATCAGAAAAAATAGCTAATGAATGCTGGGCTTAATATTTAGGTGATGGGTTGACAGGTGTGACAAACCACCATGGCACATGTTTACCTATGTACCAAAACTGCACATCCTGCACATGTACCCTGAAACTGAAAATAAAATTAAAAAGTGAGAGACAGAACACAATTGACAACAGATTTCTATAGTATATTTTATCACATTTTTGCAACAGCATTCTTCTTGGCGTTTCCTTCAAAAATGATTTCCCAAATTTTGTACTGAGATACTTAAAAGGCAGTTGAGTTTTTTTCTAAAATAGTTGATTAAAACTTGTTTCCATTAGTGTTTATTTTTGTTACATATTTATCTTATTTGTTAAATAATGAAAACTATTTACTTTTTATTTTAAATACGTATTATTTTACAATATACTGCAGAAAAATATATTTCATCTTCATTTTATAATTCATAATGTTATATAAAACCTCTCTGCCAAGTTCTGTCATAAATGAGTGAAAAACATCAGAACATTTGAAGCTATCTTCTGCTATGTCTAATCTTAAGCATCCTTAGAATCGATTATTCTCTAACTAGTTTGATATCAATGACTCCTTAGAGTGGCATATTTTTCTTTGTGATATTTCATTGATATTTGTGTTTGGTGTCAAATTGGCAAGAAATCTAGATATTTTTCTCATGTCCTCCTAAGTCACATTCCTTGTCACTGACTATCAAACATTCAAAATGTATCTATTATTTATATTAATATTTAACTCTTTCTCCAAATAAATTCCTGCTTTGATATAGTCTGATATTTTATTACAATTGGCTTGCAGATAACTTTTTGTTGATTTTATCATTCATATTTATAAATTATATTTCATAATCTAAGACAATGTCAGTATTCTCTGTTACTTAGCCAATAAAAGTAAAGATGATGAAAGATAATATATTTAATAAACATCAATTTTTATTTATACAAATTTTCCTTTGTATTATTTGAATTTAGAACATGTCAATTAAAATGGCATTTCTGGGCCTTATCAATAGTTTGACTAAATTTTTGAAATCTTGTTTGTATTTGGGTTTATCTTTTGAATCTTTTATATAATATTTCAGAGCTTTTAAAATGTTGATGTTATCTATCATGCAAGAATTGGACAGAACATTGTTTTTGACAGAATCTGGCTTAGAGGAAGTAAATTTCGGAATGCATTAAGTTTAGGTTTAGTGAGTTCTACTTATGTGGTTGACAGTAATTTCAATGAATGATGTAGAAATGGCTTCCAGGAATATTTCTACCACCCACTCTGAAAATTCACTCAAACTCATGGCAGGAGAGTACAGAAACACATATCGTATTGCAATATGAATGCATTCTACAACCCCATCAACTCCAGCAAACACAAAGGAATGTGTTGATGGAAGGGAAGTTATAGTTTATAGTCATCTTTATAGGTCTGCAGAAGCATTTCTTGACTGGATCTTAGGGCAATACAAACTATAACTTCACACATCAGGAGGCCCTTCATATCACAAATACTCACATAAAATATTTGTTAGATAAATTATGGGCAATTCTCAACCAGGATCTACATTCACAGCCGATATAGTGCAACTCCTAACTTTAAACATCCACTCTCATAAGTAACATCATCAGGCCCCAGGGAAATACTTCTCATATCTTGCCTTAACTTCTTGAAACAAAAGGTAGTTAATTTTGAATGCCATCAAGACTTGTGTGAGTCAGACACTGCTTCTGAGTTCATAAAGTGTTTGAATAGATAAAGCATTTAGGTAAAAGAAGAAACAAATTAATCAAATAGTCAAATCTTCCTTTCAAGTAGCAATAATGCAATAGATTCTTACATAATGCAGCATTATTTTCCAGCAATGCTCCAGCATGCAGTTTTATTCTTTGTTCTGTGTTCCAATTTGTTGTTCCTAAGTATTCAAAAAGTTGTGCAGTATGCCCAAGATTTACACATGCAGGCTAAGAATGATCTTACAGTATTAAATAATGGAACTTAATCTTAAATTTATGTACATGTGTCTATTGGTAGTATGTGTGAAGTATATCTTTACACTGACAATGAGATGGACACTAAACATTCAAACTGCAAACAGATTTTACACTTGAAAATATTTAATCAGATTTAATAAAATGTTCAAGAATATTAAGCATGTTCAGCTTTATTAAGATAATTTTTATTGAAAATTTTGAAATACATAATTTGTATTTTTTAATTTAATAAATAATTGAAATATTTTAAAGAATATATTATTTTAAACATGTGTAAACTAATTTCATATGTAAACAAATTTCACTGTATATGAAATATAAATTTTTGATGAAAAAATATAGCCAATTTTTTAAAATTTGGAAAATAATCATGCTTTTAATTCTTTAGCTCATTATTAGTAATAAAACTTAATGCTATTAAAATTTTATTTCAACAATGTAATTAGTAATTTTGCAAATATAATGTAATTAAAATAAATTTCATGAAATATATAATTATTTAGAAATATCTATGTCATTTTATTCCTCACCCAACATCCACTGGCCCATCTACTGTACTCCCAGACAGGCAGAATAATGATAATATTTAGTAATTGGTATTTTGTAGATTTTTTAGTTATATATAATTCCTAGCTGTACACCTGTAATTTCTTGCTAAACATAATTTTTCAATTTTAAGGTAAATGAATTTACCATTTTTCCCCTTATAGATAATAATTCTTATGTCTGGTTAAGAAATTTTTTTTCCTAACCCAAGGTCATAAAGATATTCACCTTTTTTATTTCCTAATAGTATATAGATTTTCTTTATTTAGATCTTTATGTGGAATTGGTTTTTGTACAATTTTTGAGATTTGCATCTAGTTACATTTTTTAATATTTCTAGAATCATTTATTGTAAAGCCTACCCTTTCCCAACATCTCATAAGAACCACCTCTATTATCTATCAAGTCTTTACATATACTTGTATCTATATACTGGCTCTTAATTCTCTTTCATTATCTATACTCATATTGAAGTCTATATCCTCAATTTGTATGCCATTACCACACTTCCTTAAATACTAAATCTCATGCTGGCTGGTAGGGCAAATATTTTCAAATTCTTGGTCTTCCTCAAGAGCTTTTTGGCTTTTATTGACTCTTTGTACTTTCATATAAAATTTTAGAATAAGCCAATCACTTTTCACACACAAATCAAAAACATATTGTGATATTAATTTAAAATGCTTTAAATCAATATATAAATTTTTGGAAATGTGACATCTTTACAATATTAAATATTATAATCATATAACATGGTCTATTAGTCCATGTATTTTTCTAAATGTCTCTACCAGCACCTCTTAGTCACAAATCATTATATTTTCTTTCAAAAGTATATTAAAATTGTGAATTATAAGTACTTTGAAATTAAATAAAATTCAACACATATGTTGATCCCATACAATATTGTAAGTGTTGTGGTAAGACAAGGGTGTGGAACCAAGGAAAGGCATGCTTATTATGACAGTGTTTTTTAGGTGCGTTTTAAGTCTGCATCATTTTTGAATATTGTTTATTCCTTTTCAAAATACTTTAGCTCAATTTGTTATCTGGTTTGTGTTTTATGTGCCCTACAGATACTTATATCAATCTAACATCTTTCTGCACATTCTTATCAAGAGATCAAGAGAAAGACTTCACCACAAGATAATTGAAAATACCAGAGTATTCACACACACACACACACACACCCCAGAACTTTCAACTCAGCTAAGATTATGCAAATTATTGAGTAAAGCTAATGAACTGAAATCTAATATCAATCTGGAAATGACAGGCTAAAACTGAAGCTGATTTAGAAAACAATCCCAAATGGAAACTAAATCTGTTTCAAGACAGTTTTCATTTCCAAAGCTATTTACTCCTTGTTTGAGTAAATAAACTAGAGAAATTCAATTTCTTCTCTATTTCTATAGCTCATTTAGCTATATATCTCGCAGTTGTAGTCAATTTCAAAGTATAATTCTGGAGGTGGCAAGATAAAACAGCATGTTCCTAACTATGACTTACTTATTTAAATTGTAAGATTTATACTTTTCTTGGAAATTATGAAAAGAAGTAAAATTATTTATTTGCTAACTTTGATGTTCCTAGCTCCTCTAATCAATCATGTATTTCTGTGTTGGTGTATTTCTTTCAGTACTTTTCATTTGCACTTTTAATTATTCATTCACTTATTTAACTAGTCGTTTATTCTTTCGACAAATAGGCACTGGATATATGTCATTATAAAACAGAAACTTGGCCTCTGTGATCAGAAACTTTACAATCACTCCAATGATATTACATAATTTTCAGATGTTGGCAAAATAATTTATTTATTTATATTTTTTTTGAGACAAAGTCTCGCTCTGTCACCCAGTCTGGAGTGCAGTGGTGCAATCTCGGCTCACTGAAACCTCTGTCTCACAGGTTCAGCTGATTCTCCTGCCCCAGCCTCCTGAGTAGCTGGGACTACAAGTGCATGCCACCACGCCCGGCTAATTTTTTGTATTTAGTAGTAGAGATGGGGTTTCACTGTGTTAGCCACAATGGTCTTGATCTCCTGACCTCGTGACCCACTCACCTCAGCCTCCCAAAGTGCTGGGATTACAGGTGTGAGCCACCATGCCTGGCCTAATTTAAATATTTTCTAAGTATACTTAAGTATTACTGCAGAGGCATGCCATAACCTTTGAATTTGATACTAATTCATGAATGAAAACTGACTTCTAACAAATTCATAGATTAAAAACTATTCTGAAAGCATACACAGTGAGTAAATAGAGGATAACACCAAAACTAGAAGAGAACATAGAAAAAATTCAATGCAATTCACATAAACTGGTAGGTGTAAAGGTATATGTCTGTATATAAGAGTACATGTGTGTTTGTGAGAAAGCAATTTTCACTACAAATTCACGGTTACTGTATTAAAAATTCATAGCAGTGAGAGAGTATTTAAAAATAAAATACACTTTACAGTTTTTTAATGCAAGTTTCCCATTAATTTGATTAGCTGTAGATTATTTAAAAATCAGATATTATTGACAAAACTAAAAAATAAATAAACAAATTCATTATTCATCCATTCATTCAACAAATACTAATTATTATAAGTATATGCTGTTTTAGTTATTGGGTATACAGAAACAAAGCAAAAACTTTACTCCCTTGTTTCTTGCATTGAAATATCAAACACTAAAAATAATAAGTAATAGTTGTTATATAATCACAACATGGTAGGAACAACATGTGTTGGTCCACGTATACAGTTTGATTTTATCTTTAAACAGCACAGCAACACAGGTATTTGTATACCCATGTTAGAAAGACATGAGGATGATAGTTTTTACATGCTTGAAAGAAAAAAAAAGAGAGACATGAGAAAATAAATATCAATGGGGATGTTATTTTTCATCCAAATTAGGTATAAATTTATGTGTATGTTTTTGTATGTATTGGGGGAGGAAGATATATTCTAGCTGAAAGTAAGATTTTTGTTAACAGTTTGAAAGAACTTCAAAATGAAAAACTGCTGAAAATTTTTAATGTCTAAGACTGGAACTTAATTTTATGTCTAACGCAGACTGTCCCTTTGTGCTGGAAAACCAACACAGTTGAGCATATCATATTGAAAACAAGTATTCATTGTTTTTGGTTTTTCTCCAAAAACAATGTAACATGAACTTCTGACTGAAAACTTAACTGTTTTGTTTTCTAAATGTAAATTGAGTGTGTCTATCTCTAACTACCAGTACCTCTAATAACTAAGGCTTACTAAGTATAAGGCATTTTACTGAGGCTTTAAATAAAATGCCTCATTTAATCATGACACTATCCCTCCACAGTTTTTATAGACATTGGATAGATGAAGAAACCAAAGCTTAGGGGAATTCAGTTTATCATTGGCCGCACTGCTTTTAAGTTGGAGAGTTCTGAGCTGATGTGATAAACCAAGATATTATAATAATAATATTCTTAACATAATATTTCCTTTTTACAAAGTACGCACTAACAATTCAGTTCACCTGTATACTATTGCTTTTTTTAAGTAAATATACATCTGTGTTCTTGTCCAAACATTTTTCACAGGAAAATGGACACAGTAGTCAAAAACTTCAGCAAATGTACAGGCCTAGTTTTTTATTTTTTTTTTCAGTCAACTGAAGAAGAAATTGTAAATAAATTAGTAGGATTTGGTATAAAAATACAGCTCAGTTGGGATTGTTGATGATATTTAAACACAGACAAAAAAGCTTTTGTGCCAGTTTCCTTTGCTCAATGTGGGAGTTAAGGAAAAGGGCATGGTCCAGGGGTTGTTTCATCCTAAGCTGATGGAAATCCCAGGAAAGCTAAGCCCAATGGAATAGCACTCTCATGATGACCAGCATCCAGTGTGGGGCACAGGAGAGGTTGGAGTTAAAGAAGGACGTTTTCCTGAGCCAGTGAGATAGCACTGTCAGAAACACTCAGAAGTAGCTGCGGGAAGACTTGGAGGCTAACTATATTTTTCAACAGACTTGACAGATATTCTAATAGTTAAGAGGACAGATTCTGAATTTGCACAGCTTGAATGCAAAGTCTTCCCTACTTATTATTGTATACCCTTGGGCTAATTAATTAATATTTTGGAGAAGCAGTTTCTTCAACTCAAGATTGTGGAAAACAAGAATGTTTATTTGGACCACTGAGATAATTAAATATCCTGATTTTGATAAAGTAATTAGCATCGCACCCAACACAGATGAAGTGGCCAAGAAAACTTGGCTATTTTTTTATCATCATCATAGATGTATATATATGATTTGTGGCTATGAGCTGCAGCTTGGAGTTACATAGAATTGAGGGCAAAATAAAAATATTCATCCTCTGGCAATCTTCATTCAACTAAGTTTTACTTATTAAAAAATTATCAACTACAATCTCAAAAATAGGCTCCCTGACATTTTAGTCTGGATGATAAAAGAGTAAAATTTTAAAAAGGGTCTTTATTTGTTGTCTTTACCTCCTACACCTCTATTCAGCTTTGAGAGATAGAGATGTAATCTACATGATATTGGAGACATGGACATTGGTTTATTGGAGGAACTCTGCAGTTCATGGAATTCTTGCATATTGTTATAGATCAGGAATAGGTTAATTTGTCCCTGAAATTACTCTAACACTAATGGCAATTCTCATCCCACTCACCCTTATAAATCTTTAAGACCAAACCAAATGGGGCTAATGAACACTAGTTTCCATTGCCAAGAATTGGATTAACTTAAAAAAAAAGATAAAAACTTAAAAAATAAGATCTATCTGAAAAAGTCACTATGATATTAAAAACTACTCTAATTTCCTTGTCATATTGTACTACAATATTTTTCCTCACTTTAGTTTATTAAATGATGAAAAAGGTAAAAAATGAGAACTACCTCTCCAAGGAAGGAATATTACTCTATTTTCCTTGTGGTTGCTACAAGTATATTAGCACCCTTGGAGACCAAGTTAAACAAAATAAAATAAACAAATAAACAAAAACCATGTTGTTAATGGAACCAAAGCTGCTGGAACTTAGAAAAGAATCTGTGTCCAAAATTTTGTGTTCTTATACTTGGAAAGGAAAAGCATGAAATATCATTTTAAAATATTTCAGTTTATTTTTCTTCTTCAAGAAGCAAACTACACTGCTAGACATTTTTTCAAAATATTCAAACAAATAAAACTGTTCCAAATTTTCTTTGAGGAAGTAATTTCAGTTTAAAGTTTTTAAAATAGCCAAAGAGGATAAGTGAATGCATTGGTTTAAAAAATTTCATTTTTTATTTCCCATATTTGAAACTCATATATTTTAGGATATAAAAAAGAGAAAAAGAGAAAGAATAAAGGAGTGTCTGAAAACATGCATGGACATAGTGTAGTCCCTTCTGAGAAGCAACATGATAGTGTGAAAAGTATAAAATAGAGAAAGATATGCAATCAGAAAACATGGGATTTGTTCAAGAATAACCCTTATTGGGAATCAGAAAAACTATATAAATAAAACCTGAATGATAGTGATTAAACATGATGAACTGTACCTCCTTTAAATCAGTAATCAAAAACCTCCTGAAAAAGAAAAGCTAAGGACCAGACAGTTTCATGGGTGAATTCCTACCAAACATGTAGAGAATAATTAATTCTGATGCTTCTCAAACTCTTCCAAAAACTGAAGAATAAAGAAAACTTCCAAACTCATTTTACAAGGCTAGCATTACCCACATAACAAAGTCAGAAAAGGGCACTGCAAGAAAAAAAATCTATAGGCCAATATTCTTGATAAATATACATATAAAAATCCTCAAGAAAATACTAGTAAACTGATTTCAAAAGCTAATTGAAAGGATCATGTGCTATGATAAAGTGGGGTTTATCCCTGGGATGCAAGGATGATTCAACCTGTGTCAATTAATGAATGTGCTACACCACATTAACAGAATGGAAAACAAAAACCATATGATTATCTCAATAAATACAGAAAATCATTGACAAAATTCAACATCTTTTCATGATAAAAATACTCAGCAAATTATGTACAGGAGGAATGTACCACGACATAATATAGGCCATATATAACAAGCCCACAAACCCCATAATCAATGATGACAAGCTGAAAGCTTCTCCTCTATGATCAGGAATAAGAAAAGTGTGTACACTTTTGCCAATTCTATTAAACATTGTACTGGAAGTTGTATTTAAGGCAATCAGGCAAGAATTTTTTTTTAAAAAGGTATCAGATTTAAAAAGGCAGAAGTTAAAATATCACTATTTATAGATAACATGATTTTATATATGGAAAGCCCTAAATTTTTCACACTCAAAAACAACCTGTTAGAAATAAAAAAATAAATTCACTAAAGTTACAGGATATGAAATCAATATACAAAAATTAGCTGTGTTTCTCTACACTAACAGGGAATGATCCAAAAGATAAATTAAGAAAACAATGTCATTTCAACAGCATCCCAAAGAGTAATATACTTAGAAATATATTTAACCAGGGAGGTGAAAGATCTGTTTACTAAAAATTATAAAACATTGATGAAATAAATTGAAAAAGACACAAATAAATGGAAATATATACCATGTATATGAATTGGAAGAATTAATATTATTAAAATACCCATATGACTCAAAATAATCTATAGATTCCATGCAATTTCTATACAAATTCCAATGGTATTTTTCACAGAAATAGAAAAAGCAATCCTAAAATTGACACAGATCCACAAAAGACCATGAATAGCCAAAGGAATCCTGAGCAAAATAACAAACCTAGAGGCATCACACTCTCTGACTTCAAGATATACTAAAAAGCCATAGTAACCAAAACAGCATGGTTGGCATAAAAACACATGGAACAGAAGAGACAGGCCAGGAATAAACCCATGCATTTATAATCAATTGACCTTCAACAAAGGTGTCAAGAACACACAATGGGGAAAGAACAGTCTCTCCAAAAAATGGTACTGATAAAACTGCAGAAGAATACAATTAGGCCCTTCTCTCACACCATATACAAAAATCAACTTTGAACGGATTAAAGACTTAAAGTTAGGATCTGAAACTTTAAAACTAACACAGGAGAAAGCTCTATGGTGTTAGTTTAGGCAGTAATTTTTCAGACATAACTCCAAAAGTATAGGCAGCAAAAGTGAAAATATAAAAATGGGATTACATCAAACTGAAAATCATTAGTACAGCAAGTACAACAGAGTGAAGAGACAACTGTGGAATGAAATATTTTCGTATCATACATCTGTTCAGGGGCAGATCTCCAAATTACATAATGAACTCACTGAACTCAATAGCAAAATACAAATAAGACAATTCTTAAAATGTACAAAAAATGAATGGGCATTTCTCAAAAGAAGACAAATGGCTAACAGATATGACAGAATGCTCGACATCACTAATTAAGGAAATGCAGATCAAAGCCACAATAAGATATTACCTTACACCTATTAGGATGGCTGTTACCAAAAAGACAAGAGATAAGAAGTATTGGCAAGGCTGTGGAAAAAAGGGAAGCTTTGTACACTGTTCGTGGGAACGTAAAGTGCTACAGCCATTATGGAAAACAGTATATAAGTCAAAAAAACTAAAATAGAACTAATATATGATCCCACAATTCCACTTCTGGGTATATAGCCAAAGGAATTAAAATCAGTATCTTAAAGAGAAATCTGAACTCCCATGCTCATTGCAGTGTTACTCACAGAAGCCAAGATATGGATATGACCACTCATCAACAGATGCATGGCTAAACAATACACACACACACACACACAATGAAATATCAGTCAGTCTTAAAAAAAGAAAATCCTGCCATATATGACAACATACATGGGCCTGAAATACATTATGCTAAGTGACATAAGCTAGGCACAGAAAGGCAAATATTGTATGATCTCACTTATACGTGGAATCTAAAAAAGTCTGATTCATAGAAGCAGAGAGTAGAACAGTGATTGCCATGGGATGGGGTAAAGGAAATGAGGTGTTGCCCAAAGGGCAGAAACTTTCTGTTATAAGATGAATAAGTTCAGGGAATCGAATGTACAGCATGGTGATGATAGTAACAATACTGTGTTGCTTACTTGAAATTTAATAAAAGGGCAGTTTTTTTTTGTTTTTTTTTTTGAGACCCGGAGTCTTGCTCTGTCACCCAGGCTAGAGTGTAGTGGTGCGATCTCGGCTCACTGCAAGCTCCGCCTCCCGTGTTCACGCCATTCTCCTGCCTCAGCCTCCCAAGTAGCTGGGACTACAGGCGCCCGCCACCACGCCCGGCTAATTTTTTGTATTTTTAGTAGAGACGGGGTTTCACTGTATTAGCCAGGATGGTCTCAATCTCCTGACCTCGTGATCCGCTCGTCTTGGCCTCCCAAAGTGCTAGGATTACAGGCGTGAGCCACCGCGCCCGGCCTAAAAGGGCAGATTTTAAGTGTGCCCACTCCCCAGCCGCCTGGCCCAAATGCTAATTACTGGTGGTAATGAATGTATTCATTAATTTGATTGTGGTAATGAGTTCACATCTACATGTTATCAAATCATCATGCTTTAAATCCTGGATATATATACAATTTATTTTTTGTCAATTAAATATTTAAAAACAAAACAAAAGACCTTGCAATCTCCTGCCTACAGTTAAACAACACAAACTATTCTTCACCAATGTGTTCAAATTTATTTTGATAACAAGAAACTAAAGTAAACGTTAAATTTACTTAAGAAATATCTGAAAAGAGATTTTGGTAAATACTCTTTAAAAAGCTTGGTGGCTGTCTCAAAATCCATCTGGAAAATCTTCAGAAACATTTTACCAGGAATTAGCAAGGTAAGTGCCGTAAACCATCTTCATCTAACATAAGTATTTGTGTATATGGGTAGAAAATCACTGCCGTCAGCAGTCAGTCTGTGCTCGTCCTCCCATAGCTCTGACATAAAATTATACTTTAAAAAGTTTCCCTTCGAATTCTGCCACCCCTCCACATACTTATTAATATTTATTAGCAAGCAAGCAAAAGTCATTTGTACCTTTCTATAAATTGACAAAGTCACAGATCTCTGTCTTTTGACACAATTAGACCATACTTTGTATGATAAATCACTTGAAATAACTATAGCAATATTCCAAATAAATGATTTCATTACCTTTATAGTTAGCAATAAGAACCTAGAAATCTCCTTCATGTGTGGACACAGATGGGTTACAGATAAAGACTAGGTAAGGCTATCTTTGCGATAGTCTAACTAATCTATATACCTTGAATTCTACTTATTTTACCAGTGAGAGCCTACTTCTCATATCCATTATACTAATTAACAGGCCACTAATTTCACCAATGAAAACCCACTTCTTTCATTTTACTAATTGTAAATGCCTTTGGTGTTGATCAAAGATAATGATAATGGAATGGCTATTAGTAGTTCCTATGGAGTGAGCATTTCCTGATTAGAATGCCAGTGTGAATTCCTGATAAACCAAATGATTGTCCCCACAGTGCAGCATAAACCATTTATACTTAAATATCACTGTCTTTAAGTTGAAGTTTTTCAAATTAAGTTACAGGCATCATAATAATACAAATATTTTTAAACAGCTGTCTAATAAATTAATTATATATGAGTAACTGGCACATGGGAAGAGGTCATATGAACCATCATAGGAGCTAGAGATTTTTTTTTAATTGATCATGCGTCTCCAAAAAAGCCTAGAGCAAGGTAGGGGAAAAGATAAAATTAAGAAGACCTAAAAAGCATTTTAAGAACTTTACATGCAAGGACATATAATCTATAAAAGTAGATTATTTTTTGGTATGTCAAAGATAAAAGGGTAGATAGAGAATAATGGATTATAAATCATTGAGAAGTAAGTGAAGTTCCTGTTGAAAGGTGAAGAGGAGAGGGATTTCAGTCATTGTGGTTTATCCAGGAAAAATTAATTTGATCTTTGGAGCCAAGAAGATAGAGGTAGTGAATCAAAGAATGCTATATACACAGGGTGCATTGACGAACCAAGGTTAGATCACTCATCAGAACTGAATGATATCTACTCGAGAGTTTGAAAAAATCCAGAGGTCACATTATCAAAATTTTACTCAGAAGCTATTAACCTAGCTTTATAAACAATCAATGGGACAGAGTAAAAGCAGCTGTCAATTCATCTCTTGTCCATAAACAATTCACGAAAGAGTTTTGGTTACATTTCAAAATATTCCTTGGATAAAAGGACATTAGGAATTGGTTGAAGGACAACTAAACAGCTCAAGTATTCTGTGTGTTTTTGGGTTGTAACTTATGAAAATAGATGTCATGGAAGAAGAAAAAATCAAGGAATGGCCAACTGGAAGAATTATAGAAATTATAAAGGGGAGGAAATTTAACGCATAAAGAATAAAAACTAGTCACTATTTCTTTCTCTTGATACTCCCCAACATTATGTACACAGACACACTTGCGCATGTACACACACACACACACACACACACACAGCTAAAGAAGCTTCCTAAATGAAGCCTTTCCTCTCCTTTACTCTTTTGTGAGGCTTTAGGTATACTTAGCTCATGCAAGCTATGAAGAACTTTGCTGTGCTGAGGTTCAACTAGATACTTCAGGAAGGAACCAGAGTCTCCAAATCCATTGGATTCTTTGTTAATGACTGGCAATTACAGGATGCTGGGGCAAGAGATTATAAAAGTCAGATGTAGACTACCATCACCTATTGGTCCAACTTGTCCCAAAAACTTGGAGAATTTGGCCAAAAGGCCTTCTATTTATTGAAAAATACCTGCAACACTCTGGGCATAGGGAATGCTGGTTTCGATTTTTTGAGTAAACAATGTTGGCGAAGGCATATTATTGTCAGCATAGAGTAAAGCCAATTTATTTTGATAGTTTCTATCAAGTGGGAATTAGAAAAACGGATAACCCCTTTGTTTAACACATATATATGGCTAAACATACCTATTCAAATTCTAGACTATCTTTGGTGCCTCATTTTGTGAGGTCTCTTTTCTGACTTTGGACACAGCCATATCCTCTGAAGCCTTTACCATTTAACTTCTTAATTTTAAATTTTCTGAATTTTAGCTATTTACCCTACTAGAATGAATTATATAATATTTTTTCATAATATTTTTCACATAGCAAGTATGTCACATTTGTTTAATACACATCATTTCAAGTTTGTAAGACAAAAGTTGAGGAGCAATATGACATCAATCTTTAAAAATAAATATGACGAAGAAGAGACAAGAACTTATTCTCTCAATTTGTAATGCTTGAAGCCTTTTAACCTGAAACAGATCATCTTCCAACATATAAAAAGAAGACTATTTAAAGATAGTGTAAGCAATGCATGAGCTTATTTTTCTATGATCTTATACAGGTTAAATCTGTAACCCTATTAACAGATAATTTATATAAGTTCGTGAATGAGAGATAAATAATTTATTAGTGAGGCAACAGGAGATTTGGGGAATATTTCTATGGTATCATTAGGGCAGTTCTCAAATGTGTCAGTTCTCTCAGATGAAATTTCTCTGCCCTCTTGAACTCATGTGGTAGCACGGCCATGGGACATTAAATGCAGCCAAAATAGCAATTCCTAGCAGAAGCATGTGTGTAGTTCGCATGTTCTCTTTCCCTGGCCTCTATGCATGAGGAAGCAGGTTTCAAGATATAGTCTTCATCAGTATGGGTCTCTGCGTGACTAATACATATGGACACCCCTTGCTGACCTCCAACGAACGATGAATATACAATGTACTGAGAAATAAACCTTTTCACTTTTCATTTTAAGCTGCTGACATGTTTCATTAATTGCTATGAATCCTTTAATCCAGCTTGTCCCATATGATACAATTCTCCAAATCTTATGTTACTGATATCTTGAAATTCCTCAAAACCCTTTAGGCCCTCAAGTAAACGGCTGAGGGTAACAGAGAAGAAACGCAACTGAAGAGCTCTTCCAGGACCTTAGACATCTAGAAACTCAACCATAGCCACTGCACTTTACTCTATTTTATATAGATATTTATGTTGCTCTTAATCCATCTGCCTTATAAAAAATTGTACACCACTATTGCTAGGGATAGATCTTTTAGTCTTGGCCTATAATAGCATATCATGTTTCATTCATTCTACACATATTTGATAAGGGCCTATTGCAAACAAAGATAGGTTATAAGGTGTTATAGAAAATACAAGGAGAAAAAGGCAACATTTCTTGTTCTCCAGACCCATACAATCCAGCTGAAACAGTTTATAAAATTTCTTTCAAAATTTCTCCAGATGGAGTGGAAGAAGCCTGTGAACTTTTAACATATTTATTTATTCCCAAAGAAATGCACAGAATTAAATGTAATGACCGTTTTATTTGTAAAATTAATATTCTCTGAAAAAACCGCGGTGGCTCACGCTTGTAATCCCAGCACTTTGGGAGGCCGAGGCGGGTGGATCACGAGGTCAGGAGATCGAGACCACAGTGAAACCCCGTCTCTACTAAAAATACAAAAAAAATTAGCCGGGCGTGGTGGCGGGCGCCTGTAGTCCCAGCTACTCGGAGAGGCTGAGGCAGGAGAATGGCGTGAACCCGGGAGGCGGAGCTTGCAGCGAGCCGAGATCGGGCCACTGCACTCCAGCCTGGGTGATAGAGCAAGACTCCGTCTCAAAAAAAAAAAAAAAAAAAAAAAAAAAAAAAAAAAAAAAAAGAAAAAACCCTACATATTTGCCCATGAGAAATTAGTACTAATTTCAGATCTCCTATATGAAGTCCTTTTTATTTCAGAATTCTTTTGCCTGCTTATTTGGTAAATAGACATCCTTAAATAGATTAGGGAAAAATTTGTCTTTTTGTGTCTGAAGGAGGCAAAAGGAATTAAAATAGGATGTCAAAAGGTAGCCAATTTCAAAATCAGGCAGGCTAATTTTGTTATAAATAGAGTAATTAAAAGGATTAGAAAAAGTGTGCTTCCCTTTGTTAGACTGACACTCTTACAATAATATGTGAACACACATAAGGGCAAAGAAGTGTGTCATAAGTACCATTAGTGGCCATGATGTCAGTCTCTGTTTTGGATATCCTTTTTCTTCATCCCCATTTTAGTCTTCTGAGTAGCATCTATCCATCATTTCAAATTCTCTCTCTCTTTTTTCAGTGTTTCCTAATCAATTCACCAGGGATTGTTCTTCTTGTCCCTCTATACATATGAACACTTCAGTGGTTCCCTAGTTGTTTCATGTGTTTTAGCCTCTTTTCCTCAAACAGAAATTGATTTGTTACAAACTCCCATTTCCTACTTTTCTCAATGTTTCCCACAAGAAAATCTTGACTATACCTAACACATTGTAATCCTCTACACACCATCCTTTTTTGCATAATTCCCTTCATCTCTTAATCTAGAAACGCAGAGAAGAAAATACACTTATTATAGGAGGCCCAATTTCTAGTGAATTCATCATCTTCTTTATGCTTTTTGTTTTTGTTTTGAGACAATGTCTCACTGTCACCCAGGCTACAGTGCAGTGGTGCAATCATAGCTCACTGTAATCTTCAACTCCTGGGCTCAAGCAATTCTCCCACCTCAGCCTCCTGAGTAGCTGGGACTACAGGCGCACACCACAAGGCCCAGCTAATTTTTTTTTTTTTTTTTTTGGTAGAGACAAGGTCTTGCTATGTTGCCCAGGTCACCATCTTCTTTGCTGTTCATGCTCATAAATGATTTAAACTTGTATTGTGGAAGTTTGTTGAAGTTCAACAATGATAGCAATCACTTATATTTTCCCCATTTTTTTGACAACAGGAAGTGGATTTTCCCTTCAGTTCTCCAGCACTATTGTTATTTCCTGTGGTTCTGCAAAACTAACTGAAAATAGTTCTACATCAATATCTTCCAGTTCTCTCAGAATTCTGGGATGTGATTTGTCTAGCCTAGAGGCTTGAAGTCATTTAAAGCAGCAGGTACTTTTACTATACCACCAATTGGGCTTTGATTCCCTTAAGCATAGTTATTATCCTCCATCTAGTTTAAAGATCATTCTCCTTGATAGAGAAGGAAGAAATAAAATAGGAGTTGAACGGTTCTGCGTTTTTTTCCTGTCATCTGATTTCTCACCATCTGGCCTAAACAGTTGGGTTTATCCCTTCCTTGTTCTTCTTTGACATGAAAGGGGAGTTTTATGAATTGTGTTGAAAAAGGAATTGAAAACTACTGTGAACATACCAAATTGAATTGAATAGCACAGATCGTATCTAGGGAAATGTAGTGAGAATATTACTAATTGCTAGATCAAATTTACAAAGAATAAGGAGACAGGAATGAGACAAGGAGATGAAATATTCATCTGGAACAATTAAAAGATCAATGGTGATACAATTATAAAACAGGAAACTAATGTTCTAACCAAAGCATGTTTTCTTCTTCAATTAATAATAATACAGTGTGCTGCACTATATAAAACAGCTTTAAATGTCAGTTGCATTTCTTTTGCAAAACCACAATGCAGGACAGACCAAAGAGATGGATGATTTGCAATAAAGGCAATGCACTGAAAACAGGAGCTTTTAATAGCTTTCTAAATTCATAAGAGCTGTAAAAATCCTCCTGAACCTACATCCATCTACTCTCCCAAAGAATATGCTTAAAAGGTTAAGAATATGGTAGTTTAAATCTCCCTTGTCGTGTAATTCTTTGGGAATCTGTTTGTGAACTTTCAAATCTACCTGGCACTTTTAATTTTTTTTTTTTTTTTTTTTTTTTTTTTTTTGAGACGGAGTCTCGCTCTGTCGCCCAGGCTGGAGTGCAGTGGCGCAATCTCGGCTCACTGCAAGCTCCGCCTCCCGGGTTCACGCCATTCTCCTGCCTCAGCCTCTCCAAGTAGCTGGGACTACAGGCGCCCGCCACCACGCCCAGCTAATTTTTTTGTATTTTTAGTAGAGACGGGGTTTCACCGTGGTCTCGATGTCCTGACCTCGTGATCCGCCCGCCTCGGCCTCCCAAAGTGCTGGGATTACAAGCGTGAGCCACCAAGCCCGGCCTTAATTTTTTTGTTGTTGTTGGGGAGAAGGGTTGGCTACACATTTAACTATAGTATTTTTTTTTTTTTTTTTGAGACCGAGTCTCGCTCTGTCGCCCAGGCTGGATGGAGTTCAGCGGCATGATCTCCGGTCACTGCAAGCTCTGCCTGCCGGGTTCACGCCATTCTCCTGCCTCAGCCTCCCAAGTAGCTGGGATTACAGGAGCCCGCCACCACGCCCAGCTAATTTCTTGTATTCTTAGTAGAGACGGGATTTCACCATGTTAGCCAGGATGGTCTTGATCTCCTGACCTCATGATCCGCCCGCCTCAGCCTCCCAAAGTGCTGGGATTACAGGGGTGAGCCACCTCGCCTGGTGTTTTTTGTTTGTTTGTTTTTGAGAGAGTCTCACTGTGTCACCCAGGCTGGAGTGCAGTGGCGCCATCTCGGCCCACTGCAACCTCTGCCTCCCGGGTTCAAATGATTCTCCTGCCTCAGCCTCCCGAGTAGCCAGGACTACAGGCACGTGCCACCATGCCCAGCTAATTTTTGTATTTTTAGTAGAGACGGGGTTTCGCCATGTTGGCCAGGCTGGTCTCGAACTCCTGACCTCAGGCGATCCACCCACCTCGACCACCCAAAGTGCTGGGATTGCAGGCGTGAGCCACCGCACCTGGCCAAACTACAGTATTATTAATGCAAAAAGTCCCTTCATGGAGACCTGAAGACATCATTTGTTGCTCAATAGAATCTCTAAATACAAAATAAATCCAGCATTTTAAAAATCCAGAAAAGAAAACTTGGTCTGATTAACCAGTTGACGACTAAAGTAGTGTGTAGCAGATACCGCCAGGTGGTATTCCAGAGTATTAGACCCTGTTCATTCCATACTCTAACAGAGTCAGTGGAAACATAGTAAAATTTCCAATATCATAAATTTCCCTTGTAGAAGCTATGGCTTATCATTCTTCTATTTCTACTAAAAATATTCACAAGATTGTGTCTAAGTTTTGTGCTTGCATTAGCAAAGAAGTATGACATGGGGTAATAGGCCACCTACAGTAATATCTTCCAAACTCTTAAGATTGGTGGCAGCAAAGGAGTAGCAGATAGAAGAAGAGAAACTGTCTTATCTGACATAGAAATTGTTGAGAGATTGGAAGGTTAGGACATAGGAAATGTAATGACTCTACAGAATGGAAAAGGGGTCAAGCCATTTATTTTTAAATAATTTTGATTTAGAGTCAACCAATACCGTTGAGAGGATTCTATGCCACAGTCACTCTGTTATGCACTTTCACAACAACCATCTATTACATTTCAAAAATTATCCTGTCACATAGGAATTATCACTCCCATTTTACAGAAGGAGGAATCAAAGGATGTTAAGCAATTTTCCCAAGGCCAAATAGTTGGTGAGAGAGCGCACGTGATAGACTGTGATTTCCCTTGCCAGTTGAGGGACTACAGCTCCCCCTCATTGCATGTTGAATGCAGAAAATGCAGAAGGGAATGGGTGAATGGTACCCACATTTCATGTTGTATCACCAGCCCACCAATTGGTACCAAATATTTGCCATTGTACACCCCATCAGCCTCTAGTTAAATGTGTCTATTTATCAGTATATTAAAATATTCACCACAGTAGCATGGCATATGCATAAACCACTATGACTTAGAAGAATACAATTATTATTTGGCTAGCCCATAAACTCTCAGAGTTCTTTATACATCCCACTGCCTTAGCAGCCAAACTCCAGGATTGTTTTATATGAGGAGAGAAAAGAAACCAAATTTTATTTGAAAAAAATCAGATTAATAAATGTAAAGAAAGCTGATATTAAACTTTATTTTAAAGATCACATATAGCCATAACAAGATATAAACTTGAACTTGGTGTAATCAAAGAGGCATTAATTTAAAGGAACTATGGCTAAGGGAAAAAAATCTATTGTTTATATATTTTGTTAGTATCTGGAGATACAAAGCTCAATGTAGTAATCAATGACATAGCTGTGATTCCTTACAGCTCACTAATCAATATCATAACATAAAAGTATCTACATAATTAGGAAGTTTAGCTAAGCTTTATTGTAGAAAAAGGAAAAACATACTGGAAGTCATTTTGGGGTGTTGTTGTTGTTGTTGTTGTTGTTGTTTTGAGACAGAGTTTCACTCACTCTTTCACCCAGGCTGGAGTGCAGTGGTGTGATCTTGGCTCACTGTAACCTCCGTCTCCCAGGTTCAAGTGATTCTCCTGCCTCAGCCTCCGGAGTAGCTGGGATTACAGGCGTGCACCACAACACCCAGCTAATTTTTGCATTTTTACTAGAGACAGGGATTCACCATGTTGGCCAGGCTGATCTTGAATCCCTGACCTCAAGTGATCTGCCTGCCTTGGCCTCCCAAAGTGCTGGGATTACAGGTGTAAGCCACCACGCCTGGCCTGGAAGTCATTTTGTTTAGCTCATTTATAGAAATTATTTCCACCAGGCAGTAACGACAACAATCTAAGGAAATGTCCTAACAACCATATTAGCATAGAGTGATAGATAAAAAGATATTATTTTTATTTTCTATATCATTTTCACATTCTCCTTCAGTTAATTGAACATTTAGCTGAGCAATATATGTCACGTGTCATATATTGCATGATGAAAACCTTTTATTCTAAGGAAACAGGTTTTAGTATCACCATATTGAACATGAAAATCATTCTAATACCAAAATGTGAACCTTGAATTTTTAAAATTCCGTAGTATAATCTGATTAATAGGTGTCATAAGGAAATGACTGACCTATTGGGTACACAAAATAATGTTCTAAAAGTTATATTTTAAAACGATATATCTACATAAAGTGTGACAATATAATTATTTCCAGTTTGATTAAATGCTATAATCACTATCTCATTACTGGAATAATTAAGAAAAATATAGAAATATTATCACATACGAGAATTAAATTAAGTAGATGTTACGTAAACCAGAAGATTCTTATGCAATTTCAAAGTTGTCACAAATAAATTCAGGTTTGAGGGACAATAAAGAAGTAATGATGGGAAGCAAAGCTTGATAATTATAGCATGGTTGCTATTTATCTATTCAGTGTAAAGGATCAAAGAAGGAATTGTCTTAGTATTCTCCTACTTCACTGAAACAAAACTTTTAGTTGACAGTGAACACACTACACAGGAAATCAATTTAACGACCTTTATTGAAGCAGTACTGGATACAAGGTACTGTGCTAGGTCGTTCAGAACAATGGTGAATAATAGCTATACTAGTTTGTTAGTGCATTCATAACACAGTATCACTGACGGATGTGGCTTAAACAACAAAAGTTTATTTTCTCACATTTCTGGAGGCTAGAAGTCTGAGATTAAGGTGTTGACAGGGTTTGTTTTCTCTGAGGTCTCTCTCCTTGACTGACAGATGGCTATCTTCTCCCTGTGTCTTCACAGGGTTTTCCTCAATACATGTCTGTATCCTAATTCCCTCTTCTTGCAAGGACATCAGTTGTATTGGATTGAGGCTCATCCTAATGACCTCATTTTAACTTAATTACCTCTTTAAAGACCCTATTTACAAATACAGTCACATTCTGAGTTGTTACAGGGGGTTACGATGTCAATATATAAATTTGGGGAGAGACATAATTCAGCACATAATAAAGCGTTCTTGCCCTCCAGGACTTTCAACATAATAGGGAAGAAAATATATAAAAATAACTATCATAGAAGGCAGAAAGTGATAAAAGTTATAGTGCACAGTCAAAATTATTAGGATGGTGCAAAAGTAGTTGCAGTTTTTGTCATCACTTTGATGACAAAAACCGCAATTAAATTTGCATCAACCTATATAAAACATAGAAAATGGCTGGATAACTAAGAAAGGTTTAATGGAGAAAGTGGTTTTCTAGGACAAGATTTCAGCATATTGAGACAAATATAACAAAAAAGATAGGAAACAACAAATTAGAAGAAAACACTGTATAGGGCTAATTTTTCATTTAATTATAATTCATTTCACCATATTGAGATAACTATAGTGGAAAGGATAGGAAAAAAACATGATTAGAAAAGAGCACTGTATAGGGCTAATGTTTCATTTAATTATAATCAAACTGTACTCTGATTGACATGGCATATTTTGTATTTAAGACAATAAAGATCATTTGACTGCTGATAGAAAAGCAGAAATAGAAAATCATATTTTCTTCAGTTTTAATGTAAAATACACCACAGGCCAATAACCAGACAAATAAAATAATTCTCCACCATCTTCCAACATATCATTTGTATTTATGGACATTTTTCAAAAGAAATAAAATAGGGAGAAAATTAGAATTGTACCAATCATAAGCCAGAAGAAGACATAGATAATAAAAGTCCACTAGCGATTGGATTGTCCTTTTAAGAAATCTATCTATCAAAAATCTGTGCTTATAGCTCTTTGTTCAGAGGGTCAGTTCCCAAACTTATGTGATACAACAGTATTTTAAATTCTTTCCTGTAATAAAATGTCACTGAGATTTTTTTTAAGTAGAAATGTGATATTTTATCACCATGGAGTACAACCTAAGTTTAGCTGCCTAACACATTATTCTTAGTCCTGCTTGAAAAGTAAATCATATTTCTGACAATGACAACAAAATCTCAATTTTGATTACTTCTGTTTTAAAAGAGCGTAGGACAATGGTAAGGAACCTATACGAAATACCGTTTTAATATTTATAGAGGGGAAAATACTGAATTTTTATGGAATTATAATAAATATATACTTCCTTATGACTTGTTACACGTGGGTCACCGGCAGATAAACTTAATATTTACTTACTACCTAAAACATATGACAATTCAATTGCTCAGCCAGGTGGTATTAACAGTGTGGCAAAAGTAAAGGATTTTCCTTTTGTTCATACAAGTTACCCAATGGCACATTCAAGTTTTTCTCCTCTACTATTATGACAATAATTTAGGTTCATGTCTGAAAATGTTTGAAAGACATATAAATCCCACATTTCATATCACTTGTTAGTGTCTAATTAAGCAGATAATTTTGAGTTCAGTGAATTACAAAATCAAATTTAAAACACATCAGATTTTACATTAGGTAATAAAGATCTTGGCACGTAAACCTTTAGCACTGTAGGAAATGAGCTTCATCTTTTACATTGGTGAAAGGTGCAGAGTGATCATTCTGTGCAATTACACAGCTAGAAGAAGCCTTGATTTGGAAACAGTACTATACCAAGGAGAAAATCACGTTGCATAGTTGTGCTTAATTTTTGCAGTCTAACTAGAATAATTATGCTACATACATACATCTCGCTTTGCTCTAAAGCCTATGTTGGGCAGCTCTGAAATATAAACAGAGTAAATTTTGCCCTTGATCACTTTGGACGTTACTCCTGTAAAAATCATATATGAGTTTATTTGAGTAAAACAGATTTAATTAAACAAATGTTTATTAGGCATCTGCAGTATACCATATATTGTGTAAAGCACGGCAATGAAGTAAAACCTAACCATCTGTACAAATCCACAGTTGTCGGTTCTTCTCTTTCTTTGACTTCATTTTTTACTAATCTGATGTTTTGCTTATTTCCCCCTACCCATTCCCACATGTAAATTTTCTTCTAGAATCTTACTAACTTCTGGTGGGAGAGGAAAGAGCCTCATTTGCCACCAAAACCATATATAATCTAGGTCAAAAGGATTTTTATATTGCCTTATCAAATCATGCAAAATTATCCATCTGTGTTTGCATGTACAGCCAAAGAAGAAGGGACTTCAGCTTTTGTTCATTATTTGACTTAACAGCTGAATAAGTAACAAATCAAAAACTAGGCTTAACAGTCAGGTAAATATTTTTCCTGATTTACAAAGGTTCCAGATGGAAAAACTTAGAATTATGATCTAAACATGGCCTCCATATTTTGACCTTAAAAAAATACAGAAATTAATTTGACAGGAAAAGCACTGACACAGGGTCTCCCTATGTAGCTCAGGCTAACCTTGAACTCCTGTGACGACAGGGAAAATCAATTTTTAATAGAGAATAATAGGCTGACTAGACTAGAGGATATATAAAACTAACATCATTATTATTTGTTGTCTTAGAGAATTTGAGCAATTAAGGAATTCTCTGTGACAGTTAATATTAAGTGTGATTATACTAGCCAAATTCCTTCCAGGTGGAGCAATAAATGAGAAAATATCTATGGAACTCCTACAGATCTTGGGATAAATGGTTCCACACATTAATAGTTGCATTTCCCTTTTTTTTTTTTTTTTTTTTTTTTTTTGACAGAGTCTCACTCTGTCGCCCAGGCTGGAGTGCAGTGGCGTGATCTCCGCTCACTGCAAACTCTGCCTCCCGGATTCAAGTGATTCACCTGCTTCAGCCCCCCAAGTAGCTGGGATTACAGGTGCCTGCCACCATGTCCGGCTCATTTTTGTATTTTTAGTAGAGATGGGGTTTCACCATGGTGGCCAGGCTGGTCTCAAACTCCTGACCTCATGATCCACCCACCTCGGCTTCCCAAAGTGCTAGGATTACAGGTGTGAGCCACTGCACCCGGCCAGTAGTTGTATTTCTTGAGAAAAAAAGATTTTAAAAGCCATAAACAAAAGTAAAAAACAAAACTCACACATACACTATTTATTATAAATCCATAAAAAAATCAGCTATTCAAACAAAAAAATTGATACAAGAAAATTATAAATTTATTTAATGAAATGGTGATAGTATAAATATATATCATGCTTTAATAAAGTATTTTAATTAATCCAGTCACCACACATGTTTTTGCTAAATATGACAGACAGAAGATAATAAGATAATAATTGGCTAGCTTTTGAATGTGTTTGTTCTTGCTTTTCTAGTTCTTTTAATTGTGATGTTAGGGTGTCAATTTTGGATCTTTCCTGCTTTCTCTTGTGGGCATTTAGTGCTATAAATTTCCCTCTACATACTGCTTTGAACGTGTCCCAGAGATTCTTGTATGTTGTGTCTTTGTTCTCGTTGGTTTCAAAGAACATCTTTGTTTCTGCCTTCATTTCATTATGTACCCAATAGTCATTCAGGAGCAGGTTGTTCAGTTTCCATGTAGTTGAGCGGTTTTGACTGAGTTTCTTAATCCTGAGTTCTAGTTTGATTGCACCAATGACTTTCTTCACAGAATTGGAAAAAACTACTTTAAAGTTCATATGGAACCAAAAAAGAGCCCGCATCGCCAAGTCAATCCTAAGCCAAAAGAACAAAGCTGGAGGCATCACGCTACCTGACTTTAAACTATACTACAAGGCTACAGTAACCAAAACAGCATGGTACTGGTACCACAACAGAGACATAGATCAATGGAACAGAACAGAGCCCTCAGAAATGATGCCGCATAGCTACAACTATCTGATCTTTGACAAACCTGACAAAAACAAGAAATGGGGAAAGGATTCCCTATTTAATAAATGGTGCTGGGAAAACTGGCTAGCCATATGTAGAAAGCTGAAACTGGATCCCTTCCTTACACTTGATACAAAAATTAATTCAAGATGGATTAAAGACTTATATGTTAGACCTAAAACCATTAAAATCCTACAAGAAAACCTAGGCAATACCATTCAGGACATAGGCGTGGGCAAGGACTTCATGTCTAAAACACCAAAAGCAATGGCAACAAAAGCCAAAATCGACAAATGGGATCTCATTAAACTAAAGAGCTTCTGCACAGCAAAAGAAACTATCATCAGAGTGAACAGGCAACCTACAGGATGGGAGAAAATTTTTGCAACCTACTCATCTGACAAAGGGGTAATATCCAGAATCTACAATGAACTCAAACAAATTTACAAGGAAAAAACAAACAACCCCATCAAAAAGTGGGCAGAGGACATGAACAGACACTTCTCAAAAGAAGACATTTATGCAGCCAAAAAATGAAGAAATGCTCCTCATCACTGGCCATCAGAGAAATGCAAATCAAAACCACAGTGAGATACCATCTCACACCAGTTAGAATGGCCATCATTAAAAAATCAGGAAACAACAGGTGCTGGAGAGGATGTGGAGAAATAGGAACACTTTTACACTGTTGGTGGGACTGTAAACTAGTTCAACCATTGTGGAAGTCAGTGTGGCGATTCCTCAGGGATCTAGAACTAGAAATACCATTTGACCCAGCCAACCCATTACTGGGTATATACCCAAAGGACTATAAATCATGCTGCTATAAAGACACATGCACACGTATGTTTATTGCGGCACTATTCACAATAGCAAAGAGTTGGAACCAACCCAAATGTCCAACAACGATAAACTGGATTAAGAAAATGTGGCACATATACACCATGGAATACTATGCAGCCATAAAAAATGATGAGTTCGTGTCCTTTGTAGGGACATGGATGAAACTGGAAAACATCATTCTCAGTAAACTATCGCAAGGACAAAAAACCAAACACCGCATGTTCTCACTCATAGGTGGGAATTGAACAATGAGAACTCATGGACACAGGAAGGGGAACATCACGCTCCGGGGACAGTTGTGGGGTAGGGGGAGGGGGGAGGGACAGCATTAGGAGATACACCTAATGCTAAATGACGAGTTAATGGGTGCAGGAAATCAACATGGCACATGGATACATATGTAACAAACCTGCACATTGTGCACTTGTACCCTAAAACCCTAAAGTATAATAAAAAAAAAAATAAAAAAAAATAAAAAAATAAAATAAAAAAAAAAATAATTGGCTTACCACCCTAGATAAGTTTTAATTATTCCATGGTAGTTTTAAATACTTTGAATATGATGTTAGCTTAAAATTCAATGGTCAAAAGCACCTTACAGAATTTTAAATAAGTAGATTTTCTGATCTAGTTTAAGAAGAAAGGGTCAAGTCACAAGGCCAAGGCTGAGTATCTCTACCTTCATGAAATTTCCCATATAGTTAGGTAAAGAGTATTTATATGTAGTTTAGGTATGAAACATAAAGTACATAAATCACTATCAAGACAGTGAATGCATATTTGCAAGTAAATATTAAATCATGGCATGGGAATTTAATGTTGCCATGTCAAATTATTTAGATACACAAAAAGGATGTATTTTTCTTTCCTCCCATGACCATTTTCCACATATAGTATTACAACTGTACCTGAAAACTATGTTTCACCTACAACTGAAAGTCTCTGAAGTTGATTAAATTGTAAGGTTATGGGGGATTGTAGGGGAGTTGGTCTGGATGTCAGTGAATATTTTAAAATCAATATTTATAATTAAGACTTAGACTTTTTTGAAGTGTCAAATATATCATTTTTTCTGGTTTAGAATTTTAATAGTTATATTCTACTGTTAGCATGTGGCAGTTACTGCCCTAATGCGATGAAAGCCTGAAATCTCAAAGCCACTGATTCCCTACAAGAAAATCTGACAGAGAAAACAAGCATTTGCAAAATTATTTATAAATGAATGCAAAGTGTTAACTTATTTATAAATTCCTGGTAATTACACATTTTAAAAACTTATGAAGAACCAGATTGAAATTTGATTATTATTATACATCTGTAATTACTATAGAGATGAATGAAATCTATCACAGTGAAGATGGATTATGTTTTGCATCTTATTTGAATTGTCATGTAAGTCTTTATAATGAGCTACTAAATGCCAATATATGAAATAGTGATCACAAATTCAAGTAACAATGAAGAATGATGAGATTTCAAAGACTGATTGTCACAGAATTACTTTGCTGATAGAAAGATAGCCTTGGTGTCTTTCCCAACAGAACCTATTTTAACACACTGTAATTATCAGGTGAGGGCTTGTTTCCCCCATTACGCTATAGATCTCTTGTGAATAAGTCCAGTAGGCTTTATCCACCATTTCATCTCTAGAGTGAATAGTAATTGCTCAATAAGTATTTGTTGACTGACACAATAAATGATTAACTTGTCAACACGAAAGTGTTCACTGGGCACTTGGCTTCAAAGGCATTCATTCCCCTGATACTATCAAGATTGCTATAGAGATGGCAAAACAGAATATCGTTTCAATCTTGTTGTCATGCTCCTGTGAGAAACTTTTCAGCTTTAGCTTTGAGTTTTCATATACTTGAAGTAAGAATATTCTATTGCCTGAGGGAGATTCTGATTATTTTGATGCCCTAAATCTCCTAATCCAATAGATGGAAAATGTCTGTCATGCAGATTTGCTTATGAAGAGGCAAAGGCTTTCATCAAAATCTTTAGTACCAAAAGAGAAAAATTGTAAAATCTTGAGAAAGGTTACACAGGGGACATCAATTATACATGTAATAACAAGTATGAGAAAAGTTAAGACTCGTAAGACTTCACGGTAAGATTACATTGTGATTCTATATGCTCTAATCTTTTATGGATGCTTGAAATATTTCAGAATAAAAGTATTTTTTTAATCTAGCTATCCTTTCCTCACACTCACCAACAAAACTGGAATGAAAAATGACATAAAACTTCAGAAAGTATTATTCTATTAGAGTCTGACCCTGGGTGATAAAGGTTTAGGTATTTTTCATTTTCACAAAGCATTTTTTGAACTGTATTACTGAGATTCTCAGTCAAGTGAAAGAATGTAGGATGATCACAATTCTTAGGTGAGTTTCAGGTACTGATATGTGTTGGTCTGGCATGATCTCCCTGTTCTCCAGGTACAAACTCATCTATGTCACCTGGCTTTGCACCCTGACATCTACTTCTCCTATTCACTATGTATTTTTTATTATAAATGTTTAAGAAAAGTAGAGATCATAAAATATAGAAAATAATCTATCTACCTCAATAATAACATGCACTATTTTTTCCATTGGATTTTGCTTTAATTTTTAAAGAATAAAGCATTGTAGATAACACCGAAGTCCCATATGAACTCTTCCTCAGTCTCATCCCTCCCTCTCTAAAGTTAATCACTGTTATGTATTTGATACACATGGCATTTACGACATCCTACTGTCCATAAAACTTGCTCATTCACTCAATATTGCTTTGAGAATTTCTCCTTTTAACATAAGAAACTAGCTCATTTGTCTTAACTACTATGTTTGCTGCTATTTACTCATTTCCCCATTGATGAAAAAATAAAAACTCTATAATGATCATACTTGTACCAGGTTTTCCTTATGAATATGTGCACAAGTTTCCTCAATAAACCTAGAGGGGGATTTGTGGCAATATAACCCAGGTATCACATATTGTTATTTTGTTCTTCACAGAGATTGTAACAATTTACATTTCCAGAAGTATTTTATGAGCATACTCTTTTAAGTATATAACATCTAATAATTGAAATTATCAGATTTTTTTTACTTTTTAATATGTGATAGTCATACACCCTAGCTCTTAAGATAATTCTTCAGTTATTTTGGTTAACTATATAGTCTATTATTGAGATAGGTTGAACAAAAGTGCTCCTTAAAGAGATTTATCTTTCTCATACTGGTTTAAATTTTAACACTGCCCTGCCAGTAATGTAGTAACAGTTATCTTTTACAAGGCCACTCAGTATGTCCTAGACACTATTCAAAACATTTAAAATATATAATTTATTCAATTCTTCCAATTGTGAAAGAATGTGAGCTCTAAGGATGCAGAGAGTTTTGTCTATTCTACTGGCTGTTCTATCTTTAAAACAGTCCTATCACCTAGTAGGTGCTCACCAAATGTTTGTTAATAAATGAGTACATGAATGAATAAATTATATAATTAACATTTTCAAAGAGGCATTTAGAGAGTCTGAGTGGTTATTTCCCAAAGAACATAGATTTTTGTAGGAAATGACAGAATTATCTATCTTCAAGCATATGTAACTCCCTCCAAACAGATTTTTTTTTTTTTTAAGATGGAGTCTTGCTCTGTCACTCAGGCTGGAGTGCAGTGGTGTGATCTCAGCTCACTGTAACCTCTGCCTCCTGGGTTCAAGCAATTCTCCTGCCTCAGCCTCCTGAGTAGCTGGGATTACAGGCACATGCCACCATGCCTGACTAATTTTTGTATTTTTAGTAGAGATGGGGTTCCACCATGTTGCCCAGGCTGGTCTTCAACTCCTGACATTGCGATCCTCCTGCCTCGGCCTCTCAAAGTGCTAGGATTACAGGAGTGTGCCATTGCGCCTGGCCCAGATTTTTCTTTTTCTATGTTCCACATAGTCTCTAAAGAGGAAATTCACTATCTTCCTGTCAAATCTATAAGAATTACTTTAGTGGCGAAATTTTAGTAAGAATGATAGGCACTTTGTAAGAACATAATTCTTTTTCTTTTAAAATTATTTCTTTTTAAATTAACAAATATTAGTTGTATATATTTGTGGTGTACAACATGATGTTTTGAAATATGTATACATTACGGAATGGCTAAATCAAGTAAATTAACATATACATCACCTCACATAATCATTCTTTTGTAGTGAGAACATTTACTTGTTCTCTCAGCGATTTTCAAACTGACAATACAGTGTTATTAACTATAGTCAGCTTGTTGTATAATAGATCTCTTGAACTTATTCCTCCCGTTTAACTGAAATTTTGTATCCTTTAACCAACATCTCCCCAGTCCTCTCCCCCTACCAGCAGTCCTTGGTAACCACTATTCTACTCCCTGCTTCTATGAGTTAGACTTTTAGTACAATGTAACTCCTAGCAGCATTTTAAAAACACATAGAACTTGTTCACAACACAGACTCTGGAGCCATTCTCCAAGCAAAGCTTTTTACTGGTTTGTTAAAATTCCCCAGGATGCTTTCTAAGTCCCTAAGTCTATTGCAACAAAAACTTGTAAGATCAGATACATGATTCCTGTTTTCAAATTTCCTATCTAGACCCACTTGGACAGCAAGATTGATGCTATTCTCACCAGCCTAAAACCGCTTCAGCTCTAGCTGAAATCTTTGTTCTCTCACAATGCCCAGGAACATGTCTTGGGCTCGTTGGTAGGTAGGAACGTGCTGTGTGGCAAGGAGAAAATTTCCCTGTAATCCTTCATCTAATCTATAAAATATCCTAAAAGATTCACCATATTAACGATTTTTCCTCATCCAAATTATGCTGATTAAAGGTGGTTAGAGTTGAGATACCACCCATAAATAACTAAATATGCATAAAATTGTGAGACTTTCTTTGACTCTCTATTTCTTTGTTGAAAGTCTTTGTCAATACATCTGGCTATTGAAAATAATACGGTTTATTAATAATGCACATACACTCACTGAGACAATTTTAAGCAAATTGTTTATAAAATATATTTTATCATTCACAGCCTTTGTCAGTACATAGCACATGCATCTGAAGTATTTAGAAACTATCGTATTGTTATGCAAGTCTAAAATGCAAATCCTTAGGGCTATTTACTTTATCAGTAAGATTATTAATCATTACTCTAGATATACCTTAAAGTTATAGCAAAAATTTTCAAATCTGACTTATTATGACAGTCAAAAAAGGACTCCCAGTTAAGGCTTTTCTAAAGATCTAAGTCATAATATTCAAAGAACAGTCCTGCAGTCTACTTATTGTTTATTCAAATGAAAGCACCTCAAGTGAACTTACCTGTTAGTACATGAAATGATGTGTGATAAATTCCAGTTCACATGCCCAAACTACTCTTCAGTCATGTAAGTACAGGCAGTAATTCAAAACATAATTACCAATAAAGCAATAATGGATTACTTTGGGGAAGCCTATTCAATCATTTCTGAATACACACTTTCTCTCTTTCACCATGACCTAAATAAAGTCATGTGTACATTTCTCTGCAGTCTCCACAATGATCCCTGAACCATATACTGTCACATGAAAATGTAAACACAGATGATTCAGGGGAAAAAAATCTTACAGCTACGAAATCACTGTCTCTTAATTTTAGCCAATGTTATAGAAGATCACGGTTGCAAGTCATCACTGGCCTATCCTGACAAGGAAGAACTTTTCTTGGTAAATGGAAACCTAGGTTATTCGGCTTGAGCTAGGACGCAGTTATCAAGTTGGTTCTCACCTTCCTATTGTAATATCTTGAATGTGTCAGTTATGTGCTTTCATTTTTTGGAGATAGAATGGAGAAAATGAGGGAACACCTGTTTTATATTGGATTTACTTTCATTTCTAAGAGCCATTAGGGATTATTTAGCACTACATCACTTACTTCTACAAGAAGTTGGCATCTGGAATTGGTGTTCTAAAAACTAATAAAGTAGGCCGGGCGTGGTGGCTCAAGCCTGTAATCCTAGCACTTTGGGAGGCCAAGGTGGGCGGATCACGAGGTCAGGAGTTCAAGACCATCCTGGCCAACATAGTGAAACCCTGTCTCTACTAAAAGTACAAAAAAAAAAAATTAGCAGGGTGTGGTGGCGGGCACCTGTAGTCCCAGCTACTCGGGAGGCTGAGGCAGGAGAATGGCGTGAACCCAGGAGGCGGAGCTTGCAGTGAGCCAAGATGGTGCCACTGCACTCCAGCCTGGTGGACAGAGCAAGACTGTCTCCAAAAAAACTAATAAAGTATACGATGTTACTATTTAAAATTTCAGATGTCTTACTGTCTTAGCCTGTTTGTGTTGCTATAAAGGAATACCCAAAACTGGGTAATCTATAAAGAAAAGAGGTTTATTTGGTTCACAATTCTGCAGACTGCGTAAGAAGCATGGCACCAGCACCTACTTCTAGTGATGGCTTCAGGCTGCTTCCACTCATGGCAGAAGGTGACGGGGAGCCAGCATGTAGAGATTACTTGGTAAGGGAGGAAGCAAAGGGTGCGGGGTGCCAGGCTCTTTCAAACAACCAGCCCTTGCAGGAATAAATAGAGTGAGAATTGACTCATTACCAAGAGGATTGCTCCAAGCTGTTCATGAAGGATCCACACCCAAGGCCTAAACACCTCCCATTAGGCACTGCATTCAACACTAGGGATCCAGTTTCAACGTAATATTCAGAGGGGTCGAATGTCCAAACCACAGCACTTGCTTTTTCCTGAATATAGGTTCAGGACCCTATATGAAGCCATCTGTTGACTTTTTAAGCTCAGTACCAATCCTGATGTAGTCTATGCTTCTTTTATACTGGCCAACTTGCTGTCCCTCAAACCCACCATGAATTTTCACAGTTTTTCCCTCTTTATGGGATGCTTTTCCAATTTTCTAAAGGTTCGTTTCAATAATCCAGCTGCACAGCTGTTTCTTTAAAAATATTTCCTCAGTATCCTGACGGTACAGCAGCATTAATTGTAAAAGATTTTGTTTACATGACAAATATAATTATTTTGAAATCTGATTCATATACACCAGATTGTGAGTTCTCTCAAAGCAAATTCTGTGTATTTTTCTTCTTTGTATCTTCTTTCATTCCCCAGCATACTGTCTTGCACATAATAGATACTCAGTTTAATTTTATCAAAATCATTTTTTTCCGGAAATGATTAACAATCTCCAATTTAAAAGATATATTTGTATTGAACCATTTCATGGCTTGATGCTTTTAATCAAACTAACTTTTGACTAGGTATCGGTTGAAGAATAATGTATAAGTGCATTGTACAGTAATAGGAAATTGGTTGTAATTATATTGTATAATTAATATTTGCATAGATGTATACTGTATTGGTCATCTTTTATCCCAACTCCTATTAAATAAATATCATATTGAGATTTAATAGTGCTTAGTTTTGATGCAGTTAATTTAACATTTTGCTCTTGCTAACATTATTATGTGTTTTTTGGCATCAGCTTATGAAAGAAAATGGAAAATCAATTTATTTTCCATTTTCTTTGTCAGATTTAGAGTAAAACTTTGTAGAAGCCAAAGGTCATGCTCACTATGATGTCATGGACAAAAAGGCCTTTGTTATTACGTTTTTTTCATTTTTCTCTTTTTTTCCTTTCAATTTTACTTGACACATAATAAATGAAACATATTTATGGGGTACCAAGTGACAGATACATGTATACAGTGTGTAATTATCAATTCAGGGTAATTAAAATATTCATCACCTCAAGTCATTATCATTTGTTTAATGAGAACTTTCAAAATCCTCTTCTAGCTTTTTGAACATATACAATAAATTATTAACTATATTCACCCTACAGTGCCATAGAACACTAAAACATATTCTTCTTATCTAACTGGAAGTTTATACGCATTGACCAACCTCCCTCTATCCTCCTTCTCCCTTACTGTTCCCAGCCTGTAATAACCATAGTTCTACTCTCTACTTCCATGAGCTCATTGTTTTGCTCCTACATGTGAGTGAGAACATGCAATATTTATCTTTCCACGTCTGATTTATTTTACTTAACATAATGTCCTCCAGGCTCATCTATGTTACCAATGACAATATTTCATTTTTTAAATAGCTGAACAATATTCTGTTGTATATATATATATATATTACATTTTCTTTATTTATTCATCTGTTAATGGACATTTAGGTTGATTCCATGCCCTGGCTATTGAGAATAGTGCTGTAATAAACATGGCAGTACAGATATCTCTTTGCTATGCTGACTTCCTTGCCTTTAGATAAATACCCGGTAGTGGGATTGCTAAATCATATGGTGGTTCTGTTTTTAGTATTTTGAGAAACCTCAATAGTATTTTCCATAATAGCTGTACTAATTAACATTCCCACTAACAGTACATAAGAATTCCCCTTACTCCACATCCTTGTTAGCATTTTTTTTTTAATCTTTTCCTTTCGTTTAGATTTTGGGGAAGAGTTTCTTGGGTTTGTTTCTTAAATAACTATTAAAATTATATCAGTGATGTTGAGCATAATAAATTCTTACAATCTGATCCAATTCTTTGTCCAATTAAGAGTGTGGTGGTGCAGGAGCAGCTCTTGTTTTTAAAGCTGCTTTCAGTTTGAGTATGGTCTTAAAGATCTCTGTTGCCACACTCCTGGTGCAGCAGCTTCCCTATATAAGCCACAATTTTGATACTTGCCACTTTTATAATGTATAAACTTCTGAGACTTTGTTATATATAATTTTACACTACTTTAATTGTGGATTTTTTCCTCTTTTTAAGCTTTCATATCTGAGTGAGAAGCTACAGTGTTTGACTTTCTTTTCCTCTTATTTCACTTAATGTCATCCAGTTCTATGCATGTTACAGTGAATGACAGGATTTAATTATCCTTTATGGCTGACTAGTATTCCATGTGTATATATACCACATTTTCTTTATCAATTCAACCTGTTGTTGAACATGTAGGTTTATTCCATATCTTCACTATTATGAATAGTGCTGCAATAAACATGGGCTTGCAGATATCTCTTTAATACAATGATTTCCCTTCTTTGGGATAGATTCCTGATAGTGAGATTGCTAGATCATATGGAAGTTCTATTTGTAATTTTTTGAGGAACCTCCACACTCTTCTCCATAGTGGCTATACTAGTTTATATTCCCACCAACAGCACGTAAGAGTTCCATTTCTTCTGCATCATCACCAGCATTTGTTATTTATTTTGTCTTTTTGATAATAGCAATACTGACTGGTGTGAGATGATACCTCATTGTGGTTTTGATTTGGATTTCCCTGATGATTAGTGATTTTGAGCATTTTTCCATATATTTATTGGCTATTTGTATGCCTTCCTTTGAGAAACGATGTCCAGATAAATTGCTCATTTTTAAATTAGATTATTTGTTTCTGTGCTGTTGAGTTGTTTGAGTTCATTATATATCATGGATAGTAGTCCCTTCCCAGATGAATAGTTTTTAAATATCTTCTCTCGTTCTGTAGGTAGTAACTTAACTCTGTTGACTGTTTCATTTGCTGTGTAGAAGCTTTGTAGTTTTATATAGTCTGATTTGTCTATTTTTGTTTTTGTGATCTTTACCATAAAGTCTTTGCCTGGATCAATGTCCTGCGACATTTCCTTTATCTGTTTCTACTAGTTTTATAGTTTCGGTCTGATATTTAATTCTCTAATCCACTTTGAGTTGATTTTTTAATACAGTGAAAGATGGTCTTCTAGTTTCAATCTTCTGCATATGAATATCCAGTTTTCAGAGCACCATTTGTTGAAGATGGTGTCATTTTTTTCAATGTATATTCTTGACATCTTTGTTGAAAATGAGTTGACTGTAAATATATAGATGTATTTCTGGGTTCTCTATCTTATTCCATTGGTCTGTGTGTCTGTTTTTATACCCATACCATGTTGTTTTTTTTACTATTACTGTGTATTATATTTTGAAGTCAGGTAGTGTACTATCTCCAGTTTTACCCTTTTGGCTTAGTATTGCATTGGGTATTTGGGGTCATTTGTGGTTCCAGACAAATTTTAGGATGTTTTTCCATTTCTGTAAGGAATGTCATTGTTATTTTGATAAGGATTGCACTGAATCTGTAGACTGCCTTGGGTGAAATGGTCATTTTAACAATATTAATTCTTTCAGTCCAAGAGCATGGAATGTTTTTCAATTTATTTTTATCTTCTTGTATTTCTTTCATCAGTGCTTTGTAGTTTTCATTGTAGACATCTTTCACCTTGGTTAAACTTATTTCTAAGTGTCTTTTTTTGTAGCTACTGCAAGTAGGATTGCATTTTTAAATTCTTTTTCACCTAGTTCATTACTGGTATATAAAATACTAATTATTTTTGTATGTTGATTTTTTTATCCTGAAATTTTAATGAATTCATCTGCCAGTTTTAAGAGTATTTTGGCAGAGTCATTACATTTTTCTATTTATGATAACATGTTGTTTGCAAAGAGGGACAATTTGACTTCCTCTTTTCCAATGTGGATGGCCATTTCTTACTTTCTTTTTCCTAATTGCTATAGGCTAGGACTTCTAGTACTATGTTGAATAAGAGTAGTGAAAGTGAGCACCCTTGTCTTGTTCCAGTTCTTATAGAAAAAGCTTCCAGTATTTCTTCATTCAGTATAATGTTAGCCATGGGTTTGTCATATATGCTCCTTATTGTGTTAAGGTATATTCCCTCTATGCCTAATTTGTTAAGAGTTTTTTATCATAAAGGGATGATGAATTTTATTAAATGATTTTTCTGTCTATTGAGATAATATTTTTTTAAATTTTATATTGTTAATGTGATGCATTACACTTATTGATTTGCATATGTTGAACTATTCTTGTATCCTTGGAATAAATTCGAATTGATTAGGTTCATTATGTTTTTGATGTGCTGTTGAGTTCAATTTGCTAGTATTTGGTTGAGGATGTTTAAATCTATCTTCATCAGACATATTGGCCCATAGTTTTCTTTTTTTGTTGTGTCCTTGTCTGGTTTTGTTATCAGGGTAATGCTAGCTTCATAAAATTAATTAGGAAGAATTTCTTAATCCTCAATTTTTTGGAATAGTTTGAGAAAAAATGATGTTAGTTATTTAAAAGTTTGCTAGAATTCGTTAGTGAATCCATCTGGTCTTGGACTTTTCTTTTTTGAGAGACTTTTTATTACTGATTTAATCTTCTTATTTGTTATTGGTCTGTTTGATTCTGTTCATTTTTGGTTCAATCTTGGTATTTTATACTTGTGTCTAGGAATGTATCCATTTCCTTCAGGTTTTTTAATTTGTTGGTGTATAGTTGTTCATAACAGTCTCTAATGATCCTCTGTATTTTTGTGGTGTCTGTTGCAATATCTCATTGTTCATTTCTATATTATTTATTTAGGTCTTTTTCTTAATCTATATAATAGTTTGTTGATTTGGTTTACTTTTCAAAAACCAACTTTTTTCACGAATCTTTTGTTTGCTTTTTTGCCTCTAATTTGTTTCACTCTGTGCTGATCTTTAGTATTTATTTTCCTCTATTAACTTTGGGTTTGGTGTGTTCTTGCTTTTCTATTTTTTGAGGTGTATCACTAGGTTATTTGAAATCATTTTTTTGATATAGGTGTTTATTCCTTTAAACTTCCCTCTTGTACTAATTTTTCTGTGTTCCATAGGTTTTTTGGTACGTTGTATTTCTGTTTTCATTTCTTTGAAGAAGTATTTAAGATTTCCTTCTTAATTTCTTCATTACCTCATTTGTCATTCAGGAGAAAGTTGTTCAATTTTTATGTATTTTTACAGTTTCCAATGTTCCTCTTGTTATTGATTTCTAATTATATTCCACTGAAATCTGAGAATACGTGGTATAATTGCATTTTTGAAAAAATTATTTAGAGTTGTTTTGGGCCTAACATACGGTCTATCCTAGAGAATGTTCCATCTGCTGATGAGAAGAATGTGCATTTTGTAGCCATTGGAAAAACTGTTCTGTAAATGTCTGTTAGGTTCATTTGGTATAAAATGAAGCTTAAATACAATGTTTCTTTGTTGACTTTCTGTATAGATTAGCTGTGCAATGCTGAGGGTGAGGAGGGTGAGGTGTTAAAGTTCTCAACTATTATTGCATTGGTGTCTCTATCTCTCTCTGTAACTATAATAATATTTGCCCTATATATCTGAGTTCTCTGGTGTTGGGTGGATATATATTAACAATTGTTATTTCCTCTCGCTGAATTGATTTTTTAATGACTATATAATGACCTCTGTGCCTTTTTATCTTTTTATTTTTAATAAAAGTCTATTTTGTCTGATATAAGTATTGCTACTTTTGCACACTTTTTGTTTCCATTTGCAGCGAATATTTTGTTTAATCTGTTCTGTTATAGTCTATGTGTGTTTTTAAATGAGAAGTGAGTTTCATAAGCAGCAAATAGTTGGGTCTCAGTTTTTTAATTCAGCCAGTTTTTATATTCTAATTAGGGAATTTAAACTGTTTACATTTAAGGTTGTTATTGATAGATGAGGACTTATTCTTTTCATTTTGTTAGTTGTTTTGTAATTGCTCTGTATAGCCTTAGTTCCTTTCTTCTTTTATTATTTTTGTGGTTTGGTGGTTTTCTGTAGTGGTAAAATTTTATTCCTTTCTTTTTCTCATTTGTGTATCTGCTTTACCAGTGAGTTGTATGCTTTCATGTTTTTCCTTAATTGATAGGTAACATCTACCAATGATATAGAAACGTATCTGCTTTTGCTTAATAGATAACATCCTTTCGCTTTCAGAGGTTGGAGTCCCTTAAGCATTTCTTGTTGGCTTAGTTTAATGGTGATTAATTCCCTCAGTCTTTGTATGTCTGGGAAAATTTTATGTCTCCTTCATTTCTAAAGAATAGCTTTATGGTTTATAGTATTCTTAGTTGAAAGTTTTTTCTTTTTTTTATTCAAGCAATCTGAATATATCATCCTATCCTCTCCTAGCTTGTAAGTTTCTGCTGAGAAATCTGCTGTTAGTCGGACGAAGATACCCTCATATGTGACTTGATGCTTTCTTTTGGTGTTTTTAGAATTCCCTTTTTGTCTTTGCTTTGACAATTTGACTATCATGTGCCTCAGAGAAGACCTTTTTGGATTTAATTGATTTGGGAACATTTGAGCTCTCTATATCTAGATGATTATCTCCCAAGAGTTGGAAACATATACATACATATATATGTATATATATATATATACATATATACATAGTATTAGTATTGACTCCTGAAAGAAAGCCCATGAGAGGTTAAATGCTTATGAAAAATTTGAAATAAATTTTCTGTAAGTAATTCACAACACAGATACCCTAAGAACTAACTTGTCAATTGGTCTACCCGACAAAAGATGAACCAGAAGTCTCTGAATACAAAACAACATATCACTCTAAAAGATCACTGTATTAGTCCATTCTCATGCTGCTCTAAAGAACTTCCCAAGACTGGGTCATTTATAAAGAAAAGAGGTTTAATTGACTCACAGTTCCACATGGCTAGGGAGGCCCCAGGAAACTTACAATCATGGTGGAAGGGGAAGCAAACACATCCTTTTTCACATCATGGCAGGAAGGAGAATGAGAGCCCAGTGAAGGAAGAAGCCTTTATAAAACCATCAGATCTCGTGAGAACTAACCTCACTATCACAAGAACAGGATGGGGGGAACCGCCGCTGTGATTCAATTATCTCTATGGGGTCCCTTCCACAGCAACACATGGGAATTATGGGAACTATAATTCAAGATGAGATTTGGGTGGGGACATAGCCAAGCCATATCAATTATTCTTCACAAGTACCAGATAAGTTATTTGCTATTAAACACATCTGTAACTTTTCTAAGAAAATCTGGCCCCCACAGAAGATGCAAGATTGTGGCAATTCTCATCACAGCTATTCAAACTATGATTAGCCATCTGAAAAAAAAAAAAAGGTAACCCATCTATTCATTGGTCTTATTTTGGACCTACAGCATCTAGGCTGGTACTAAAAAGATCCAGAGGACCAGCTAGATTCTTTCTCTTTTGTTCGACTGGGAAAATTCTGAGAGAAGATGCCATAATCTGTGGGAGCAGATGTTGAAAAATTATGATGTTACAAAAAGATCACTGGTAAAGAATCATGGCTAAACTAATATAAGGTTAGTTTATGAAAGCACAGAAACTTGAGAGAGCAGTGGAAACCACTCAGTATTTTAGGCAAACATGTCTGGTTGTCTGTTTAATGGCCATTTCTCTTTTTTTACTAACAAATCTCTGATTTTGTTTGTATAGTAAGTGACTAGTCATAAAGGTTAAACTGTGGCTGGTCCAAGCCTAGTGTTCAATTAGAACCTGTTTATACCAGCTCACAAGAGCTGATTCTATGCATTTTGTACCAGCTCAGAGTTCAGTGACATCACATTGGTAGCTTAAAACCTGCAAAGGTGGGAGTATTCATGCCACAGAAATAAACAAATGCTACAAATTAGGACTACCACTCCCTCCAGCTTCTAGTCAGTTGTAAATCACTTATCAGCACTCTCTAAACTCATCTTGGAAATCTAATTTTCTTTTGCCAGTGATTGCCTCAAGATTGAGAGAGGAACCAAGTTTTGACCTATGACAAGTAAGAGAAACTGATGAAAATCATCTGGGAAAGACTCTTCTCTAAAGTTAAAGCTTCAAGCCAGCTTCTTTTTCTGTTTTAAAGGTGTTGTGTAATGCTTGGAGATGCAATGCTTTAAGATGCAACCATGAGGGAACATCAACAGAATCCAGAGATGCTTACACATTAATAACCTTGAACTGGGCCGGGCGCGGTGGCTCACGCCTGTAATACCAGCACTTTGGGAGGTCAAGGCGGGTGGATCACAAGGTCAGGAGTTCAAGACCGGCCTGGCCAATATGGTGAAATCCCGTCTCTACTAAAAATACAAAAAATTAGCCGGGTGTGGTGGCACATGCCTGTAATCCCAGCTACTCGGGAGGCTGAGGCAGAAGAATTGCTTGAATCCGGGAGGCAGACGTTGCAGTGAGCCAAGATCGTGCCACTGCACTCAAGCCTGGGTGACAGAGCGAGACTCTGTCTCTAAATAAATAAACAAATAAATAAAATAACCTTGAACTGTCAGAGGCATGGAACCAGAACAACTCCATCCTGAATAGGAGCTTGGTAAAATGAGTTTGAAACCTACTGGGCTGCATTCCCAGACAGTTAAGGCATTCTAAGTCACAGGATGAGCTAGGAGGTCGGCACAAGATATAGGACATAAAGACCTTGCTGATAAAATATGTTGCAGTAAAGAAGCCGGCTAAATCCTACCAAAACCAAGATGGCCACAAGAGTGACCTCTGGTCATCCTCACTACTACACTGCCATCAGCCCCATGACAATTTAAAAATGCCATGGCAACATCAGGAAGTTATCCTATATGGTCTAAAAGGGGGAGCCATGAATAATCCACCCCTTGTTTAGCATATCATCAAGAAATAACCTTAAAAATGGGCAACCAGCAGCTCTCAGGGCTGCTCTGCTAATGGAGCACCCGTTCTTTCATTCCTTTACTTTCTTCATAAACTAGCTTTCACTTTGCATTGCAGACTTGCCCCCAATTTTTTCTTGCACAAGATCCAAGAACCCTCTCTTGGGGTCTAGGATGGGACTCCTTTCCTGTAACAGAACTACTACCAACCAGGGCATCCAAAATGTAGAAAATTATGAGCAGTACACCCTGAGCATAGAAAATAACGTGCATTTTCTGTACAGAATTTAAAAATAATAATTAAACATATTAACCATCTGTCCACTTTTTATTATCCTCCTGTACGGAGAATTCTAAATAATGTTAGCCATTAAAATATCCCTGTCCACATAGCTTAACTGCTCCTACCCAAGTCCTCTGTTTGCTAGGGCCAGTAACTCTAGAGCCAACTATATCAAACATCTAGGTATATGAGATAAGGAAAGGTTTTTGTTATTTAAGTAACTTTTACATGAGTTTTCTGTTTCTTGTTTATGTTTTGAACTGCTTAAGTTGTCCATGAAAAAAAGCAGATCCAGAATATTGGTATATCAGGTTAATCTAGCACTAAAGGGAAAAACTATTAATTTCTGCTTTAAAGACCTACAATATCCCTGGATCCCAGGCCTCCCCCGGCTCTAATCATGCAGATTGGTAAATTATGGTTCCCCTTATTGCATGTCCAGAGTATTCCCCCATGTGCTGTCAGTATTACTATGTTAAACTACCTCTACATTGATGAATGTAAGTGGGTTCCTTTGCCTTTTAACTAAAAGAACCAACTAAGAAACAGAACCTACTATTTAACAATCAAATTACAAAAGACTTTTCCAACATAAGGTGTTGATTGAATTTACCTTGCAAAGTCTATATGAAGGAGATAGCAAATAGACAAAAATATGCTTAACATTGTTGATAATAATTAAAATTACTGTTTATCTAAATGTTAACAAAAGCACATAAACGAATAAGTTCTTGAATAATATACAATAATGCAGAAATATGCAGCCAAATATGTGTAAAAAGGCAAGTAACATAAATATGCATATATATATACATGATACACATTTGAAAACATAAATATATATTAGAAAAATGGTGAAAGGAAAAAAAATCAGTTAGCAGTGGTTATTATTCCTGAGTAGTGGAATCAAAGGCCATTAATTTTTTCCCATACATTTTCTATATTTTCAAAGATTTTGATTCTATAAAAATAAAGTAGTTTAAAAATATGTAATTAGCATACATTTCATTTTCACTAATGTATCGTGAAAATATAGTTGGTTTCTGGAACAATTTTTCATTATGAGAATGTATACATACATGAAAGTAATGAAGTCAATAGGTTAGACTGTACCAAATCAGGTAACTTTAAAAAATGAAGTTGGATATTCATGAGAATTTGCATTTTATAAGAAAGAATATTATCACATTCTAAGAAAATCCTTCTCTTACAAAAAAGGAAATATATATATATAATTTATTTTAGAGAGAGGATTACTTTTTGAGAGAATAAAAAAGACGAAAATTTGTTCAGTTCTTTTTCTTACAACACAAACAAAACTTGAATTATGCTTCTGAGGATATTGATTTATTCTCTTCACAATCCTGTGGGATATTATTCTAATTTGTGATGAGAGAATAATCTGGGCTTCACATGGAATCTCAAGCTTGTCTGTTGTAGTTAGATATTTAGACTTGTTTGTTTAATTCTTTAGATTAGCACTGTCAAATTCATATAACGGTTGTTGAATTATCATATTGCATCTGTGAAAGGAAAATAAATCTTGGAGCCCCAAAATTACTAAGCCAAAGGGAAAAGTCAAGCTGGGAACTGCTTAGGACAAACCTGCCTCCCATTCTATTCAAAGTCATCTCTCTGCTCAGTGAGATAAATGCTTATCCGATTGCCTCCTTTGGAAAAGCTAATCAGAAACTCAAAAGATTGCAACCATTTGTCTCTTATCTACCTGTGACCTGGAAGCCCCCTTCCCGTTTCTACCTGTCCCACTTTTGCTTCAATTTTTTCCACATTTCTAGACTG